>NC_069506.1:175405370-175752870 GCF_027579735.1 Bombina bombina | reverse complement strand
TTTTAACAATTCCCTTATGCTTGGCATCAGAAGGGGCAATGGAGTTTGGCCTGAGGCGCCGCCTCTCTGATTCAGGAAAAATGGTGTTTGATTGGGTACATTGGTTTCTCAAGATGAGAGCCTATGACTATATGTGCATGGGCTTTGTGCTGCTCACATTCTCCGACACCGTACGCTACTGGCGCTCCATCTACTTCTTGATCCACGTGGTAGCTGTGTTCATACTTATCACAGGATGGATATTGTCATTAAACGCTCCTCGCAGTCCCAAAAGTAGACAAGAGAAGGCCGAGATTAAACCAGAGAGTCCACAACAGGAAACAAAGCAAGAAAATATGAAGCAATTCTAGAAATAATGTTTTAATGGGAAAAAAACTCAGAAATCTGAATTATAAACTGGATTAAAGGGTATAAACAAAACCGTCATGTTATCTGCTTTAAAAACTGAACTATAAAAAATAAACGAAAGCATTTTTAAATAATTGGAATGGGGAGAATAGGTCCTAAAGTATTTTGTCACCTTCTCCTTCCGCTGTGTTTTTGTGTACGTGCTTCTTTGGTAAAAGTATTGATAGCAGTTTGAGTTCTTCGCTTGACTACATAAGTATTATTTGCCAAATGTCATTCTCTGCTGTGTGTGCTACACTGGGCCACTTCACCTCCTATAGTATCAACAGAAAACTATATCGGCACTGTGGTTGTCCCCGACCTTAAGTAACTTGTAATATACGCTCATGCTTCATATGTAAGAGTTTTAGTTGTGCATTGAACCCTTCAATAGAAATTTTGTTGCGTTTTTATTCTGTTAGATACCTATCGATTTCCCCTAACAAAAGAAAACATTGATAAAACAATTGCCTTAAACAGTAAACAGGATTAGTACGTTTTGAATTTGGAGCTTTATTTTATTTTTCTGGAAGCTGCAAATTGAAATTTCCTTATTGTACTGGAAAATGTCTATCACAGTGTAAAAAGCTATATAATGAAAAGAGCATGATTCTGGGAAACCACAGATCATTGTATGTAGCAAATTACTGCTGGACTAGAATAATTCTCTGATAAAGTAATTTCATGGAATATTTTGCACAGTGATTACTTTTTTATATAAAATATATATATTACAAATAAACAAGTATTTTGTCTGAGTTCTGAATGATATTTAGTATTAATGTGCAATATAGGGATAATCATACCTTGACATCAAGAACAAAGGGACATGAAAAGTGGCATTTTGCTAGCACGATTTACGAGGTTTTGCAAATGAAAAGCAGTTGAGGAATACACCTATTGAAAAGCCTAGAAAAATCTAAGTTCCTGGTCTCCTTTGCAGCAGCCAATTAGAGACCAATGTAAATGAGTTTGTATTCTGAGCTGACCAATGACTGTGTAGAATGTTTCAGGCTCAGATAAATTTCACTCTAGTCTGTCTAGGAGGAAATGGACAAGAACACTTTCAGAGGTATTTTACAAAAATGCAGGCAAAATAAATAATAAGGCCTAGATTATAAGTGAAGCACTATTGATAGCGATGGGTGCACTTATCCATATTGCGACACTGCGAAAGACTAGCACAGATTCTGGTATTACAAGCCAATGGTAAAATAGATTTAGCAGAGAATATTAGCGGAGCTAACATTTGTTAGAGCACCCAATAGTTTCAATAGATAGCGCAGGGTGCTCTATCATTGCTCATATTACAAGTGGTAAGTTTTGTGTAGTGTAACTGGGGACCTGAAGTAAAAACACATAAATAATATATTGAAATAAAGTGTGTATGTGTATATATATATGAAAAAAGACTGAACAATGTCCTTATGCTTGCATCGAAGTCTCTTGCAAATCACAAGGGGTTAATCAGTATATTGGAAAATTTCCTATGAGTCAAGGTGTGATGTATCTTCAAAGGTTGTACAGGTGTGTTCATGTGTATATAAATAAATATTTTAGTAACAGCTGTGCACCTTGTATATCACTCCTGACCTTATTATGTTGATATTGAGACGTCCCACAAGGTATATGTATATTGAGACAATCTGTAATAGTGTATGGAAGTCCAATATACTTAAAGGCAAAACATTCACTCACCCTTCTTCTTATAGTGCAGGGACTGAGTATTCCTTCCTCGGTAAGTACCGGCTTCAAGAAAGCTTGTGAGTCACAAGTGTAGGGGATTAGCCCTCCAGACGTGTGGATCCTTTGATGTTTGTTCTGTGGGGGGAATGTTTGGCTGCTGCTGGAGGCGGAGAGTGCCAGGACAAACCGCCAAACAGTTTCACAAGTAGAAAACTTCCACAGCGGTGGAAAAATCCAGCATGAAATGGACCGAGAGTAGTAGAAAATAAAATATATGCTTTATTTGGTATGCATTAAAAGAACTGTGAATTTTCACAGTGAATCAGCCTATATCACAGCAGTAGATAGAGTCAGCCTTGTAGCCCAACATTACACACTCCAACATGTTTCGTGCTGCAACAGCACTTCGTCAGGGATAGTAAGGGGTTAACTGCTCAGCCGTTATACACATTTTTTGTCCAATCAGAAACATGCACAATATTTTAAAACCAATCATAATACCTCAAGGAAAACCGTCATGTTGACTACTCAGGTTAATTGGTTCATTCGCATTTTCTGTTTTTACTCTAGTTGTGTGCAACAGGTGAGCAGAGTAAAAACATAATCAGTTGTAAAAAGACACAAAATTGAACATTGGAATACTCAACTACAGATCCTTATTTATATATGGATGAAATTGTAAAAATAGAGTTGTATAATATAAACCTGCTGCTGCTATCTTTTTATATAAGTATTGGGATTTTTCTAATGATATATCAAGGAACCTTTTAATGTATATATCAATACCCAACACGCATACATAATAGCTCTATTGATTGCGGAATATGGTCTCATGCATCTGCTAACCATATTAATTGGTATACAACCTGTATCAATAGTAAAGTGACGGACGGTATAGCAAAACCCATTTGGTGCATTACTATTCCAAAACCGCAACTCACAAAATCTATTTTAAAACATTTATCCTGAAGATACTTTAAGACCTATCCTGTTGGTAATTTGTAAGGCTGGAAATTAACATCCTGAAATGATGTTATTAAGCGTGTATGTTTACGAAACGTGTATGATCTATCCTGTGTTGCTGACCGGATGGGGATAAGGTTCACTAATAGGGATCCCATGTTAACTGTTACCACAATTGGACTGGGGAAATGTACTAAAATTGTTACCCCAACAGACTTTTAACAGATTTATAACTAAAAAAAGAATGATGTTATATTGGATATAATGTCCTGCTAATACTGACCAGGTAGGGACAGCATTTATTAACTGGAAAAATTCTATAGTAATTGCATGGCGGAAACGTTAGAAGTGAAAAAATTGCTATGTGAACATTATGTAGCAATTTTTAAAACAGCTTTGTCAAATTCTTTGACTTAAAACCAAAAAATACAGGTGCTAGAAATAAAATATACTTCAAATTATTTTAACGGTGTAAATGATAATGACTTAAGCGATATGTGGTAATTTGCAAATGATAATAATGTGCCTAGTGAACAAATGAAAATAATTTTTTATGATAAAAATTAAGGACAACTGAATAATATGCAGTGTGAAAGATATAAAGTGCATTAGAAGTGTAGTGAAAAGTAATGTATTAAAATTGCATGTATATGTAAATCGCTGAGTTGTGTGACAAAAATAAGTATACACACCAGGCGGAACATGCAGCTATATTAACCTTCATTCTAAGTAAACCTCCTTTACATAATGCGGCATAATTTGTATAAAAATACAGTGAAATATTAAAATTTGTCGCGGCATGTAGAGTTTTAGAGCTAAATGGGTAAATTTTATTTACTTGCATATTAGTATAAGTGCATGAACTGTGATAATAAATGTAAATGGTGTTGTCTAACCAAATCTCATACCCCAAAACAAACATAAAACCAGAGCAAAAAATGCTCGTGAAAGATGTAAATTAAATGTGTGCGGTACTTTCACTAAAAATAATATAAAAAAATGTATATAATGTATATGTGAAGGAATTAAGTATTATAAATTGTGATAGTGATAAGAGTGATGATTATATTGTATGCAGTGAAAATCAAATGTCGATATTAAATATCATTTGGATACAATACCAATAAAAACATTAATATTGCACTGCATGCAAATATGTGAAGTTGTGTAAATAATCAATATGACTGTCTCCAAAGAATTAGTGAAATTTAGATAGATAATGTAATATATTATGAAATTTAGATAGATAATTATGAAATTTAGATAGATAATGTAATATATTATGATAACCTTTCTATCCAATAAACAATTTTATATCAGATTTCTCATTTATGCCCATTGGTGCTCCAGTTTGTAATGTGAATATACAAAAAGCCTCTAGCTTATTTAGTTTATCAGATCTATTGCCACCTGTGTTCAGCTTTGGAGTATGATCAATAGCTTTAAATGAAAAATATTTAGAAGGTTTTTCACAGTGTGACCTAAAATGTTTAGCCACAGGTGTCTTTTGGTTCTTTTTCTGATAAGGAAAGCAAGTGCTCCCTAATTCTGTCTTTGAGCATGCGTGAAGTGCGTCCTGTATATTGCTTTTTACAAAATTTACAGGTGATCAGATACACTACAAAAATTGAATTGCAGGTTAGATTATATTTGATTTTATATGTCTCACCTGTGTAACTGGAAACAAATGAGGACTCTACTTCTGCAAATTCACATGACTTACATGGATTTGTCCCACATTTGAAGAACCCTAGTTTCTCCAACATTGGTGTGTCCGGTCCACGGCGTCATCCTTACTTGTGGGAATATCTCTTCCCCAACAGGAAATGGCAAAGAGTCCCAGCAAAGCTGGCCATATAGTCCCTCCTAGGCTCCGCCCACCCCAGTCATTCTCTTTGCCGTTGCACAGGCAACATCTCCACGGAGATGGTTAAGAGTTTTTTTGGTGTTTAAATGTAGTTTTTTATTCTTCTATCAAGTGTTTGTTATTTTAAAATAGTGCTGGTATGTACTATTTACTCTGAAACAGAAAAGGATGAAGATTTCTGTTTGTGAGAGGAAGATGATTTTAGCAGACAGTAACTAAAATCGATTGCTGTTTCCACATAGGACTGTTGAGATGAAGTAACTTCAGTTGGGGGAAACAGTTAGCAGACTTTTCTACTTAAGGTATGACTAGCCATATTTCTAACAAGACCATGTAATGCTGGAAGGCTGTCATTTCCCCTCATGGGGACCGGTAAGCCATTTTCTTAGTCAAGCAAACAGAATAAAGGGCTTAATATGGGCTATAAAACTGGTAGACACTTTTATGGGCTAAATCGATTGCTTTATTTGGGCATTTTATACATGTTTATGCTGATAATTCACATTTATAAACTTGGGGAACGTTTTTTAACGGCAGGCACTATGTTAGACACCTTTTCCAGTCAGGGAGGGCCTTCCCAGTTGTAGGCTGAGCCTCATTTTCGCGCCATTACTGCGCAGTTGTTTTTGAGAGCAAGACATGCAGATGCATGTGTGAGGATCTGAAAGTAGCTGGAAAAGTTTCTAGAAGGCGTCACTTGGTATCGTATTCCCCTCTGGGCTTGGTTAGGTCACAGCAAAGGCTATAGCTGGGACTGTATAGGGGTTAAATTTGTAAACAGCTCCGGTTCCGTTATTTTAGGGGTTAAAGCTCTGAAAATTGGTGTGCAATACTCTTAATGTTTTAAGACACTGTGGTGAAATTTTGGTAATTTTTGAACAATTCCTTCATACTTTTTCACATATTCAGTAATAAAGTGTTTTCTGTTTAAAATTTAAAGAGACAGTAACGGTTTTGTTTTAAAACGTTTTTTGTGCTTTATTGACAAGTTTAAGCCTGTTTAACATGTCTGTGCCTTCGGATAAGCTATGTTCTATATGTATGAAAGCCAATGTGTCTCCCCATTTAAATTTGTGTGATAATTGTGCCATAGCGTCCAAACAAAGTAAGGACAGTACTGCCACAGATAATGAAATTGCCCAAGATGATTCCTCAGATGAGGGGAGTAAACATGATACTACATCATCTCCTACTGTGTCTACACCAGTTTTGCCCACGCAGGAGGCCCCTAGTACATCTAGCGCGCCAATGCTTATTACCATGCAACAATTGACGGCTGTAATGGATAACTCCATAGCAAATATTTTATCCAAAATGCCTACATATCAGAGAAAGCGCGATTGCTCTGTTTTAAACACTGAAGAGCAGGAGGGCGCTGATGATAATTGTTCTGTCATACCCTCACACCAATCTGAAGTGGCCATGAGGGAGGTTTTGTCAGATGGGGAAATTTCAGATTCAGAAAAAATTTCTCAACAAGCTGAACCTGATGTTGTGACATTTAAATTTAAATTAGAACATCTCCGCGCACTGCTTAAAGAGGTGTTATCTACTCTGGATGATTGTGACAACTTGGTCATTCCAGAGAAATTATGTAAGATGGACAAGTTCCTAGAGGTTCCGGTGCACCCTGACGCTTTTCCTATACCCAAGCGGGTGGCGGACATAGTGAATAAGGAGTGGGAAAAGCCCGGCATACCTTTTGTTCCCCCCCCCCCTATATTTAAGAAATTATTTCCTATGGTCGACCCCAGAAAGGTCTTATGGCAGACAGTCCCTAAGGTCGAGGGGGCAGTTTCTACTCTAAACAAGCGCACTACTATTCCTATCGGATAGTTGTGCTTTCAAAGATCCTATGGATAAAAAATTGGAAGCAAGGTTACCTTCTACAACCCATTTCGTGCATTGTTCCTGTCACTACAGCAGCGTGGTTCTGGTTCGAGGAACTAGAAAAGTCGCTCAGTAGAGAGACTCCATATGAGGAGGTTATGGACAGAGTTCACGCACTTAAGTTGGCTAACTCTTTTATTTTAGATGCCGCTTTGCAATTAGCTAGATTAGCTGCGAAAAATTCAGGTTTTGCAATCGTGGCGCGCAGAGCGCTTTGGCTAAAGTCTTGGTCAGCGGATGTGTCTTCCAAGACAAAATTGCTTAACATCCCTTTCAAAGGTAAAACTCTATTTGGACCAGAATTGAAAGAGATTATCTCAGACATCACTGGGGGAAAGGGCCACGCCCTTCCACAAGATAGGCCTTTCAAGGCCAAGAATAAGTCTAATTTTCGTTCCTTTCACAATTTCAGGAACGGACCGGCCTCTAATTCTGCATCCTCTAAGCAAGAGGGTAATGCCTCACAACCCAAACCAGCCTGGAAACCGATGCAAGGCTGGAACAAGGGTAAGCAGGCCAAGAAGCCTGCTGCTGCTAACAAAACAGCATGAAGGAGTAGCCCCCGATCCGGGACCGGATCTAGTAGGGGGCAGACTCTCTCTCTTTGCTCAGGCTTGGGCAAGAGATGTTCAGGATCCCTGGGCACTAGAAATAGTTTCTCAGGGTTATCTTCTGGAATTCAGGGAACTAGCCCCAAGGGGAAGGTTCCACATGTCTCACTTATCCTTAAACCAAATAAAGAGACAGGCGTTCTTAAATTGTGTAGAAGACCTGTTAAAGATGGGAGTGATACACCCAGTTCCAATAAAGGAACAAGGAATGGGATTTTATTCAAATCTGTTCATAGTTCCCAAAAAAGAGGGAACTTTCAGACCAATTTTGGATTTGAAGATCCTAAACAAATTTCTCAGGGTACCATCGTTCAAGATGGAAACCATTCGAACGATTCTACCCACTATCCAGGAAGGTCAATTTATGACTACCGTGGATCTAAAGGATGCGTACCTACATATTCCTATCCACAAAGAACATCATCAGTTCCTAAGGTTCGCCTTTCTGGACAAACATTACCAGTTTGTGGCCCTCCCATTCGGGTTAGCCACTGCTCCAAGGATTTTCACAAAGGTACTAGGGTCCCTTCTAGCGGTTCTAAGACCGAGGGGCATTGCAGTAGTACCTTACTTGGACAACATTCTAATACAAGCTTCGTCCCTGTCAAAAGCAAAGGCTCATACAGACATCGTTCTGGCCTTTCTCAGATCACACGGATGGAAGGTGAACATAGAAAAAAGTTCTCTGTCTCCGTCAACAAGAGTTCCCTTCTTGGGAACAATAATAGATTCCTTAGAAATGAGGATTTTTCTGACAGAGGTCAGAAAGTCAAAACTTCTAAGCACTTGTCAAGTTCTTCATTCTGTTCCACGTCCTTCCATAGCGCAGTGCATGGAAGTAGTAGGGTTGATGGTTGCAGCAATGGACATAGTTCCTTTTGCACGAATTCATCTAAGACCGTTACAACTGTGCATGCTCAAACAGTGGAATGGGGACTATACAGACTTGTCTCCAATGATTCAGGTAGATCAGAAGACCAGAGATTCACTCCGTTGGTGGCTGACCCTGGACCATCTATCCGAGGGAATGAGCTTCCGCAGACCAGAGTGGGTCATTGTCACAACCGACGCCAGTCTAGTGGGCTGGGGCGCGGTCTGGGAATCCCTGAAAGCTCAGGGACTATGGTCTCGGGAAGAGTCTCTTCTCCCGATAAACATTCTGGAACTAAGAGCGATCTTCAATGCTCTCAGGGCTTGGCCTCAGCTAGCAAAGGCCAGATTCATAAGATTCCAATCAGACAACATGACGACCGTTGCGTATATCAATCATCAGGGGGGAACAAGGAGTTCCCTGGCGATGAAAGAAGTGACCAAAATAATTCAATGGGCGGAGGATCACTCCTGCCACCTATCTGCGATCCACATCCCAGGTGTGGAAAACTGGGAAGCGGATTATCTGAGTCGTCAGACATTCCATCCGGGGGAGTGGAAACTCCACCCGGAGATCTTTGCCCAACTAACTCAATTATGGGGCATTCCGGACATGGATCTGATGGCGTCTCGTCAGAACTTCAAGGTTCCTTGCTACGGGTCCAGATCCAGGGATCCCAAGGCGACTCTAGTAGATGCACTAGTAGCACCTTGGACCTTCAACCTAGCTTATGTATTTCCACCGTTTCCTCTCATTCCCAGGCTGGTAGCCAGGATCAAACAGGAGAGGGCCTCGGTGATCTTGATAGCTCCTGCGTGGCCACGCAGGACTTGGTATGCAGACCTGGTGAATATGTCATCGGTTCCACCATGGAAGCTACCTTTGAGACAGGACCTTCTTGTTCAGGGTCCATTCGAACATCCAAATCTGGTCTCCCTCCAGCTGACGGCTTGGAGATTGAACGCTTGATTCTATCAAAGCGTGGGTTTTCAGATTCTGTGATAGATACTCTGGTTCAGGCCAGAAAACCGGTAACTAGAAAGATTTACCATAAAATATGGAAAAGATATATCTGTTGGTGTGAATCCAAAGGATTCCCATGGAATAAGATAAAAATTCCTAAGATTCTCTCCTTTCTACAAGAAGGTTTGGAGAAAGGATTATCTGCAAGTTCTCTAAAGGGACAGATCTCTGCTTTATCTGTCTTACTACACAAAAGACTGGCAGCTGTGCCAGATGTTCAAGCATTTGTTCAGGCTCTGGTTAGGATCAAGCCTGTTTACAGACCTTTGACTCCTCCCTGGAGTCTAAATCTAGTTCTTTCAGTTCTTCAAGGGGTTCCGTTTGAACCTCTACATTCCATAGATATTAAGTTACTATCTTGGAAAGTTTTGTTTTTGGTTGCTATTTCTTCTGCTAGAAGAGTTTCAGAGTTATCTGCTCTGCAGTGTTCTCCGCCCTATCTGGTGTTCCATGCAGATAAGGTGGTTTTGCGTACTAAGCCTGGTTTTCTTCCAAAGGTTGTTTCTAACAAGAATATTAACCAGGAGATAGTTGTACCTTCTTTATGTCCGAATCCAGTTTCAAAGAAGGAACGTTTGTTACACAATTTGGACGTAGTCCGTGCTCTAAAATTCTATTTAGAGGCTACAAAAGATTTCAGACAAACATCTTCTTTGTTTGTTGTCTATTCTGGTAAAAGGAGAGGTCAAAAAGTGACTTCTACCTCTCTTTCCTTTTGGCTTAAAAGCATCATCCGATTGGCTTATGAGACTGCCGGACGGCAGCCTCCTGAAAGAATCACAGCTCACTCCACTAGGGCTGTGGCTTCCACATGGGCCTTCAAGAACGAGGCTTCTGTTGACCAGATATGTAAGGCAGCGACTTGGTCTTCACTGCACACTTTTGCCAAATTTTACAAATTTGATACTTTTGCTTCTTCGGAGGCTATTTTTGGGAGAAAGGTTTTGCAAGCCGTGGTGCCTTCCGTTTAGGTAACCTGATTTGCTCCCTCCCTTCATCCGTGTCCTAAAGCTTTGGTATTGGTTCCCACAAGTAAGGATGACGCCGTGGACCGGACACACCAATGTTGGAGAAAACAGAATTTATGCTTACCTGATAAATTACTTTCTCCAACGGTGTGTCCGGTTCACGGCCCGCCCTGGTTTTTTAATCAGGTCTGATTAATTATTTTCTCTAACTACAGTCACCACGGTACCATATGGTTTCTCCTATATTTTTCCTCCTGTCCGTCGGTCGAATGACTGGGGTGGGCGGAGCCTAGGAGGGACTATATGGCCAGCTTTGCTGGGACTCTTTGCCATTTCCTGTTGGGGAAGAGATATTCCCACAAGTAAGGATGACGCCGTGGACCGGACACACCGTTGGAGAAAGTAATTTATCAGGTAAGCATAAATTCTGTTTTTGGCTCCAACCATGTTCTCTGTGCACTAGTTATTTTTTTATCAAAATCTCTCTTGAAGTTGTTCCCAATATTCCTTGCTTTCCTAGACACAAATTTTATGTTATTTATGACACTAGAATCTAAAAGCTTATCTTTCTCAAGTATTACTAAATTTTTCTTAATGATTGTACAGATATCTTGAAACTGTTTGCTGTATTTTGTAGAAAATACTACTGTTGATCCTGAAAATTGGTTTGTTTGTGGTTTAGATTTATTTGCTAAAAGATTATTTCTATCCATTGAAAGCACCTCATTAGATATTTTAATTAATGCATTCTTTTTGTATCCTCTAGCTATGAGTCTAGATGTAAGCTCTTCAGCTTGTTGCTTGTACTGCTGTGTGTCAGTGCAGTTTCTACGAAGGCGCATATATTGGCCCTTGGGGATACCACATTTTAAATGTTCTGGATGGTGTGAGTTAGCTCTAAGGATAATTGTGTGTCAGTCCCTTTGCAAATGACCAACAGGTCATCTATGTACCTAAAATATGCTTTTATGCAGGATCTAAATGGATTTGCATCAGTGTAGATTTTTATTAGCTCAAAATAACTTAAATACAAATTCGCATAGGAGGGGGCAAATTTTGCCCCCATCGTTGTGCCGCACTTTTGTAAATAATATTGTCCTAAAAACAGAAGATAATTATGGGTTAAGAGATAACCTACAGTTTCAATGAGAAACTCAATGTATTCAGTGTCATAATTGGTGTATCTTCTCAACATTTGATAGAGTGCAAACAATCCTTGATTATGAGGAATGCAAGAATATAGAGAGGACACATCAATAGAGACAAGAATACAGTCCTCGTCCAATGTTGTCTCTTCCAACATGTTCAATAGGTGCTTAGTATCCCTGACATGTCCAGGGGTAGAAGTGACAATAGGTTGTAGGTGCTCATCCACAAAAGCTCCTAATTTCTCCCCCAGTGTGCCAATGCCAGAGACAATGGGCCTGCCTGGGGGGGACGTTTGGTGCTTGTGTATCTTGGGTATATGTTTAAAGATAGAAATTTGTGGATGAGTGACTTTCAGATTCTCTGCAGTGGCAGTTGTAATGAAACCTCTATGTACTGACTGGTCTAAAAATTTTTCAAGATCCTGCTGAAATTTTAGAGTGGGATTGAAACTAAGTTTCAAATAGGTGTTGGTATCTTCCAGTTGTTTTAAAGCCTCCTTAGTATAGTTATCTTTATTTTGTACCACTACAGCACCACCCTTGTCAGAGTTAGTTATCACCAGATTGTCATTGTTCTTAAGTTTATTAAGAGCAATCCTTTCCAATTTGGTCAGGTTATCACCTTTAATTTTATTAGCCTTCTTCTTTTTGTGTACAGTTTGATGCAGTTCAATTAATTCCTTCTCAGCTATAGTGTGAAATGCTTCTATTAAATCACCCCTCATTTGTATAGGATAAAATTTTTCATTTTTAGTTTTTACCTTGACTGTTGGAATAATGTGGGAGCTAGTATCATGTCTAATACTTTCACTGTTAAGACTTGTTAAATCAATGAGATGTTCTTCACAATTTGAAAGATTGCTATATGCTATTGAATTTATTCCACAATTGATGTCATTATGGGCATTACATTCAGAATTTGTGTCTAAACTGAAATGTCTTTTCAAGGTGAGGTTCCGCATGAACCTATTCACATCTAGCAATGTATCAAATAATGAAAAATCAGTTGTTGGGGCAAATGATAAACCTTTGGATAACACCTTTATATCTAGTGGTGACAAGTGTGTGTTAGATAAATTCACTACATTAATTTCATTATTTTCATTTTCATTTTGTGCTGTATTGTGTGACATTCCTTCTGTTACAGATGAAGAGTCTTTATTTCTAAAAGTCTCTAATCCTTTTGTATCATGCCTCCTCTTCTTCGGCTGGGATATCTTGCTGGGAACTCCTTTGTGTCCTCCCCGTTTTTTGGCTGTCTTCTTTGGCTTACTTCTCTCATCCTATTTGACGTGCTTGCCATAGTTGTTTCTGGGACCACAATTGGGCTGCTACCATCTTTCGGACGGACACTATTATCACTTGAGCCCCCTGCTTTAGGGGTTGAGGCTTTTGGACTCTCCGCTGAAGATGTTTCAAAGCTTGAAAAGGTGACTTTTTTGCTGACTTAGCCCTTTTGGTTGTTACTATGATGGCCTTTCTTGTTATTTGACCTGTTGGGGTTTCTTTGTATGGAAGTCCAATTGTAAACCACATCGAGGTCATAATCCTTTAATCCTGGTATTTTTTCGCTTTTCGGTCTGATAGATCGTCATAGAGCTTCTTCATTGTTTCTGCAAGTTGTTCAGTGTAACTTTCATATCTGGGGTCAGAAGTAAATAAAGCAGTGTTTTCCTTAACTGTATTTAATTCATCCATAGCTTCTTCATGATCTTCCTTTTTGCTATTTAATAGTTGTTTCATCAAGGTTAGAGAGCATTGAGATAGAGTGTTGTTCCATTCTGTCATGAAACTTTTTTTCTGTGTTGCATAGGCTGGATATTTTTTCATCCTAAGGCCTCTTGGGATTTTGTTCTCTTCAATATAAATCTGTAAGAATTCAATCTCCCACCACAGTTTTAGCTATTTTATTTCCAACTGCTCTCTCCTTGAGAATAGACTTGGCAGATCTAGTTCTTTAAAATCTGTAGTAGGCTGACTTCTAATCAAAGATTGAAGTTTGGCTTTTCTAGCTGTAATATTCTCGGTATCCATTTGTTCAGATAGGCAGACAGTTCAAAAATATGAAAAAAGACTGAACAATGTCCTTATGCTTGCATCGAAGTCTCTTGCAAATCACAAGGGGTTAATCAGTATATTGGAAAATTTCCTATGAGTCAAGGCGTGATGTATCTTCAAAGGTTGTACAGGTGTGTTCATGTGTATATAAATAAATATTTTAGTAACAGCTGTGCACCTTGTATATCACTCCTGACCTTATTATGTTGATATTGAGACGTCCCACAAGGTATATGTATATTGAGACAATCTGTAATAGTGTATGGAAGTCCAATATACTTAAAGACAAAACATTCACTCACCCTTCTTCTTATAGTGCAGGGACTGAGTATTCCTTCCTCGGTAAATACCGGCTTCAAGAAAGCTTGTGAGTCACAAGTGTAGGGGATTAGCCCTCCAGACGTGTGGATCCTTTGATGTTTGTTCTGTGGGGGGAATGTTTGCCTGCTGCTGGAGGCGGAGAGTGCCAGGACAAACCGCCAAACAGTTTCACTTCCACAGCGGTGGAAAAATCCAGCATGAAATGGACAGAGAGTAGTAGAAAATAAAATATAAACAACTAGGAATACTAATTGTACAAAGAGATACACTTAGAATTATTTAGAAAAGAATACCACAAAAAAAGATATTTACTTAACTCCGGATGATCACATAAATGTAGAATTACTCTATTTGTTTAAAATGTTCCATTACATTCATACTTTAATATTTTATTATAGCAACTAGGAACAAACATTCACACAGAAGTAGCCTGAAAGGGTTAAAAACACTTAAACCCAGATAACTAGGATGGATATGATAAGTAGTGCTATATGTATTTAACCTGATGCCCACAGTTTTGTAATAAAAAATAAGCTAAGCCCTTACAATCCGAGGGCTATTTTACTTTTAAATAGTTATATTTTTAAGGTAAATAGTAGGCACCAGGATTCAGCAATATATAGGTAGATAAAGATTTTGTTATTAACTCGGTAAGCAAATTAAAAGCGACAGACAGGAGAGAACTAGCTTCTCCTGCTGGACCCCTGACGCGCGTTTCATTAAATGTAATGGAACATTTTAAACAAATAGAGTAATTCTACATTTATGTGATCATCCGGAGTTAAGTAAATATCTTTTTTTGTGGTATTCTTTTCTAAATAATTCTAAGTGTATCTCTTTGTACAATTAGTATTCCTAGTTGTTTAGTTCTGCTCTCTAAGAATCCACATTAGATGTGTACCATAACTACTATAAGTGACTACCAAGTACTGGTATATTATATACCCACTCTGATTTAGATAATAGGTACAATATCTACTACTGACTAAACTCCCACTATCCCCTACCACATTTTCAAAGAAAATAAAATATATGCTTTATTTGGTATGCATTAAAAGAACTGTGAATTTTCACAGTGAATCAGCCTATATCACAGCAGTAGATAGAGTCAGCCTAGTAGCCCAACATTACACACTCCAACATGTTTCGTGCTGCAACAGCACTTCGTCAGGGATAGTAGGGGGTTAACTGCTCAGCCGTTATACACATTTTTTGTCCAATCAGAAACATGCACAATGTTTTTAAAACTAAAAATGAAAAATTTTATCCTATACAAATGAGGGGTGATTTAATAGAAGCATTTCACACTATAGTTGAGAAGGAATTAATTGAACTGCATCAAACTGTACACAAAAAGAAGAAGGCTAATAAAATTAAAGGTGATAACCTGACCAAATTGGAAAGGATTGCTCTTAATAAACTTAAGAACAATGACAATCTGGTAATAACTAACTCTGACAAGGGTGGTGCTGTAGTGGTACAAAATAAAGATAACTATACTAAGGAGGCTTTAAAACAACTGGAAGATACCAACACCTATTTGAAACTTAGTTTCAATCCCACTCTAAAATTTCAGCAGGATCTTGAAACATTTTTAGACCAGTCAGTACATAGAGGTTTCATTACAAATGCCACTGCAGAGAATCTGAAAGTCACTCATCCACAAATTTCTATCTTTAAACATATACACAAGCACCTAACGTCCCCCCCAGGCAGGCCCATTGTCTCTGGCATTGGCACACTGGGGGAGAAATTAGGAGCTTTTGTGGATGAGCACCTACAACCTATTGTCACTTCTACCCCTGGACATGTCAGGGATACTAAGCACCTATTGAACATGTTGGAAGAGACAACATTGGACGAGGACTGTATTCTTGTCTCTATTGATGTGTCCTCTCTATATTCTTGCATTCCTCATAATCAAGGATTGTTTGCACTCTATCAAATGTTGAGACGATACACCAATTATGACACTGAATACATTGAGTTTCTCATTGAAACTGTAGGTTATCTCTTAACCCATAATTATTTTCTGTTTTTAGGACAATATTATTTACAAAAGTGCGGCACAGCGATGGGGGCAAAATTTGCCCCCTCCTATGCGAATTTGTATTTAAGTTATTTTGAGCTAATAAAAATCTACACTGATGCAAATCCATTTAGATCCTGCATAAAAGCATATTTTAGGTACATAGATGACCTGTTGGTAATTTGGAAAGGGACTGACACACAATTACAATCCTTTCTTAAATACATAAATGACAACAACATGAACTTAAAATTCACACATGACAGTTCAAGAACTGAGTTAGCTTTTTTGGATGTGTTACTGAGAGTCAGTGACAACAAAATAGAAACAGTAACTTATCGGAAACCCATAGCAGGAAAAACTATCCTTAGAGCTAACTCACACCATCCAGAACATTTAAAACGTGGTATCCCCAAGGGCCAATATATGCGCCTTCGTAGAAACTGCACTGACACACAGCAGTACAAGCAACAAGCTGAAGAGCTTACATCTAGACTCATAGCTAGAGGATACAAAAAGAATGCATTAATTAAAATATCTAATGAGGTGCTTTCAATGGATAGAAATAATCTTTTAGCAAATAAATCTAAACCACAAACAAACCAATTTTCAGGATCAACAGTAGTATTTTCTACAAAATACAGCAAACAGTTTCAAGATATCTGTACAATCATTAAGAAAAATTTAGTAATACTTGAGAAAGATAAGCTTTTAGATTCTAGTGTCATAAATAACATAAAATTTGTGTCTAGGAAAGCAAGGAATATTGGGAACAACTTCAAGAGAGATTTTGATAAAAAAAATAACTAGTGCACAGAGAACATGGTTGGAGCCAAAACTAGGGTTCTTCAAATGTGGGACAAATCCATGTAAGTCATGTGAATTTGCAGAAGTAGAGTCCTCATTTGTTTCCAGTTACACAGGTGAGACATATAAAATCAAATATAATCTAACCTGCAATTCAATTTTTGTAGTGTATCTGATCACCTGTAAATTTATTAAAAAGCAATATACAGGACGCACTTCACGCATGCTCAAAGACAGAATTAGGGAGCACTTGCTTTCCTTATCAGAAAAAGAACCAAAAGACATCTGTGGCTAAACATTTTAGGTCACACTCTGAAAAACCTTCTAAATATTTTTCATTTAAAGCTATTGATCATACTCCAAAGCTGAACACAGGTGGGAATAGATCTGATAAACTAAATAAGCTAGAGGCTTTTTGGATATTCACATTACAAACTGGAGCACCAATGGGCATAAATGAGAAATCTGATATAAAATTGTTTATTGGATAGAAAGGTTATCATAATATATTACATTATCTATCTAAATTTCATAATTATCTATCTAAATTTCATAATATATTACATTATCTATCTAAATTTCACTAATTCTTTGGAGACAGTCATATTGATTATTTACACAACTTCACATATTTGCATGCAGTGCAATATTAATGTTTTTATTGGTATTGTATCCAAATGATATTTAATATCGACATTTGATTTTCACTGCATACAATATAATCATCACTCTTATCACTATCACAATTGATAATACTTAATTCCTTCACATATACATTATATACATTTTTTTATATTATTTTTAGTGAAAGTACAGCGCACATTTAATTTACATCTTTCACAAGCATTTTTTGCTCTGGTTTTATGTTTGTTTTGGGGTATGAGATTTGGTTTAGTTGCCATTATCATTTTATTTCTTTTTCACTTTTTAGACAACACCATTTACATTTATTATCACAGTTCATGCACTTATACTAATATGCAAGTAAATAAAATTTACCCATTTAGCTCTAAAACTCCACATGCCGCGACAAATTTTAATATTTCACTGTATTTTTATACAAATTATGCCGCATTATGTAAAGGAGGTTTACTTAGAATGAAGGTTAATATAGCTGCATGTTCCGCCTGGTGTGTATACTTATTTTCGTCACACAACTTTACATATACATGCAATTTTAATACATGCAATTTTTAATACATTACTTTTCACTACACTTCTAATGCACTTTATATCTTTCACACTGCATATTATTCAGTTGTCCTTAATTTTTATCATAAAAAATTATTTTCATTTGTTCACTAGGCATTATTATCATTTGCAAATTACCACATATCGCTTAAAGGGACATGCCACCCACATTTTTTCTTTTATAATTTAGAAAGAGAATTCAATGTTAAACATCTTTCTAATTTACTTATATTATCTATTATCTAATTTGTTTTATTCTCTTGAAATTCTTTGATGAAAAGCATATCTAGATATGCTCACTAGCTACTGATTGGTTGCTGCACATATAAGCATCATGTGATTGGCTCACCATATGCATTGCTTTTTCTTCAAATAAGGATATTTAAAAAATGAAGCAAAATAAATAATGGAAGTAAATTGTAATGTTGTTTAAATTTCTATCCTCTATCTGAATCATGAAAGAAAGATGCTGAGTTTAGTGGCCCTTTAAGTCATTATCATTTACACCGTTAAAATAATTTGAAGTATATTTTATTTCTAGCACCTGTATTTTTTGGTTTTAAGTCAAAGAATTTGACAAAGCTGTTTTAAAAATTGCTACATAATGTTCACATAGCAATTTTTTCACTTCTAACGTTTCCGCCATGCAATTACTATAGAATTTTTCCAGTTAATAAATGCTGTCCCTACCTGGTCAGTATTAGCAGGACATTATATCCAATATAACATCATTCTTTTTTTAGTTATAAATCTGTTAAAAGTCTGTTGGGGTAACAATTTTAGTACATTTCCCCAGTCCAATTGTGGTAACAGTTAACATGGGATCCCTATTAGTGAACCTTATCCCCATCCGGTCAGCAACACAGGATAGATCATACACGTTTCGTAAACATACACGCTTAATAACATCATTTCAGGATGTTAATTTCCAGCCTTACAAATTACCAACAGGATAGGTCTTAAAGTATCTTCAGGATAAATGTTTTAAAATAGATTTTGTGAGTTGCGGTTTTGGAATAGTAATGCACCAAATGGGTTTTGCTATACCGTCCGTCACTTTACTATTGATACAGGTTGTATACCAATTAATATGGTTAGCAGATGCATGAGACCATATTCCGCAATCAATAGAGCTATTATGTATGCGTGTTGGGTATTGATATATACATTAAAAGGTTCCTTGATATATCATTAGAAAAATCCCAATACTTATATAAAAAGATAGCAGCAGCAGGTTTATATTATACAACTCTATTTTTACAATTTCATCCATATATAAATAAGGATCTGTAGTTGAGTATTCCAATGTTCAATTTTGTGTCTTTTTACAACTGATTATGTTTTTACTCTGCTCACCTGTTGCACACAACTAGAGTAAAAACAGAAAATGCGAATGAACCAATTAACCTGAGTAGTCAACATGACGGTTTTCCTTGAGGTATTATGATTGGTTTTAAAATATTGTGCATGTTTCTGATTGGACAAAAAATGTGTATAACGGCTGAGCAGTTAACCCCTTACTATCCCTGACGAAGTGCTGTTGCAGCACGAAACATGTTGGAGTGTGTAATGTTGGGCTACTAGGCTGACTCTATCTACTGCTGTGATATAGGCTGATTCACTGTGAAAATTCACAGTTCTTTTAATGCATACCAAATAAAGCATATATTTTATTTTCTACTACTCTCGGTCCATTTCATGCTGGATTTTTCCACCGCTGTGGAAGTTTTCTACTTATGTATATATATATATATATATATATATATATATGTGTGTGTGTGTATATATATATATATATATATATATATATATATATATATATATATATATATATATATATATATATATATATATATCCTCAATAAGTTTTTTTTTTGTAGCTGTTGTCTCTCTCCCAAATACTATATAATATTTATAGCCAAAAAAAAAAAAAAAAGGTCTAGTATTGGGATTGAGATTGCAGCGCTTTACTTTATTAAGTTTATTAATATTTTAAAAAGAGAAAAGAAAAGGAAAAAGAAAAAAAAAGAGAAATAGAGAAAAAAAAAAAATATTTAAAGGGAAAAAGGATAATTCTCTCCTCTCCACCTCTCCTCCCCCACTAGTGCTCATTCATATTCCTTAAGCCCTATCTTTATTCAGGAATTCCTCCCAGTGGAAGCGTATCATCAGGAAGAGATCTTCCCTTTTAGACTTTAAGTATGAAAACTCTTCTAATTCCAGTAGCTCATTTACCCTAGGTATTAACATATTCTCATTTAATGCACCCTTCTTTTTCCAGTTCCATGCTATAATGGATTTCGTACCATTTAATATGTATATTATAAGTTTAGCTTTAATTTTGCAAATGCCTTTAATAGGTTTATTCATAAGGGCGCTATATATATCTAATTGCATAGATTTATTTAGAATAAACTGGATACATAGTAAAGTGCCTGACCATAGTCCTTTGATCAATGGGCATTCCCACCATATATGCTTCATTGTCCCAACCATGCCGCATTGCCTCCAGCAGTTTTTGGAAGCATTTGGGTAAATACTATGCAGTCTAACTGGTGTAAGGTACCATCTGGTTAGTACTTTATAGTTAAGTTCTTGAATATTTGAAGATGCTGAAGTCTCAGCTGATTTTAGAAAGATTTGGTTCCATTCTGCATTTTCAAGATGGTTACCAATCTCTTTTTCCCATTTATGTATATATACATGGTTTTTAGGTTTATCCGTGTCTGTTAAAAATGTATAACTACGAGAGATTATTCCCTTTAGTGGTGTTCCTTTATAGCATATTTTTTCAAAAGTAGTTAACTCTCTTACTAAGTCGCTTCTTGATGGATGATTAGCTATAAAGTTTTTTAATTGAAGATATTTTAGCCATTTTGAGTATGACCCTCCTGCTATGTTTACAAGATTTTCCTTTGATCTTAAATTACCTTGTTCAAGGAAATTTACTAGAGGTGACATTACTTGTATCTGTTTTGAGTTATAAAGTCTAGGGACTATACCTCCTTGAAATTCCACGTTAATATTTATTGGTAGTAATGGTGATGGAAAAGTTGATATATTGGGGCAAGTGGTCACTATCTTATCCCACTGAGTCACTATATGCTGGATCAGAGGGAAGTTCTCTGTGCCTGGGGGTCTACTTTTTGCCGTTACCCAACATAAATTACTAATTGGTTGATGTGCTATTAGATCTGTTTCTAGTGTTACCCATATTTTATTCTCTTTGTTTGTGTGCCAGTCTATTACTCTCTGTAATACTATTGCTTTATAATAATTTTTAATATTGGGTACCCCCAATCCTCCTTTTTTTTTTTGGTGTATATAATGTGGAGATGTTAATTCTAGGTTTTTTTCCCATTCCAAATAAAAGCATTGATCATCTTCTGGAGGTCAATACAGTAATTTTTAGGGAGAGCAATAGGAACTGTCTGGAGAATATATAGAATACGAGGGAGAATATTCATTTTTATTGTATGTATGCGGCCAAACCAAGAGAGTGTTTTTTTTTTCCATTGAGTAAGATCTTGCTGAATATTATCTGCTAATTTCACATAATTTTCTATATAAAGGCCTGCAGTGTCTGACATTAAGCGAACACCTAAATATTTAAGCGAAGATTCTTTCCAGGAAAATGGGTTTTGTTGTTTACATACCTGAATGGTCGATACAGGTGTTGAGGTAAATAGTGCCTCTGATTTATTTTTATTTATCAAAAAATGTGAGTATTTTCCAAACTCCTGAAAAGCTTCTTCTAGGGCACTGATTGAATCTGCTGGGTTAGTCAAGGTTAATAAAACATCGTCAGCATAGAGTGATATCTTGTATTCCTTATTCCCTATATTCAGCCCTCTAATTTTGTTGTTGGAGCGTATTCTAGCGGCTAAAATTTCCATGGATATTACAAAGAGTATGGGCGATAGGGGGCAACCCTGTCTCGTACCATTGGTTATATTAAATGGGTCTGAGATCATGCCATTCGCCCTCACCCTTGCCGTAGGACATGTGTATAAGTGGAATATTTGCTGAATAATTTTTTCTCCGAATCCAAACCTCTTAAGCGCTTGCTGGAGAAATGACCAGTCAAGCCGGTCAAACGCTTTTTCAGCGTCCATTGATATTGTTACTAAAGGGATCTTTTTTAATTTGGCATATTTAATTAAATGTAGTGTTCTAATAGTGTTGTCCCGTGCTTCTCTACCAGGGACGAATCCCACCTGATCTGTATTTATGATATGGGGGAGAAATTTATTTATTCTATTTGAAATAATTTTGGAGAAAATTTTTATGTCATTATTGAGTAACGAAATTGGTCTAAAATGTTTTGTACTGTTGGGTTCTTTCCCTGGTTTAGGAAGCACTACTATTCTAGCTTCTAACATTTCTTTTAAAAAAGATGAGTTTTTATTGAGTGAATTGAATAATCTAAGTAACTTAGGTGCAAGAGACTCTATATAAGTTTTATAGTATGTTGTATTAAAGCCGTCAGGGCCCGGACTCTTACCAGATGGTAGATCCTTAATAGTCTGAATGACCTCCTGTAATGTGAATGGCTCATCTAATGACGATCTTTGTGCGTCAGTAAGGGTGGGTACTTCTGTTTCTTTTATGTATGTCAGTTTATCGGATTCAACATTTTGAGAGAAGGGGTTAGGGTCTAAATTATATAATTGCTTGTAATAATTTTTAAATTCTCTAACTATATCCTGACTCCCTACAATGTGATTCCCTTGTGCATCCAGTAATTTTGAGATATGCGCTTGCAGTCTTTTTTTTTTTAAAGCTCTTGCCAGCAGTTTTCCAGCCTTATTGCCTCAGTTGAAAAAGATTTTTTTAAGTGCTAGTGCCCTTCGTTGGGCCCCTTTATTCAAGAAGACACTAAGGTTGGTACGGGCCTCTTTAAGCTGAGTAGATACAGTCGCATTGTAAGGGTCTTTTTATGTGTTTGTTCAATCTTTTGTAGTGTGCTGATAAGTGAGAGGTATGTTCTATTCAATTTTTTATTTAATCTGGCCTTATATTTGATAAATTCCCCCCGTATCACCTGCTTGTGTGCTTCCCACCAGATAGCGGGTGAGGTGTCCCCCCATTGGTTATAACAGAAATACATATCTATTGTTTCTTGAATATCGGTCTTAATTTGTAGATCATTCAATAGATGATCTTCTAATCTCCATTGGTATGGAGTTATTGGCATCTCTGGCCATTTAATACTTACTGAGATAAGTGAGTGATCTGACCATGCTATGTTATATATTTTTGTTTCCTGGGTTAAAGAGTAACTATTTTGATCAATAAAAAAATAATCAATGCGTGAGTATGATTGTTGAGGGGCTGAATAATACGTATAGTCCTTTGTTGTGGGGTGTTGTGTTCTCCAACTATCTATAAGGGATAAAGAAAGTAAATTTGTTTTAACAGATCTAATTACATGTTTAGGTATGTTGCTCTTTTGTTTTGAACAGTCCAACATCGGTTCGAATGTGAGATTAAAGTCTCCACCCAGTATTAATGTGCCTTTCATATTTTCTAATATAAGGTTGTTAATTCGTTTAAAAAATGCTTTTTGTCCTGTGTTAGGTGCATATAGATTGACTATTGTAACGGGTCTATTGTATAATAGGCCAACCAGGCACAGGAATCTACCCTCTAGATCTTTTTCCATTTGCAAAAGTTGAAAGGGGGTATCTTTCTGAATTATTATACATACTCCATTACGTTTCCGAGTATTCGAACTATGGTAAATAGTAGGGTAAAATTTATTAGTGAATTTTGGTTCGTTGTTATGTATGAAATGGGATTCCTGAATAAAGACGATATCTCCCTTTTCTTTATGAAAACTGTGTAGTGCTATTTGCCTTTTATGGGGTGCATTGAGGCCCTTCCCATTTTGAGATAAAAAAATTATTTGTTTAGTATCCATTATATTATACTTGAAAAAAAACGGCCTATGGGTGAGTCATCCACCATTTGGGATAGGCACATTTCCACGAGAGGGAGTAAAAACCCCAGATAATAGGGGATAAGGGAGAGGGGGAGAGGAAAAGATAGGAAGGTGGGAAGGAAAAGAGAAAAGAAGAAAAAGAAAAAAAAAAAAAAGAAAATTGTCGTACACAGACCCAAGTAGAACATCCATGTACCTCCTAAGCAGCTCTACAACAAGAGTAGATAGGAAAAAATTATTCTGTTACCCTTCTCCTCCACGAGAGACGGGTGAGGGGAGGGAGAGGAAGAGAAAGAGGGGGAAGAAAAAAAAATTAAGTTGTGACCTTATACAAACAACCTTAACCATTTACCTTACATATTGTGCTATCATCAATAATCTTGCTATTTGTAATTGTGTTAAAAATCCTTTCTATATTATTCTCCCTCTTTATTTCCTCTATCTTCTCTCTCAGTTCCTTACTCCTACCTCCATTCCCCTCACTCGTTTCTTTCTCTTCCCTGTCTTCCTTTTCTCCCCCCATTTTTCTATCTATTTATGTGTCACTTTGGCCCATTGTGAGCTTTGCAGTTGTAAGGGGGCTTTTGATTGTTTAGATTGCTGGGCTGGGTTAGTTTTAGGGCTTTCTTGGTTTTCTGCCTGGGTAGGGTGGGGTGGAGGGTTTATCCTTAGAGTGGTGCAAAATGTGGTTATATCATCCATCGTTCTGAGGATCGCGGTTTTCCCCTTTATTGTTGCTCTTAAGTCAAATGGGAATCCCCATCTGTAAACAATATTCAGTTGCCGAAGATGTGTAGTCAGGTGTCTCAGTTCTCTTCTCTTCTGCAATGTTCTTGGACTCAAGTCTGTAAAGATCTGTATATTCTGTCCATCATATATTATGTTTTGTTGTCTTCTTGCTCTTTGCAATATAAGGTCTTTATCCTTGAAGTGTGCAAACTTAATAATTATGTCCCTCGGTGGTTCCCCCACTCTAGGTTTAGGTCTAAGGGCCCTGTGACTTCTTTCAAGGGTCCTTGTGGCATAATTATTAGTATCTGTGAAATGGTTAAAGAATTGGAGGAGATATTCTTCCAGGTCTTCCTTTGTTACATTCTCTGTAATCCCTCTTATTCGCAAATTGAGCCTTCTGTGTCTATTTTCCATGTCTTCTATTTGGTTCTGCTGTATTATAAGTGCTTCCCCTTGTTGACGTATTTGGGTCGTTAGGGTGTCAATGGTATTAGTATATAGTGTATTATCTTCTTCCAATTGTGCCACCCTATTGCCAATCTCAGAAACATCTTTTTTAACAGCTAAAAGTTCAGTTTTAATACATTGTTTAATCTGGGCAATTTCATCCAGAAGAGTCTGGATGTCTCTTTTGCTAGGTAGATTCTGTAAATCTGCCTTTGTTACAGGAGACATGTTTGTTTCTATTAGGCTCTGTGCAATTTTAGAGGGAGATTGATCTTCTGAGTTGCTTATGAGAGATGTGTCTGTTGCTTTGAAATATTTATCCACTTTTGATGCTTGTGGTGTGATGGTTTTATTTATTTTAAAGAAAAAACAGTGGGTTTAAGGTGCGTTTTATTTATTTTCTCTTGCTTGTTTCCTTTTTTGGAAGCCATGTTAGTGGGTCTCTTTTTTAACTTTTTTCTTCCTTCCCACGTTCTCTCTCCTCTTCTCCTGTTCCTCCTTCTCTCACACCTCCCTCTCTCCTTCCTCTCTTCTCCCCTTTTTGGGCAGGGATTGGTTAAGTCTTATCCCTTTTAATTTAGTATTCACTTTATGGTTTTATAATCTTTGACCATATATTCTTCTATACAATATAAATTTAAAGGGTTACCATCTTTATTGCTTATTTGCCTTTATATATTTATAGCTGTGGGTCTTATTTTTTGTTATGCTGCCCCAAACCTGCCCAAGTTATATGGGTTAGATTATATATTTAGGGGAGAGCAGTGGGGGGTTTTGCCTTGTAGTTTAAATTATTATTTCTCTATTATGTCATGTGTATCCGGGGGTACATATGTACTTTCTTTACATAGGTAACCCCTTTTATTTTTCCCTTTTGTTCCACCTTCTTCCCCTTTTCCACTTACTCTTCCCTTTTATTTTCCTCCTTTACTTTATTTTCTGTTGGATTTCAAACCCCTCTCCACCACCACCCTTATCCCGTGCTTCTCACCTCTGTGCCGCTGGTTTATAATATGCCAGTTCTTTCTCCGTCTGTCTGTGCTGTTATATGAGATCCGTTGGCGTTCCTTTCCACTACAGGGTCCTTCTCCCCTCTCTTATTGCTCTGCCCTCTCACGTTCCGCCAGCAACTACCCTCCTCTGTGCCGAGATACTCTGTTCTATGAGGGACCGGAGCCGCTATGCTTCACCGGGTTATATACCCGTTTACGGCTGATCCGCTCCTGTTTCTCCCAGCTACCTCTATTGGACTGTGTGCTCCGGCTCTGGTCAGCTGTTGTTACCCAATGCTTTTTCTGTGTCAAGGTGCGCCGCGTCACAGCGTGCCGTAGCTCCTCCAACCCTTTGACCTATGCACCTGTCCTCAGATGTGTCTCGGCCTGTTTCTTAATTGGGCTTATGGAAGAGGGGGATTGCGGACCAAGGTGAGTGAGTTCAGCTCATTCTATTTTCCTCCCCTCCTCTCTCGCTCGGGACCTGGGTAGTTATTTTTGCTGCTCCTAGGGGATATTCTTAGCTGGAGCTCCTAGCACCTGCGGCCATGTTCGCTCTCGGCCGGCTCCGCCCCCCGTGGACTAATGTTTTAATTCAAATTCAATGTGTATTGAAGTGTCCCTCAATAAGTTTTATTAGATTTTAGAGACATATACAAAACCTTTAATAGATACACTGGAAATATCCATAGCAGATCTCAATGACACATCTGCGGCATACATTGCCACAAAACCACCATCCAAGATAAAAAAAAAAAATATTGGACCAAAAAAAACAAGAAGGAGAAAAACATTGGTAACAAAGTAGACAATTATCAAGGTTCAAATATCAGTCCAATTGCAAAGTGAACCAATGGAACAATCTTACAGCAAAGAGTAGGAAGTATTACAAAAATAATGAAGATGCCTATAGTTGAGAATTGATTATCTTTTCCTCCCTTATCGTTGGCAAGTGTCTGAATTCCTTATACCATTTCACACGTAATATACTTTTCCCAGTGTTATACAACTTAGTAAAAGAACTTCTATACAGAAAACCGCTGGAAGAAAGAATATAATTAGTTGCCTGCAAGCACATTTAAAACAAACAAAAAAAATAATCTTCAATTTGGTCGTCTAATACTGAAACGTTTCTTATTTTCACAAATGGGCCAATCTCTGAAACAGTAAAATATCCATCTCTCTTATCTAAGAAATTGGAGAATAGATTAGACATTTGTTGAAAAAAAAAATCTTATTTTTATGATTATATATATATTTTAACATATGTACAATACAAAAATGTAAAAGCATAGATTAAAGGTATATAAAACAGTGCTCCTTTAGTAAAAAAAAAATATTGTCAATCAAAAGTAAATATAAAAAGAAACAGATAGTGTTAAAAAAAACAGAAAACAACTTTCTTGCAAAAGAACATTTAGAAACTCTTACAGTAGCCACTGGATAAGGGAACATACATTCTGAGAACTGTTGCATTCAGTCTCTTCTGAGCATGGACAAGAACCTGAGTTCCTGTTTCTCTAGCATTATCTGAATAGTAAACCAGCTCATGTTACTCTAGAATATCTATAACATCAAGCTATATATGCCTTCCTGTAGAGACCCCAGTCCTCTTCTGGGGCTGTGACAAGAAGTTAATAGACAGTGTGCAAATTAAGTTAATTTTACCATTTTATTTTTTTTATTTTAAAATTGTAAATACATTTGCAATGATTTCTATTAAAAGGGATTGTCTACACATTAGTCATCTTAAAGTCTTACCTTACATTAAGCTGCATATAGCCTCCTGCACCTTTTCTATATCATGCAGCAGGAATGGTAAAAAAGTTATTTTAAAATTAATATTGTTTCTGGCCCCTTTGAAATGGCTTCCGATCTGTGCTGCATATGGCATCCAACCACAAAAGGCTCACTAGTTTGATTCAACAGAGTGCCTAGATGTAGCCCAGACTGTGTTGTCATTAGTGGGCGGAGCTTAACAGCCATTTCAAAGAGGCCAGAAACAATATTAATTTTAAAATAAATGTTTTACCGTTCCTGCTGCATGATATAGAA
The DNA here is from genome assembly GCF_027579735.1 of Bombina bombina. Taxonomy (NCBI): domain Eukaryota; kingdom Metazoa; phylum Chordata; class Amphibia; order Anura; family Bombinatoridae; genus Bombina; species Bombina bombina. The sequence continues at coordinate 175,724,880 of NC_069506.1, read as the reverse complement.
GGGGGTTCAGGAGGCTATTTGCAGCTTAATCTAATGTAAGACTTTAAGATGAATAAGGCGTAGACTGTTGATTTAAGTATAAGCAACTGCTAAGTGCTTTTTTATTATTTATATTTTTTTATTACAACAATTAAACAGATTGTTTGTTTTAAATCCTTCAACTATTTCATCTTTGGTTTATTGCACCTTTGAATTAGCACTCAAGCAATATCCAGGACCTGAGTTTAAAATGTGCCTCATAGAAATCTATTATGTGAAGGCTTTAGCACAGCCACACTATCCGACCTCCAGATGTTAGTGCACCCTTGGCTTTCTCGAGTCGAGCACTAACATTTTACACTCAACTTGTAATATGGGAGTAAAAATTCAAGCGTTTTGGATTGTAATGTTCTCTAACGATAGCACGCCATAGCGCTAACCTTTTAAACTCCATTTGTAATCTAGGACTAAATGTATAATACAATGTTGTTTTACTGTCCTAAATTAAATTTTATTAGGAGATTTTATTGTTAAATTTCCCCATGAAAACTAAACTGGTTTCAGAAATTAAATTTAAGTATGTATTGCTGCAAATTTTAAGTATCTTTACAATTAATTAACCCCCTTCATGAGTGAGGCATAGATAAATAGTTGTGTCTTGCCACTGTTATTGATTTCCACGGTCCTACAGCCCTGGAAGCACTATGAACGCCAGACCAACAAGGTACTGCTGCTGTCGAGAAGGGGTTAAAGGGACACTAAACCCAAATTATTTCTTTCATAATTCAGATAGAGCATGCCATTTTAAGCAACTTTCTAATTTACTCCTATTATTAATTCTTATTTGTTCTCTTTCTTTATTTAAAAAGCAGGAATGTAAAGCTTAGGAGCCAGTGTTCTAAAATAAGTCTCGACCTGCGTCACTTCCGGTGACGTGACATCAGCTGTTGGAGGTGTGTGGCGCTCACTGCGCATGCGCAAGTGGCCCAACCTCTCAAATTTGGCTGTTTCAGTTGCAGCAAAGGGTCAAGAAATTATATGGAGATTAGCCTTTATTGCGCATGCGCTCCGACACTCCGTACATGCGCACGGCATCAGAGGAAACAGGATTTATACAGGCGAGTTGCCTTCAGTGCGCAAATGCGCGCAGTGACGTACAATGGGGGTGAAAAAAAACATACAGCTGTTTCAGTAGCAGCAAAGGGTCGAGGAGTTATATGGAGATTAGCCTTTATTGGGCATAGAGTGATCGGACCTAAGGTTTATGGAATGAACCGTTTATTCCATAAACCTTAGATCCGATCACTCTATGCAGACACAACCGTTGGATTTGTGGGGCCACGTGACAATGTACATGAGGTTTTTTTAATGGAATCCGCCCTATACTTTAAGTGTTGATCATTTGGGATTCACATATTTTTAATATTATTTCAAATTGTATGTTTATTTTGTTTCACCCCCATTGTACGCCACCACGCGCATGCGCACTGAAAGCAACTTGCCTGTATAAAGCCTGTTTCCTCTGATGCTGTGCGCATGCTCGGAGTGTCGTGAGCGCATGCACAATAAAGACTAATCTCCATATAATTCCTCAACCCTTTTCTACTACTGAAACAGCTGATTTTGAGAGGTTGGGCCACTTGCGCATGCGCAGTGAGCGCCACACACCTCCAACAGCTGATGTCACGTCACCGGAAGTGACGCAGGTCCCGCATTCTAAGTCGAGACTTATTTTAGAACACCGGCCAATTTTTGGTTCAGCACCTGGGTTATGCTTGCTTAATGGTGGCTAAATGTAGCCAACATAAAGCAAGCGCTATCAAGGATGCTGAAGCTAAAAAGGACCAGCTCCTAAGCTTTACATTCCTGCTTTTTAAATAAAGATAGCAAGAGAACAAAGAAAAATTGATAATAGGAGTGAATTAGAAAGTTGCCTAAAATGAAAGTAAATTTCAAACCATAAAATTAATGTCATGGATTCTGCTTCTAACACTGTATGTAGTCGCTAAGTAATTTTTTTTAAATTCCTTCTTATTTGTTATATTTTCTTGATTTATCTCACATACCGTTGTTGTTTTTTTTTATCTTACGCCCACTCGCTCATTTCCTGGTTTCTCTAGTTTGCAAGTAAGAGCGGTCCCACCTGCTCTTACGTGTTAACACGTGCACGCTACCATGTAACATCATTTTTTGCACATTCGTTTAGGTGCTGTCTCTTCATATGAATCACTCAATGTAATCTTGATGTTGAAGACATGTGCATGCGTGTCTCAGGAACACGCTTCTATACAGGGAGGGAATTCAATGAGACACTCATGCGTACTTTAAGTTGGGGGTGTGAGTGAGTATATCCAGACGCCACTGGGGGACCAATCAGAATCCTGAAGATGATATTCGTCATTTACAAATAAAGAATTTTTATTTATCCTGGCGGAGGAACGGCTATATATAGTTAAGGATTGAAAGGTAAAATGGTAACTTAATAAATTAAGAAAAATTTTTTGAATTAAACTCAACCTAATTTTATATGTACTTTGTGTTGCTGCATAGAGGTCTTTGATTACTTTACTTTTCCATTAAAATTGCATGCTCTATCTGAATCATGAAAGACTAAATTTGGGTTTAGTATCCTTTTAAATGTAGAATTATACTGCCGAATTGAGACAATTTTATAATGTGAAAACTTACATACATATGTGTTAAATAATTATATGATGACTATATCAATTGCACTACTAGTATTGTTATTTATTTAATTAGATTTAAAACATTAAATGTTGAATATGTTTGTTTTATTTCAACTAAGGTCCTAATTTGGAACTAAGGTATTTTTGAATTATAGCTAAACATGAAATGAATGTCTTCCATACCCTTTATTAGAGCATACACGAGTGGTGACAATGCTTTAACAGAAGATGCAATATAGTTTTGTTGTGAACCGATAAGGTTTATTGGATACAATATAAAAGTTGTGAGAAGGTTTAGTAATAAGAATTGACGTTACTGTTCCTACAGATATCCATGTTCTAACTGTGTCACATTGCAAATATTTGTTTTTCATTGCCCGAGTGGAACACATTATTATGGGCAATAAATGTATTTTTATAACAACTTAATTTTTTTTCTACTATCCTGGAGAACACATAAGTATGAGGCAGCAAAAAATAAAATGAAGCACTGAACAATTGTGCTAAAATTGCTCGGCAACAAAGGTGTTAAACGGTTTACTTTTTCTACACACTAAGGGCGCGATCCGATATACGGCGTCAGATGCTAAAGTGCCGTAAGTCTGACAAACTAGCGATGTCCAGAAATCTGCGTAAGTACACATTTCTGGAGTCGCCAGTGACTTACGCACTTTAGAAACTGCCGCCGCATAAAAAACTGACTAAGTTATAAAATCACCTGTTACTGTCTAACACGCCTCCCAAACATAGCCCGACACGTATACCCCTCTATCCGCAATCCCCCCTCTCACTCCTAATAATAAATATATTAACCCCTAAACCGCTGCTCCCGAACCCCGCCGCCAGCTACATTATCTATATTACCCCATAATCTGACCTCCCTACACCGCCGCTAGCTACATTAAATGTTTTACCCCCTATTGTGAGCCCCCTACCCCGCCTCCACCTACATTAACTATATTACCCCCTAATCTGACCCCCCTACACCGCCGCCACCTATTTAAACTATATTACCCCCTAATATGATCCCCCTACACCGCCGCCACCTATTTAAACTATATTACCCCTTAATATGATCCCCCTACACCGCTGCCACTTATTTAAACTATATTACCCCCTAATATGATCCCCCTACACCGCCGCCACCTATTTAAACTAGATTAACCCCTAATGTGAGCCCCCTACACCGCCGCCACCTATATTATATGTACTACCCCCTAATCTGACCCCCTTACACCGCCGCCACCTATATTAAAATTATTAACCCCTAATTTAATCCCCCTATACCGCCGCCACCTATATTAAATTTATAAACCCCTAAAATACTACAATTTCCATACCACTAAACCTAAGTCTAACCCTACAAATAGCTCTAAAAAGGGCCTTTTGCGTGGCATTGCCCCAAAGTAACCAGCTCTATTACCAGCCCTTAAAAGGGCCTTTAGCGGGGCATTGCCCCAAAGTAACCAGCTCTTTTACCAGCTCTTAAAAGGGCTTTTTGCGGGGCATTGTCACAAAGTAATCGGCTCTTTTGCCTGTAATCTAATCCCCCTACACCGCCGCCACCTATAATAAATGTATTACCCCCTAATCTAATCCCCCTACACCGCCGCCACCTATATTAAATATATTAACCCCTAATCTGACCCCCCTACACCGCCGCCACCTATATTAACTATATTAACCCTAATTATATTAGGGTTAATATAGTTAATATAGTTATCATATTATATATATATTAACTATATTAACCCTATCTAACTCTAACACCCCTAACTTAATTATTATTAAAATAAATTAAATAATATTAATAATATTAACTAAATTATTCCTATTTAAAACTAAATACTTACCTATAAAATAAACCCTAAGATAGCTACAATATAATTAATAATTACATTGTAGCTATTTTAGGGTTTATATTTATTTTACAGGTAACTTGGTATTTATTTTAACTAGGTACAATAGCTATTAAATAGTTAATAACTATTTAATACCTACCTAGTTAAAATAATTACCAATTTACCTGTAAAATAAATCCTAACCTAAGTTACAAATACACCTACACTATCAATAAATTAATTAAATAAACTACAAATATCTAAATTAAAATACAATTAAATACACTAAACTAAATTACAAAAAAAACAAACACTAAATTACAAAAAAAGATTACAAGATTTTTAAGCTAATTACACCTATTCTAAGCCCCCTAATAAAATAACAAAGCCCCCCAAAATAAAAAAATGTCCCTACCCTAATCTAAATTACAAAAGTAATCAGCTCTATTACCAGCCCTTAAAAGGGCCTTTTGTGGGGCATTGCCCCAAAATAATCAGCTCTTTTACCTGTAAAAAAAACAACAACCCCCCATTACAACCCACCACCCACATACCCCTACTCTAACCGACCCAATCCCCCCTTAAAAAAACCTAAGTCTAACCCCCAAGTGCTCCTTACCTGTCCTGAAGACCGGCGGAGAAGGTCCTGTTCCAGGCGGAGAAGTCTTCTTCTAGGCGGCGACCTCTTCTTCTTCCAGGATCCAGCCGGCGCAGAGTGGGTTAGAGTAGGGGTATGTGGGTGGTGAGTTGTAATGGGGGGGTTGTTGTGTTTTTTTTTACAGGTAAAAGAGCTGATTACTTTGGGGCAATTACCCACAAAAGGCCCTTTTAAGGGCTGGTAATAGAGCTGATTACTTTTGTAATTTAGATTAGGGTAGGGACATTTTTTTATTTTGGGGGGGCTTTGTTATTTTATTAGGGGGCTTAGAATAGGTGTAATTAGCTTAAAAATCTTGTAATCTTTTAATTTTTATTTTGTAATTTAGTGGGGTTTTTTTGTAATTTAGTTTAGTGTATTTGTAACTTAGGTTAGGATTTATTTTACAGGTAAATTGGTATTAAATAGTTATTAACTATTTAATAGCTATTGTACCTAGTTAAAATAAATACCAAGTTACCTGTAAAATAAATATAAACCCTAAAATAGCTACAATGTAATTATTAATTATATTGTAGCTATCTTAGGGTTTATTTTATAGGTAATATTTAGTTTTAAATAGGAATAATTTAGTTAATATTATTAATATTATTTAGATTTATTTTAATAATAATTAAGTTAGGGGTGTTAGAGTTAGATAGGATTAATATAGTTAATATATATAATATAATAACTATATTTACTATATTAAACCTAATATAATTAGGGTTAATATAGGTGGCGGCGGTGTAGATGGTCAGGTTAGGGGTTAATATATTTAATATAGGTGGCGGCGGTGTAGGGGGATTAGATTAGGGGTTAATATATTTAATATAGGTGGTGGTGGTGTAGGGGGATTAGATTACAGGCAAAAGAGCTGATTACTTTGTGACAATACCCCGCAAAAAGCCCTTTTAAGGGCTGGTAAAAGAGCTGGTTACTTTGGGGCAATGCCCCGCAAAAGGCCCTTTTAAGGGCTGGTAATAGAGCTGGTTACTTTGGGGCAATGCCACGCAAAAGGCCCTTTTAAGGGCTGGTAATAGAGCTGGTTACTTTGGGGCAATGCCACGCAAAAGGCCCTTTTCAGGGCTATTTGTAGGGTTAGACTTAGGTTTAGTGGTAGGGAAATTTTAGGGGTTAATAAATTTAATATAGGTGGCGATGGTATAGGGGGATTAGATTAGGGGTTAATAATTTTAATATAGGTGGCGGCGGTGTAGGGGGATTAGATTACAGGCAAAAGAGCTGATTACTTTGTGACAATGCCCCGCAAAAAGCCCTTTTAAGGGCTGGTAAAAGAGCTGATTAGTTTGGGGCAATGCCCCGCAAAAGGCCCTTTTAAGGGCTGGTAATAGAGCTGGTTACTTTGGGGCAATGCCACGCAAAAAGCCCTATTCAGGGCTATTTTTAATTTAGTTTAGGGTAGGGACATTTTAGTATTTTAGGGGGTAATACATTTATTATAGGTGGCGGCGGCGGTGTAGGGGGATTAGATTAGGGGTTAATACATTTAATATAGGTGGCGGCGTTGTAGGGGGATTAGATTAGGTGTTAATACATTTAATATAGGTGGCGGCGGTGTAGGGGGATTAGATTACAGGCAAAAGAGCTGATTACTTTGTGACAATACCCCGCAAAAAGCCCTTTTAAGGGCTGGTAAAAGAGCTGGTTACTTTGGGGCAATGCCCCGCAAAAGGCCCTTTTAAGGGCTGGTAATAGAGCTGGTTACTTTGGGGCAATGCCACGCAAAAGGCCCTTTTAAGGGCTGGTAATAGAGCTGGTTACTTTGGGGCAATGCCACGCAAAAGGCCCTTTTCAGGGCTATTTGTAGGGTTAGACTTAGGTTTAGTGGTAGGGAAATTTTAGGGGTTAATAAATTTAATATAGGTGGCGATGGTATAGGGGGATTAGATTAGGGGTTAATAATTTTAATATAGGTGGCGGCGGTGTAGGGGGATTAGATTACAGGCAAAAGAGCTGATTACTTTGTGACAATGCCCCGCAAAAAGCCCTTTTAAGGGCTGGTAAAAGAGCTGATTAGTTTGGGGCAATGCCCCGCAAAAGGCCCTTTTAAGGGCTGGTAATAGAGCTGGTTACTTTGGGGCAATGCCACGCAAAAAGCCCTATTCAGGGCTATTTTTAATTTAGTTTAGGGTAGGGACATTTTAGTATTTTAGGGGGTAATACATTTATTATAGGTGGCGGCGGCGGTGTAGGGGGATTAGATTAGGGGTTAATACATTTAATATAGGTGGCGGCGTTGTAGGGGGATTAGATTAGGTGTTAATACATTTAATATAGGTGGCGGCGGTGTAGGGGGATTAGATTAGGGGGTAATATAGTTAAAATAGGTGGCGGCGGGGTAGGGAGATTAGTTTTGGGGGTAATATAGTTAAAATAGGTGGCGGCGGGGTAGGGGGCTCACATTAGGGGTTAATCATTTTAATGTAGGTAGCGGCGGTGTAGGGGGATCACATTAGGGGGTTAGACATTTAATGTAGGTGGCGGCGGGGTCCGGGAGCGGCGGTTTAGGGGTCAAACACTTTATTAGGGATTGCGGTGGGGGATTGCGGTTGACAGGTAGATAGACATTGCGCATGCGTTAGGTGTTAGGTTTTATTTTGCAGCCAGTTAAGGGAGTTACGGGGCTCCAATACTCAGCGTAAGGCTTACTACGCCTGCAATTTGTGGCGAGATGAAAATGGAGTAAGATTTCTCCATTTTCGCCACGTAAGTCCTTACGCTGTATATTGGATACCAAACTGCGCTGGTTTGGTATACCTGTCTATGGGCCAAAAAACTACGGCCGAAGGCAGAAATATACAAGCGTAACTTCTATGTTACGCCGTATATGTGATACCAAACCAGCGCAAAATTCGGTATTTCGGCTTTTGCGGGCGACGATTTATATCGGATCGCGGCCCAGGTCTACATATAGATAAGAAAAAATTCTAGTGCCTTTTAAAGATAAAAACTTGCATATCTGTTTACCAAATTCAGAGATATTTAGTTCCTAAATCAAAATTAGGCACTCTAGTGTAAAACTGATTCAATTTATCGTCGGTCTCCCTTTTATATTATTTTGTGGAGAGAATATGCAGTAAAATTAGATTATTGACGCGGAAATACAGACGGACGGTCACTTCGAAGCTTAGTACATGGCGCCCATTACATTTAAATTGTATGGGAAGCATCCTTTTTCTTAATCATAATTAAATCAATCTTTAAAAAGAAAATAAAAGTAATATTTTTCAGTATTTGCTGCAAGCACACTAGCTAGCCACCACTGTATGAGCCTCTGAACTTGTTCCATTCAAATAGGCTGATTTAGCATGTCTCCTCTTCTACTTAAAGGTATAGTAAACACCAAAAATGTTATTGTTTAAAAAGATAGATAATCCCTTTATTTAACATTCCCCAGTTTTCCATAACTAACACTGTTATAGAAATATACTTTTTACCTCTGTGATTACCTTGTATCTAATCTAAGCCTCCTTATCTCAGATCATTTGACAGACTTGCATTTCAGGCAATTAGTGCTGACTCTTAAAGGGACAGTCTACACAAAAATTGTTATTGTTTAAAACGACAGATAATTACTTTACTATCCATTCCCCAACATTGTTAGATTAATATGCTTTATAACATTTAAACCTCTACATTTCTGCCTGTTTCAAATGCTCTATTGACAGCCCCTTAATCACATGCTTTTGTATTTGCTTTTCACAACAGGAGACTGCTAGTTCATGTGGACCATATAGATAAAAATGTGTTCACGCCCAGGGAGTTATTTAAGAGTTAGCACAACACAGAACTAACTGCAAGTCAATAGATAATAAATACAAAGTCATGTGATCAGGGGGCTGTCAGAAGATGCTTAGATACAATATTATCACTAAGGTAAAAAGTATATTAATATAACTGTGTTGGTTAAACAATAACAATTCTATTGTAGACTGTCCCTTTAAATACTTTCACATGCGTGAGCACAGTGTTATCTATATGAAGCACATGAACTAACTCCCTCTAACTGTGAAAAACTGTCAAATGCATTCAGGTGAGAGGCGGCCTTCAAGGGCTTAAAAATTAGCATATGAGCCTATCCAAGTTTAGCTGTCAACTAAGAGTAACAAGAGAACAAAGCAAATTTGAATATAAAAGTAAATTAGAAAGTTGTTTACAATTACATGTCCTATCTGAATCATGAAAGTTTATATTGTACTTTACTATTCCTTTAACAGAATCTGCTTTTTAATTCACTTAAACAGCTTCTGGTTTAAAGCAGACCACTGAAATAACAAATAGGACAGATGATTCAGCACTCTCACCTAAGGGCACGCTGCAGGTGTCTGCCCACACCTGAATCACATAAACAAATCAGCAAGGCAGCAGCACCGATGATTATTCAAATTCTCACATTGTATTTTACAAAAGTCCAACACAAAATGTATTATTTATGAAAATTCTCACATTGTATATTACAAAAATCCAATACAAAATTCTGCTTTCTGTATTGGATTTTTTAATATACAATGTGAGAATTTGAATAAACATTGAAAGACACAGTGCTGCTGACTGCGGTTTGTTTAAAGGGACAGTTTAGTCCAAAAAAAAATGTCATGACTCAGATAGGGCATGTAATTTCCAATTTACTTTTATCACCAATTTTGCTTTGTTCTCTTGGTATTCTTAGTTGAAAGCTAAACCTAGGAGGATCATATGCTAATTTCTTAGACCTTGAAGGCCGCCTCTTATCTGAAAGCATTTTGACAGTTTTTTAACACTAGAGGGTATTAGTTCATGTGTTTCATATAGATAACATTGTGCTCACGCACGCAGAGTTACCTAGGAGTCAGCACTGATTGGCTAAAATGCAAGTCTGTCAAAAGAACTAAAATAAGGGGGCAGTTTGCAGATTCTTAGATATAACGTAATCACAGACGTAAAACTGTATTAATATAACTGTTGACTATGCAAAACTAGGGAATGGGTAATAAAGGGATTATCTATCTTTTTAAACAATATGAATTCTGGTAGAGTCAGGGCCGGCCTTTGGGAAGCCTCGGACTCCGCGGTCAGGGGGGCCCCGCCGCTTCAGGTTAAAAAAAAATTTTCTGACTTTTTTTAATTACATTTTTTTTTATTTTTTTTGGCGCCATTTTTTTTTAAATTTTGGGAGCAAATTTAAGCCGGGAGTGAGGAGGGCAGTGGGGCCCGGGGGATCGCAGGCAGTGGCGCAGGAGTGAGGAGTCAGTGAGTACTGTGAGTCGACAAGACTAACAACTGAGTGAAGACAGTGATTATAGTCTGCAGGAGGGTACCGTAGCTGGCACTTGTGTAAGGCATATCCTGATCACATAAAACATCATAAAGCACTTCCATCCAGCACAGAAAACACCTTTTAATAAGCACAGAGAACACTGACTTCCTTACCACTGCACAGAGAATCGAATCTGCTATCAGAGTAGACCACCTGCCATTTATTACATAGATCCTCTGCCATTTTTACATACACCCTCTGCCATGCAGCACAGAGTACCCCCTGCTCTATAACACAGACATCCCTGTTATACTATACATAGATGGCTCATCAATCCAGTAGTACTACGTAACATACACTACCTGCCTGCCATCAAGCAAACATCTGCAGTTAATGGCAGGGCAGGGGCAGCCTGCCCTCCAGCTTATAGACCACCTCTTACACCCAGCACAGATAATTCCTTGCAATCCAGTATAGAGACTCCTGCCACCCGGCACACAGATCTCTGCCATTCACTGCATGTATTCACCTAATGGTGAAGGGAAAAAGTTACCACCTGCTGCCTAAACCTGCCCACAGAGAAGTTTCTGACAGTGTCTATGACAGGGTCTGTACAGATGAATACATGCAGCAAATGGCAGAGATCTGTCTGCCGGGTGGCAGGGGTCTCCTCTCCATACTGGATTGCAAGGAATTATCTGTGCTGGGTGTAAGAGGTGGTCTATACGCTGGAGGGCAGGCTGCCCTTGCCCTGCCATTAACTGCAGATGTTTGTTTGATGGCAGGCAGGTAGTGTATGTTATGTACTGGATTGATGAGCCATCTATGTATAGTATAACAGGGGAGTCTGTGTTATAGAGCAGGGGGTACTCTGTGCTGGATGGCAGAGGGTGTATGTAAAAATGGCAGAGGGTGTATGTAATTAATGGCAGGTGGCCTACTCTGATAGCAGATTCTCGGTGCAGTGGTAAGGTGTGTATAGGTGTGTATATATATATATATATATATATATATATATATATATATGTATATATACAGTATATATATATATATATATATATATATATACACACACACACACACACACCCAGATGGCACAATGGATTCAACTAGATACCATTTTGAAGGTAGGATTATATCTGCCCCCTTTTTATGTCATTGTAGGCTACATACTCTCTCTCTGAATGTGGAATTAGTGGTTATATAATTATATTTGACATGTTAGAGCACTGTATTTATACCAGTATTACATAAGGAAGTCAGTGTTCTCTGTGCTTGTTAAAAGGTGTTTTCTGTGCTGGATGGACCTAAAAGGTAGATTTCAATCATGGCGATCTCTTGTAATAATATGTCAAACATTAAAAGCTGAGCTGGGGCTGCGTGATTTGTCAGACGAGCTACCTTAGGTCATTTTTTATCTTAATCATCATATGCATTATATTGACTTAATGACTCATGTATATGTGTCAAATATAAGTTTCTGACAACCTATATATATTGTCATAAGTGCAGATGTTTTGCACCTGGCCATACTATTATTATAAGGGGAGTATTTCATTGGTCTATTTCATTTGTGTAACACAGAGTTTTTTAATGACTATTGATGTTACCTTTGCAACTTCCACTGTATATATATATATTTCTGTGTTTCATAGACATTTACAAAATCTGTGCAATAGATAATCACTGTGCCTGTATTTTATTGTAAATGAAGGTATTTATTTTTAAGTTGGAATGCACTTTTATTTTATTAGACATGAAATCCTAAATCCTATATCTTTTGTGCTAAAATCCTTCTGGTGAGTGAGTAGACCGAATGGATAAGTGTAAAGTAACTTGACTTGTGGAACCCCTTCAATTTTAAAGGGACACTGAACCCAATTTTTTTCTTTCGTGATTCAGATAGAGCATGCAATTTTAAGCAACGTTCTAATTTACTCCTATTATCAAATTTTATTTTGTTTTCTTGCTATCTTTATTTGAAAAAGAATGCATCTATGCTAAGGAGCCAACAAAGTTTTGGTTCAGTACCATGGACAGCACTTGTTTATTGGTGCTGTCCAATCAGCAAGGACAACCCAGGTTGTTCACCAAAAATGGGCCGGCATCTAAACTTACATTCTTGCTTTTCAAATAAACATACCAAGAGAATTAAGAAAATTTGATAATAGGAGTAAATTAGAAAGTTGCTTAAAATTGCATGCTCTATCTGAATCATTAAAGAAAAAAAATTGGGTTCAGTGTCCCTTTAAGTTCTGGTTTGTAATACAGCAAATTAATAAGGATTTATTTGTTATAGTACTTTTCATTGTGAAACAAATTTGAAAAATCCCTACAGCATGTATTTTTCTGGAATAATCACAGCAGTTTTGCATTTCTGCAGTTCTAACTAATTGCATGATCTTGTAAATATATATCTGTCTATATGATATGTACTGGCAAATATAAAAACTCAATCGCATATATTATGAGAAACGTGTGAGTGTGTATCTATGTGTATATATATATATATATATATATATATATATATACACACACAGTATATATACACACTTAACATTATACGCGTTCCCTTTAGTTTTTTTTTAGTTTTTTTTTTTGAGAATGTGCTATATACCACAAGTAAAAATGTTAAGAACATAATTAAACCCGTATTATTACAAGACTAAAAGTATAAAAATACATTTAAACTTTGTAAGTAAATTACTGTAATCCCTACATGGATATCTCCCAATAATAGGCATAAGAAATACATAATTTTCTGTATTTCTTGTGATACATTTGTGGCATGGACCATTAATTATATTTGTGATATGGCAAGTGCTTTGATTTCTGTGACATCCAAAAATAATACATCCCACTGTTGTGATAAATTAAATTTACTTTTATATACTTATTAATCTCAATTTGACTATTAGACCTTGACTAAAATTTGTCCACCACTAAAATGCACTGTGTGTGTGTGGGCTATCTGTGTGTGTGTGGGGGGGGCTATCTGTGTGTGTGGGCTATCTATGTGTGTGTGTGGGGGGGGCTATCTGTGTGTGTGTGTGGGGGCTATCTGTGTGTGTGTGGGGGGGCTATCTGTGTGTGTGTTTGGGCTGTGTGTTTGTGTGTGGGCTATCTGTGTGTGTGGGCTATCTGTGTGTGTGTGGGGGCTATCTGTGTGTGGGGGGGGGCTATCTGTGTGTGTGTGGGGGGGCTATCTGTGTGTGTGTGTGGGGGGGCTATCTGTGTGTGTGGGCTATCTGTGTGTGTGTGCGGGGGCTATCTGTGTGTGTGTGTGGGGGCTATCTGTGTGTGTGGGGGGGGCTATCTGTGTGTGTGGGCTATCTGTGTGTGTGTGTGTGTGGGCTATCTGTGTGTGTGGGAGGGGGGGCTATCTGTGTGTGTGTGCGTGGGCTATCTGTGTGTGTGTGTGTGTGTGGGCTATCTGTGTGTGTATGTGGGGGGGGGCTATCTGTGTGTGTGTGTGTGGGGGGGGGGGGTATCTGTGTGTGTGGGGGGGCTATCTGTGTGTGTGGGGGGGCTATCTGTGTGTATTGCCCCATTTCTTTTAAGTATTTTTTTTGTTCTGGGTAGAGGCCCACGCTGTCATTCTGCCTAGGGACCTGCACTTGCTGAGGTGGCCCTGGCATCTCTTTAATGTTCTTGTTATCATAAGAAAACACATAAAAATAATGCCCAGTTCAACTCAACTGTTCCTAATTGTCAGCATAATTCTTTATATACATAAACCGTTGTTCCAATAGTACAAATGGTATATTGCAATATATACAATGTTATAGTGCTCCACTTAAGTGGATTTAAATGTTTATTTTTTTTATTTAAAATGTTGTGCGCTACCTTAAAGGGACAGTCTAGTCAAAATTAAACTTTCATGATTCAGATAGGGCATGCAATTTTAAACAACTTTCCAATTTACTTCTATTATCTAATTTGCTCAATTCTTTAGATATCCTTTGTTAAAGAAATAGCAATGCAGATGTGTGAGCAAATCACACAAGGCCTCTAGGTGCAGCAACCAATCAGCAGCTACTGAGCATATCTAGATATGCTTTTCAGCAAGTGATATCAAGAGAATGAAGCAAAATAGATAATAGAAGTAAATTAGAAAGTTGTTTAAAATGACATGCTCTTTCTAAATCACAAAAGAAAAAAAATTGGCTTTCATGTCCCTTTAAATGATTTTTCTCCCATTTTTTTTATTTGTAGAAACGGTGGGGGCAGAGATTGGACATAGTTGGGGGCGGGGTTGGAGGCAGGGATAAAGGGGGGCCCCATTTTGTCATCCTGCCTTGGGCCCCGCAATGGCTAGGGCCGGCCCTGGGTAGAGTAGTTTGTCCCTTTAACCCCTTAACGACCAAGGACGTACGCCATACGTCCTAAAAAAAAAATACACTTAACGCCTGAGGACGTATGGCGTACGTCCTCGGTCTGGAAAGCAGCTGTAAGCGATCCTGCTCGCTTCCAGCTGCTTTCCGTTTATTGCAGTGATGCCTCAACATCGAGGCATCCTGCAATAACCCCCCTTGGCCATCCGATGCAGAGAGAGCCACTCTGTGGCCCTCTCTGCACCGGACATCGATGGCCGGTTTCGTTGGTGGGTGGGAGCCAGTCTGGGAGGCGGGTGGGCGGCCATCGATGGGCCGTATGATGTGGAGGGGGGCGGGATCGTGGGAGGGAACGCCGGGGGCGCGGGCAGGAACGCCGGGTGCGCGCGCGTGCACGCGCATGGGTAGGGAGCGGGTGGGAACCGCTACACTACAGAAAAATTATGTGAAAAAAGTGGCAGTGAGGGCCAAATATATCTAAAGTATATCGATCTAAGAGATCTGGGAGGGGGTGGGGGGTTGGTCTTTTGGGGGGGCAAGCTACACTACAGAAAAATATTTAAAAAAATAATAAAAACAAATGTTTTACTATAAACTGGGTACTGGCAGACAGCTGCCAGTACCAAAGATGGCTACTAATAAGTTAGAGGGGGATGGTTAAAGAGCTGTTTGGGGGGTATCAGGGAGGTTGGGGGCTAAGGGGGGATCCTCCAGAGCAGCATATGTAAATATGCCTTTTTTTTAACTTTTTTTAATCAAGGATAGCTTTTTTTTTTAGTACTGGCAGACTTTTTGCCAGTACTTAACATGGCGGGGACAATTGTGGGGTGGGGGAGGGAAGAGAGCTGTTTGGGAGGGATCAGGGGGTGTAATGTGTCAGGTGGGAGGCTGATCTCTACACTAAAGCTAAAATTAACCCTGCAAGCTCCCTACATGCTACCTAATTAACCCCTTCACTGCTAGCCATAATACACGTGTGATGCGCAGCGGCATTTAGCGGCCTTCTAATTACCAAAAAGCAACGCCAAAGCCATGTATGTCTGCTATTTCTCAACAAAGGGGATCCCAGAGAAGCATTTACAACCATTTGTGCCATAATTGCACAAGCTATTTGTAAATAATTTTAGTGAGAAACCTAAACTTTGTGAAAAAGTTTGTGAAAAAGCGAACAATTTTTTTTATTTGATCGCATTTGGCGGAGAAATGGTGGCATGCAATATGCCAAAATGGGCCTAGATCAATACTTTGGGTTGTCTTCTACACTACACTAAAGCTAAAATTAACCCTACTAGCTCCCTACAAGCTCCCTAATTAACCCCTGCACTGCTGGACATAATACACGTGTGGTGCGCAGTGGCATTTAGAAGCCTTCTAATTACCAAAAAGCAACGCCAAAGCCATATAAGTCTGCTATTTCTGAGGAAAGGGGATCCCAGAGAAGCATTTACAACCATTTGTGCAGTAATTGCACAAGCTGTTTGTAAATGATTTCAGTGAGAAACCTAAAATTGTGAAAAATGTAACTTTTTTTTTTATTTAATTGTATTTGGCGATGAAATGGTGGCATGAAATATACCAAAATGGGCCTAGATCAATACTTAGGGTTGTCTACTACACTACAATAAAGCTAAAGTTAACCCTACAAGCTTCCTACATGCTCCCTAATTAACCCCTTCATTGCTGGGCATAATACATGTGTGGTGCGCAGTGGCATTTAGCGGCCTTCTAATTACCAAAAAACACCAAATCCATATATGTCTGCTATTTATGAAAAAAAGGGGATCCCAGAGAAGCATTTACAACCATTTGTGCCATAATTGCACAAGCTGTTTGTAAATAAATTCAGTGAGAAACCTAAAGTTTGTAACAAAATGTGTGAAAAAGTGAACAATTTTTTTTATTTGATCGCATTTGGTGGTGAAATGGTGGCATGAAATATACCAAAATGGGCCTAGATCAATACTTTGGGATGTCTTCTAAAAAATATATATACATGTCAAGGGATATTCAGGGATTCCTGGAAGATATCAGTGTTCTAATGTAACTAGCGCTAAGTTTGAAAAAAAGTGGTTTGGAAATAGCAAAGTGCTACTTGTATTTATTGCCCTATAACTTGCAAAAAAAGCAAAGAACATGTAAACATTGGGTATTTCTAAACTCAGGACAAAATTTGGAAACTATTTAGCATGGGTGTTTTTTGGTGGTTGTAGATGTGTAACAGATTTTGGGGGTCAAAGTTAGAAAAAGTGTGTTTTTTTCCATTTTTTCCTCATATTTTATATTTTTTTTTTATAGTAAATTATCAGATATGATGAAAATAATGGTATCTTTAGAAAGTCCATTTAATGGCGAGAAAAACTGTATATAATATGTGTGGGTACAGTAAATGAGTAAGAGTAAAATTACAGCTAAACACAAACACTGCAGAAATGTAAAAATAGCCTTGGTCCTAAACGGTCAGAAAATGGAAAAGTGCTGTGGTCATTAAGGGGTTAAAGCAGAACACTGACATTTAACAATTGCTAAAAAAAAAATATGTTTAAGCCTGATATAAAAACACACAAGTGTAGATCATTTGCATATATAACTCATTGTGAACATCTGAGCCATAAATGGATTAAAAAAAGTAATCACATATCTGCAAGAATCATGTACTGTATGTTTGTGGGTTCAATTCCCTTTGAAAATGTTTATGTGTGTCTATGTTAATATCAGAGCTCATAGTGAAATATCCTAACCATGTGGTAAACTGTACAACCATGACTATAAACAAAAAGAGAAGAAGCAGACAACCTCAATATATCATCCTGTACAAATAATCCCATTCCAAAATTAAAACATTGTAGTTAAGTGTTTCAGTAATGATGATGACTGGCTAATGTATCTAAAGGAAGTTTTCTTTTCATCAAAAATATTAATTTGTGACAAGTACTATTATAATTTTTTATATAATTTAGGTTAATTTTATAATAAAGATTTTCTTAATATCCAACAGATCTTTGAAATTGTAAATGAGTATATAAGTGATTGTATTTACAGGACCATTATAATATTAAAATTACATGCTCTAATTGTGTGTACCATCTCAATAAAAACATATAATAAAAAAAATGACATGCTCTAATTGTGTGTACCATCTAAATAAAAACATATAATAAAAAAAATACATGCTCTAATTCATTAAACAAAGATGCAGTTTGCCATTAACTTCCGAAACATGATAGTGCAGTGCAAGACATTAACCACCCATGACTCAACCATAAGCAGACTTGGATGTTGCCTACTTCAAGAATACAGGCCTGCTGCTTTTGCATCAAGGGCACTGACCCCAAATGAGCAAAAACAATGTGCAAATTGAAATTAAATGTCTGAGTATCGCATTAGTCAGTGTTTCCACTATTACCTCTACTGTGCAACATGATCACAGCAGAAACTTACCATAAGCTATTTATCTATTTTCAAGAAGCCCCTTCTATGTGCACCCAAACGTCTTCAGAGTATGCTACTTAAATTACAAGTCTACAGCCTGAATGTGGCCTATAAACCTGGCCCTGAGATATACGTTGTATGATGTAGCACAGATTAATCATGCTGTCTACTTGAATTTCTCAGACCAATGATTGCTACAGATATGCCAGTATATAGAAATTGATAAACGTTTGCAAGTACTTAAGTATGTTGTTCTAACTGGTTGGCCAGATCTAAAAAAAAGGCTATTCTTGTTAGTAAAATAATACTATACATTCAGTGATGAAATCAGCATTCAGAATAGAACACTGCACAAGGTGCCAAGGATCAATATTCCAAAATGTTTTGCCACACCTGAAAGAGCCCATGATGTCACATGTGCTATCTACCCAACCATGGCAAATTGCAAGCATGGACCTATTCAATTATGCAGGACAATTATTTCTATTAAAGGAATAATAAAGTCCAAATTAAACTTTTAACATTTTAAACAACTTTCTAATTTACTTTTATCATCAAATTTGCTTTGTTCTCTTGTTATTCTTAGTTGAAAGCTAAACATAGGTAGGCTCATATGCTAATTTCTAAGCCCTTGAAGGCCACCTCTGCATTTGACAGTTTTTCACCACTAGAGGGTGTTAGTTCATGTGTTTCATATAGATAACACTGTGCTCATGCACGTGAAGTTATTTAAGAGTCAGCACTAATTGCCTGAAATGCAAGTCTGTCAAAAGATATGAGATAAGGAGGCAGTCAGCAGAAGCTTAGATACAAGGTAATTACAGAGGTAAAAAGTATATTTCTATAACAGTGTTGGTTATACAAAACTGGGGAATGGTAAATAAAGGGTTTATCTATCTTTCTAACAATAACATTTTTGGTGTTTACTATCCCTTAACGGTTGATCATTATTTTGACATTTGGAAACTGATCTGCTCCCTGACCTTTCTACTATTGCTACAATAAAACATTGCAAGGTACAGTTTACATAGTATGGACAGCCAGATTAAGTAATCTCAGACGATGGCCTCAATTTGCATTTGAGCAATTTAGATGATTTGTGACTAATTGGTAGTTTGAGCATATTACCTTCTCCCTAAGACACCACCAAACTAATAGTAACGCTGAATCCACTGTAAAGATAGCCAATAATTTGTAAAAGAAAGCTAGGCATAATTGATTAGACAGATCCATGGAATGAAATCCTACACCGGAGGAATACACATACTGAAAGCATGAAAAGTAGTTAAGCACAGCGCCTTATGTCTAGGAGACTGAGAATTTATTTGCCAGTAACCTGGAAAAACGGCATAAGAGGAAACAGATCTCCAAATTGACATATGATGTTCTGCCAAAGACTTGCCTGAACTAAGCACAAGACAAGAGAGCTAATCCGCATGGAGCCACTCCCTAACATAAGGACTGGTTGCTAGAGGCTGCACACCTGTTTCTTATCTTGTGGACTTGTGCCGGTAGCCAAACAACCCATGAAATAAGCCTATTGACAAAATGCATATGACACAATGAAAGTGCCAACTAGCCTTAGTCCACATTAAGCAATCAAGGAAAGTAATGATCGCACAGCTGGTACATTTGAAAAAAAAAATTATGTTAAAGAAGCCAATACACAAGCTAATGTTCCATAACGATGAACAGCCCTCTGAGTGCAAAATCGTTATCTTTCACAAAGATGGTACTCAAGACTATCAGACAGACTCAAGCTATAATATATCAACTATAAATGTAGCATGTTCCTGGTTGTTCAAGACTGTCAAGGTATTTGAAATATTATTAGATGATATACACAGGTATACTTATTTTTTATTCAATAGATCTGTGGCTATGTACATCAAATAATTAATTTAGTTTCTAAAAACTGCAAATGGCACAGGATGGGTCACAAAGTCACATAAAAACATGAACATGAAATTGCTTTCAGGGTTGTCTTTGGAGAGATCATTTAAAAGGGAACACTTTCTTGCTGGGGTGTGAAGCTAAAGGCCCCATCAGATGGTGATTGAACTTTTCTTATGGCCCTAAAAAACATTTGGTGATCAGAGAGAGGGTCAATCTATATAGTTATATAT
Organism: Bombina bombina; assembly: GCF_027579735.1. Lineage (NCBI taxonomy): Eukaryota > Metazoa > Chordata > Amphibia > Anura > Bombinatoridae > Bombina > Bombina bombina. The sequence goes on along the minus strand of NC_069506.1, from coordinate 175,704,587 downwards.
TCCTGGTCTTAGATCAGACATAAGATAACATAGTTTTTGAAGCCCACAGCTCTGTAGGGGGCAAAACCAAATTAACAAACAAGAGTCAAGGGTCTGTACTATGGGGGAGGATATTGCTAAGAAGCCCTCTGAAATCTGTCACCCAAATCTTTCTGACTTGAAAAGAAACAATGCTAACAGACACATGTGATAACAACACAATGGCTCACTGAACCTCTGACACTTAAATATACGTAATTCAGCCATACTGCTGGGGGAAGGTAACACACAGCAAAAACACATGGCTTGCATTATAATTTCAAATTTCACTTTTTAAAATAACTTGCACTTAGATTCCAGTAAAACATACTTCAGACAAAAAGCATAAAATGTCTTAGCCTCTGTGTTTTTAAGCACATGAATATAGATATTTGTGGACCTAAGAAGCAGTGACAGATAGCATTCATATTAGATAAATATTTGCTGAGATTGATAAACATTGCAAATATATATGAATGTTTAATCATTTCTAACAATTATTTCTTTGTGTTGCAGGCAACAATTGGTCATGTGCATCAATTTATATATTCAGGAAAAAGTACACTGAATGTGAAATATGCTGTGTTTATATATGAATGCCAGGATACTGGTGACATTCTTAAATGGATTTAAAGCTAATCAGTTAGCAGTAGAAATTACTTTAATGTAATATGATATTAAAAAGATATTAATGTTTCATATTAAAATAATCAGAAGAAATATTGTGACCCAGCCCAATACATTTGAACATGTAATTTATTAATGTAAAGAAATTATGGCATTTATTACACATTTTAAAGAAATATGTTTAAATGTTAGAAATGATTAAATTGTATTTCTGTGTTGTTGTCATACTGCCCCCCGGTGTTGTGATGCGAGAATTACAGCCAGAAGGCCTTTTGGCTGTTAAAAATGAAATTTCCCAGGGCCAATCCAATACGATATCCCAGATATCCAATCCGAGACAAGCTACAGTTATTATTAAGCAAACAGCTATCTTTTATTCTCCATATGCAGATATCCCCAATTTTGGTATTCTGAGGTGAGATTGTTCCTGTTGAGAAATATTGGATATCGATTTGTTTATTTGGTAAAGTATATATATATATATATATATATATATATATATATATATATATATATATATATATATATATATATATATATATATATATATATATATATATATAAAGGTTATTAATTACATTAATATTTTAACACAAATATATGCATAGGCACTGCAGTTTAAAGTATAGTTGATAGATTTAGAGAGCAGTTTGTATTTTAGCGTATATTCGTAGTCCTGTATAGGGTTAAGTTTATATTTGTATGCTAAGTAATTTATCTGTGCAAAATATAGAATATATATATATATATACATATAACTTCTGGTGTTTCAATTAGAGTATATATATATATATATATATATATATATATATATATATATATATATATATATATATATATATATATATTGTCCTATTGTTTAATTAAGCACTGTTAAAATTGTATTGCTTGAATGCTAGCAGCTAAATATCTTGGAATCTCATTATGTCAATTGAATGAAATTCTATTGTGAATAAGGATAGCATATTTTAATAGTTTGTAAACGTATATAATATTGATTCATATTCTGGTTCCTACAAATATATTTTAATGTGTTCATAGATATTTACTAATAATAAAGAATTCAGGAATTTATATTAATTTTATGGTTTATGGTATATGCATATTTTGGGTTTCAGTTTAAAGGATAATTATTAAATATATTGTGTTATAACCCTGCCATATACTGACATATTATTTGGAGAGTACTGCTGAGATTCTTATAAATATACTGACATATTATTTGGAGGCATTGCGTGAGATATTATAAATATTTATCATATTGATATAATATATTTGTACTAAATAGAAATTATTATAAAAGAGAGAAAGGAATTTCATATTTCGAAATTAATATTTTTGAAGGTATAATTTTTTTTGAAAAATTTAAATATTGATTTTCATATTTCAAGATTGATATTAATATTTTGAAATATTATTAAAAAATAATTTTTGAAAAATTGATAAAAATATAAATTTTTCATATTTCAAAATTAATAAAAATTAATTTTTCATATTTCAAGATTAATAAAAAATATAAATTTTTCATATTTCAAAATTAATAAAAAATTATTTTTTCATATTTCAAAATTATTCAAAAATATTAATTTTTCATATTTCAAAATTAATATTGATATTTTTGAAAATATATATTTTTTTCCTCTCTCTTATTTGTCAAAATTGTATTAGCGTTTTTATCTTATTAAGTACAGCACTAAAATAACGATGTCTTCAGCAAAAAGTAATGCTAGTGTTTCTGTACACAATTAAATTGTGCCCTCCCCAAGATCCTCTGTCCATGAAATGGTTCAGGTAAAAACTCTCAAATTAGAAGCCATGAACCACCTCATGACTAGACTTGATATTGGGGACGATGTCTCCATGTATATTAAGGGATGTAAAGCTAAGGCCAAAGATTTAGTTAGAGATATGTGGTTTGAAGATGGGGAATTATACCTAATCTTACTGCAACTTAATGAATGCACCGAATTTAGAGGGCGTGATGAATTAATTTTCAAAACTTGGCCGATCCTAATGTATATGAGCTGTGAGATGTCTAGCCAAATGGCAGGACAGGACAGACAATTAGGACGGCTAAGGGTTGAAAATGATTCATTATGAGAATTTGAAGAAGCCTTTATTCATGGAAAGGTAGAGGTTCTAGAAGCTAATAAAAAGGTTTCTGACTTAAATAAATATAATCAGAAATTAGTGGCTGAAATTAAAGCTTTCGAAGAAGAATATGAAAAATGCCAAGATGAAAATAAAACTTTAAAAGCTAGATATCGTGAGGCTGAAAAAGGATATGAACAGCAAATAAATAAATTAAAGAGACAAATCAGCAGTAATAAGGAACTTTTAAGTAATAACGCTAATGCTGAAAGGTTTAACTCAATTAAGGACTGGGTCAGAAATGAGTTTCCAGATACCAGGCGGGAGGATAGACAAAAGTACCCAAATTATAGCTCTAATTCAGGCCCAGAGGTAACTTTTTCCCCTAGGAGGTATTTGGTAAATTATATATATATATATACAAAGGTTATTAATTACATTAATATTTTAACACAAATATATGCATAGGCACTGCAGTTTAAAGTATATTTGATAGATTAAGAGAGCAGTTTGTATTTTAGCGTATATTCATAGTCCTGTATAGGGTTACGTTTATTTTTGTATGCTAAGTAATTTATCTGTGCAAAATATAGAATATATATATACATATAACTTCTGGTGTTTCAATTAGAGTATATATATATTATCCTATTGTTTAATTAAGCACTGTTAAAATTATATTGCTTGAATGCTAGCAGCTAAATATCTTGGAATCTCATTGTGTTAATTGAATGAAATTCTATTGTGAATAAGGTAAACTTGTATGAACCCAGGATAGCATATTTTAATAGTTTGTAAACGTATATAATATTGATTCATATTCTGGTTCCTACAAATATATTTCAATGTGTTCATAGATATTTACTAATAATAAAGAATTCAGGAATTTATATTAATTTTCTGGTTTATGGTATATGCATATTTTTGGGTTTCAGTTTAAAGGATAATTATTAAATATATTGTGTTATACCCCTGCCATATACTGACATATTATTTGGAGAGTACTGCTGAGATTCTTATAAGTATACTGACAAGACCCCTGCTCTAACGTAATTATTAGTTTGCTGATTTAGTAATTAATATAAAAAAGGGGATATTTTGTAGTGTTATTATTAAAAACACTGTTACCTGTTCACTGTTATACTACATTGTTTTTTTACTTCCTGCTTCCTGTTTACCCCTGACCAGTTCTTAACATGGTTTCTCACATCAACATGTAGCTGTGTCTCTTTTTATATATGAAACAGTGAGTCGGCAGCTGAAACTAACATTTCTCACACTGCTTCCTGATAATTTTCTCTCCTGCTTAAACTAACTTTCCCTGACAAGTTACTTTATTTCTGATAAAGCAAGGCAGATACGTATTTTTTTCTTTTCTATTGTGCTGTTTAATGTGCAAATCTAGTACTATTACAACTAGTAATGTCTGGCTGTTGAGTATGTGACTATGCACACAATCAGTTATAGGTAGGATAGGGAGTGTCGGCTAATAGTGAGCTGTGTGGGGAAGGAACAATGCAGTGTAGCTTGCATCTCATAACAGAAAGAGAACACAGGCAAGTTTACTCTCGATTTTAACAATTTTAGCTACACATTTTTTAATACATAAATACTGCAAAAATACTATTTAGGTCATTATTTTTTTTTTTTAAAATATTGTATTTTGTTTTCTGACTACAGTGTCCCTTGTTGTGTTCAAATTTTATAGTTTACAAGTTCAAGAGTGGTCAAATACGGTTTTCAACAGATCAAGGAAAGCTACTTAAAAGGTGTTTTCTGATGGATTGGGATACTACTGTAAAATCTTCTGAATAAAATATTAAAATATTTCTGGAGGGGGTGCGTGTCCAAGCTGCGGCCATGTTCAGAATGTTTGCAGTTATTTATGTTTTATAATCCAGAGGCATTGCCTTTACTCCCATAGCCTATCTTCAAGTATAGCAACAGTTAATAGTTTAGGGGATTTCTGCAACTATAATTAACTTGGCTTATAAAAGTGTATTGAATATATCTGCTATATTACTGTGGCCCCCAGGGCCTCCACTAGACATAACCATTTATCAGCCCCCCCCCCCCCCCCTTTGACTTGTACAATTTTTGACCAAGTGACTAAAACGTATATGCACTTTATTCTTAAGTGTAGTCAAACTTGGAAATTTTGTAAAGGTAGTAACATACAAACACAGAAACACACACACACTCATACACTGAAACACACACCCACACATAAGGATTCCCATTTGGACACTCTAGCAGACATGCAAAGAAACACACAAACACACTCAGACACAGATACCCAAATAGACATTCAGCACTTGTTTACATTGACCTGACAAGCAATGAGGTAGACTACAGTTTTGTCAAAAAAGGAGATTTACAAAACAAAATATGGAGTTCTGATTATCTGTTTGTCAAGGAAGATGCCAACTAAATGATCACAACAGCATGCAGTGGCTGAAAGGAAGGGCTCTGAACTGCCTAATTCCTAAACAATAATTGAAAGGTTAAATGGTGGATTGCTGACTTCCGGAAAGGTCTCATTAGTCTCAAAGTCTGTAGAAAGATGTGAATAATCAGTAATAAGGTCACAATGTCCTAAAAAGCAACAGACAATGGACACACACACACAAACTCAAACACAAACTTGCACATACACCCAAGGAAACACTGACAGAGACAGCCTCAGAAAACACACAAAGACATACACACACAGAGAGACAACCACATAAAACACACAAAGACATACATACACACACACCCTCACTGAGACATCTACAGAAAACACACAAAGACATACACACACTTTCACAGAAACACCCACAGAAAATGCACAGACATACACACACACACCCTCACAGAGACATCCACAGAAAACACACGAAGACATATACACCCACCCTCATAGAGGCATCTAGAGAAAATATACAAAGACTTACATACACACACTCTCACAGAGACACTCATAGAAAAAGCACAAAGACATACACACACACCCTCACAGACATCCACAGAAAATGCACAAAGACATACAAATTACACACCCACCCTCACAGAGAGACCCACATAAAAAAATACATACACACTCATAGAGACACAAACAGAAAAGCAGAAAGACATAAACACAGACACCCACAGAAACACTCACAGGAGGTAAAATTTCTGCACATTGCATCCCCTAAATCAACAGTGTGTGACATGCATGATAAAAAATTGCAGAAATTAAGAGATCACTTTTTAAAGAATCATATTTGTAAATGTGCAAACAAAAATAATTCTGTGACTTCAAAATTGTACATTAATTATTTGGATAGATGAAGAAAAGTACTTTTGAAAGGTTAACATATGTTTGTTTGTTTTTCCCCATTTCCCCCAACCAAGAGCACCACTTCAAATATGGTGTACACTTGTTCCCATCTGTCAGCTGTACTTATGGATTTTGAAAATGCTGTACTCTATATGGTCTTGGTGGAACCATAAGCTGTGGTACTCAGTCTCATACCATTAGATCTGGTAATATGCAGGATTTAGGCTTGTTTGTATGTATTTCAAAATTAAGTCAGCTGTAGTGTAAACTGAACTGTGTTAAGTTAACCTGTCTCATTTCAAACACTGAGCAATCTTAGTCTGAGAGTGTAACATTTTATGCAGATGTAAAAACCTTAGATAAAATGCCTCCTTGCATCTGGAAAGTCCTTGCATAACTGGGCAGTAAACTGGAATGCAATTAAAAAATATATATATATATTAATTAAAAAAAACTCATATCTGCCAAAAGGGCACCTACCATTTGTGTATTGAGAAAGAAACATTTCTGCATGGCTTTAAATATAAAATTTCTACAGCATTGTCAAACAATCATAAATACACTGCTGCATATTGCTAAAAAAGTGTGTTTTTATGGACCCCTGGCCCCACCATACAACTACTACCACACTGAAGTTACAATCCGAAATCACACGAAGAAATAAAAAACATTTACTAAGTAAATCCTACCTCCTCTGCAAATGAAAGTGATCTGCTGTCTGACTCAGGCACACACTGTACAAATGTAAGTGCCAAGTCTGTCTTACACTGTGCATAGTGGTTTAGTGCACACTCAGAAATCCTCTCAAATGCTAATGCTTTACTCCTTGTAATAACATTTCCCATATTCTGTTATAGTACCCTCTGGTGGCTGCCAAAATGTAAAAAAATATATATATTTTTTAAATAAGTTGTTTTTGCCTCATGGGGCCCCCAGCCAATTGGGCCCCTGACAGGAGTCACCCCTGTCACCACCTGATGGCGGCCCTGGTGGCCCCCCTCCTTGTTTCACCTTGCTGTTCTGCCAGAGGCCAATACCATTAACAAACTGCAGGTTGCATTCTATATATGTTGTGCAGTCTACAAGGGTCCAAAAGTGACCCCCTAGACCTGCCTCTCATTCCTCTATCATTTTCTACTTTTAAGATGGATCTTTCTTATCAGATACTAATTTTACCCTACAGTACTAAGGTCCAAAAGTGGCTACTGCATAAGCTAGTTTTCCTCTATTTTGCACCATAAGTGTTTTTAGGCCCAAGATTGGACTCCAGTGTCCCAAGAGGAAATAGTAAAGGTCAGTAATTACTTATTTTAGTATGCTGAGATATTGTTTCTACAAGTTACATGTATACAGCTGTATAACAGCATTCTTAGCTGCAGTTCCTACTAGCTGATCTATCACCTTGTTAGTAAATTTCTAGACTTAGACCAACACTTGCTTAACTATGTATCAAATTGTCTTGATATTTTTGCTCATATACCTGCTGTCATTGTGAATAGGCATACTCTATATTTCTTTCTGTTGTCACTTATACAAACCTCAATACAATAATAAAATTATATATATTTCTGGAGTTTACCAGTTGCAAAGTCACTTAAAAACAATAGATGACCAAATTTTTCTAATTCATTGTACTATTCCTTGAATTTAAAAACCAACACAAAGCACTTTACAGTTCTATGCTTCAATGCTATATACATATTACAGGCATTCATGAAATCTAATTTTTTAGAACTACAGTAGTTCAATTAATCATCATAATCAATAACTCTGTACTTCTCACTACTTACATTTCTCATGTAATTTGCAGAAAGGGGTTATTTAGTGAAATGTTCCTTTTACTCACTATCTAAAAACAGATCTGCATTTAGGAAAATCACATAGATACATTATGTAGATTTATACAATAAATGATTATACAATATTTAACCTCTGCAACAAGCCATTCAGCAGTTGTGTGTTTAATGTCAATACAGTAATAACTTTCGGCTAAATTACGAGTTTTGCGTTATGAGTGTAACGCTGCTTTTTCACTACCAATCAGCCAGAAGAATGAGAGCTCAATCCTATTGGCTGATTGGATCAGCCAATAGGATTAAAGCTCAATCCTATTGGCTGATTGCATCAGCCAATAGGATTTTTTACCCTTTAATTCCGATTGGCTGATAGAATTCTATCAGCCAATCGGAATTCACGGGACGCCATCTTGGATGACGTCCCTTAAGGGAACCTTCAGTGTACGGCTGGGACCGTATGAAGAGGATGCTCTGCACCGGATGTCTTGAAGATGGAGCCGCTCCGTGTTGGAAGGATGAAGATAGAAGATGCCGCCTGGAGGACGACTTCTTGGCGCTTGGATGAAGACTTCTCCTGGCTTTGTTGAGGACTTCTTGCCGCTTGGATGAAGACTTCTCCCGGCTGGATGAGGATGGATGTCTGGTCTTCAAAAACTGTAAGTGGATCTTCGGGGGTTAGTGTTAGGTTTTTTTAAGAGTATATTGGGTGGGTTTTATTTTTAGATTAGGGACTTTGGGCACCGTAAAAGAGCTAAATGCCCTTTTAAGGGCAATGCCCATCCAAGTGCCCTTTTCAGGGCAATGGGGAGCTTAGGTTTTTTAGGTAGGTTGTGTGGGTGGTGGGTTTTACTGTTGGGGGGTTATTTGTATTTTTTTTTACAGGTAAAAAAGCTGATTTCTTTGGGGCAATGCCCTGCAAAAGGCCCTTTTAAGGACTATTGGCAGTTTAATGTAGGCTAGAGGTTTTATTATTTTGGGGGTGCTTTTTTTATTTTGATAGGGCTATTAGATTAAAAGTAATTCGTTTTTATTTTTGATAATTTCTTTTTTATTTTGTGTAATTTAGTGTTTATTATTTTTGTAATTTAGATCAATGTATTTTTTTAATATCATTTATTTAATTTTAGTGTAATGTTAGGTGTTAGTGTAACTCAGGTAAGGTTTTATTTTACAGGTAACTTTGTATTTATTTTAACTAGGTAGCTAGTAAATAGTTAATAACTATTTACTAACTAGTCTACCTACTTAAAATAAATACAAACAGCTGTGAAATAAAAATAAAACCTAAGATAGCTACAATGTAACTATTAGTTATTTTGTAGCTAGCTTAGGGTTTATTTTACAGTTAAGTATTTAGTCTTAAATAGGTATTATTTAGGTATTAAGAAGTGTAATGTAGGTGTCAGTGATGTCGGGGGCAGCAGATTAGGGGTGTTTAGACTTGGGGTTTATGTTAGGGTGTTTAAACATACTTTTTCTTTCCCCATAGACATCAATGGGGCTGTGTTACGGAGCTTTATGCTCCATCATTGCAGGTGTTAGGCTTTTTTTTAGCAGGCTCTCCCCATTGATGTCTATGGGGAAATCGTGCACAAGCACGTCAAAGCAGCTCAAAGCAGTGCTGGTATTTGTGTGCGGTATGGAGCTCAACGCTGCCATATTGCTCGCAAATGCCGTTTTTTTTGCAAACCTGTAATAGCAGCGCTATTAAAGGTGAGCAGTGGAAATAATTTGCAAGTTAGTAGCGAACCAGCCATAACGCAAAACTCGTAATCTGGCTGTTTGTTAGTGCAAAACTAACTACTGCCATTTCTTCGAGCAGGTGGAGTGTTTGAATGGGTTCTCAGAAATAATGCCGATGGACAGAATGCCGAACAGGGCAGATACGCTCCAGAGTGTCCTGTTCTCAGGCACCGCAACCGCCTCTGGGAACTTAACCATAGGTCCCACCCCACACATCTTGTGGTTCTCTGTCTGGGTAATACTCTATCTATCTAATATATCTATCGAATCTATCTATCAAATCTACATGTCTATCGAATCTATCTATTGAATCTATCAAATCTATCTATCAAATCTATATATTGAATCTATCTGTCTCAAGGCCGGACTGTTATCCGGCAGCCACTAGTCTGTCGGAATATTATCCGTCAGACAAATGTCCGTTGGCTAACAGTACGGCCACGTTTGAATGTAGGTGCACTGGATACAAGCAGCATATGTACATATTCCCTGAAACTATGATACCTGTTACTAGAAGCAATTTGCTAATACAAGTACAGTATATTCCAAAGATGGTTATGTACATAACGGAAATGCTCTCATGCACATTTCAGATATCTCTGAAAGAGAAACATCTAATATAATGTAATAGAATATTGCGTGAATATTAATAATATCAGAATAAATGTTAAGCTAATTTGTACAGAAAGCACTATCAGAAAAAATGAGCTGCAATACTCAAATGGGTTCCTCTTTATTTTCATATAGATTTGAATCTCAGTGGCAATGTATTTAAAAAAACATTTTCTAATCTGCTGCTCTGTATTTTTGAGAATGGGATGATCCAGGATTGTTTGTAATCTATACACTATTTCCTAGTAAATATATTGAAGTGTAGCTATATAATGCTCTCATGCACATTTCAGATATCTCTGAAAGAGAAACATCTAATATAATGTAATAGAATATTGCGTGAATATTAATAATATCAGAATAAATGTTAAGCTAATTTGTACAGATTATTATAACGCGTAAATGTATTTCCCCATTAGTTCCAGTGTACTGTATTACTTTCATTCTTCTACATTTACAGCTCCACACCCATTTTAGAATGTTGCTTGGCTGCTTCATTTGCATTTGTCCAGGTTACTCTGTAGTCCAGGAATTAAATCTGCTATAGTGAACAATGTGTAGGATTTCACTCTGTGTAAACCACTCCTCTACCTTTTATGCTCTGTGCAAATGTCAACAGCAGATGATTAACCAGCTTGATAATCTAGCAACTTGTGCTGAATTTCCCCAAGAACTTCCTTATTAGAAACTTCCTTGCGTTTATCTGAAATGAGATAAAAAAAAGTGTTTTTTTGTTTTTTACTGGACCTGAAGTTCCTATTCAAGATGTATTATGCTGGAGACGGTAGCACTGATTCTGACATACACCCATTGGGAACAGGTATTGTAACTTTTACCATTCTGAGTTCTAGAATTGAAAAAAACACTGAACCACAGACTGTAAGAAACAGCACAATATCTATATACAGTTCTGATATCTCTTCTTAGTGTTATGTTATGGAATATGGCTTCATAAATAACTTCAAAGCATATTAACAAAATCATTACTTTAATGCAGCATCTATTTTTGTTGAGGAAAAATAGTTTCAAACAGTATTATCAATTGCATCTATTTATTAGTAATGTAGAGAGAGATTCTGGTTTTTATAACTGTAATTGTTTTGATATTTCAAGCCAAATTAATTACATTGCTATAATAATGTGTAAAATACATATTTTATTCATAGCTACCTGAATATGTTTATTAGATATTTGGCTGTGAGCATTCAGGGGCGTAGTTTGCCCTAAAACAAGTTTAAACAACTAGAGGGACAGCAGATTTTGAAGGGCAATTCTATAGCATAATATCTTCCCACTCATATGCTTAACAGGTGTTTTGTTTATTGTGTAAATGTACTGTATCTGGTAATGTCACAGAAAGCGCTATCAGAAAAAATGAGCTGCAATACTCAAATGGGTTCCTCTTTATTTTCATATAGATTTGAATCTCAGTGGCAATGTATTTAAAAAAACATTTTCTAATCTGCTGCTCTGTATTTTTGAGAATGGGATGATCCAGGATTGTTTGTAATCTATACACTATTTCCTAGTAAATATATTGAAGTGTAGCTATATTTATTTTAAACTAAAATAATTATTTATTATTCATTAAAAAAAATAATCAAAAGTGACAAAGTCTAAAATTGATTTTCTGAAATCTATTTTCTTCAACGTTAATCAGCTATTTCAATATAATAGTAATGCTTTTTAATGTGTAAAACAAATACCACATTGGATATTAGGCATAACATATGTTATAGATTTGTGAGCTTGGATGATCATAAAGAAATAGATTTGCACAATTTTTTACCTCAGTGCGATTTTACTGATCCATAATGACAATGAATACATCACATTGTCTAATGGTAGCCCCAGGTCACTGTCTGTGTAGGTATGCCAGCTAGCTTTTGTTGTTATATTTAAATGTATGTAAAGCACTCACCCTCTTCTGTGTGCTTGTGTTCTAGATTAGTTATGGCAACTTTCTAACACAAGTGGGTCACAGGGCTACATTAAACATGGGAATAATAATAATATATTTCCTACAAATGTCCTGTGGCACAGAACCAGGCAGGGGCGGAACAACCATTGGTGCAGCAGGTGCAGCGGCACTAGCCCAAATGTTGGGGGGGACATGGTAACCAGTCTATTCATAGGCATGTGCAGATCTGTCTGTCTATCTATCTATCTATCTATCTATCTATCTATCTATCTATCTATCTATCTATCTATCTATCTATCTATCTATCTATCTATCTATCTATCTGTCTGTCTGTCTGTCTGTCTGTCTGTCTGTCTGTATATCTGTCTATCTATTTATCTATCTATCTATCTATCTATCTATCTATCTATCTATCTATCTATCTATCTATCTATCTATCTGTCTGTCTGTCTGTCTGTCTGTCTGTCTGTCTGTCTATCTGTATATCTGTCTATCTATCTATCTATCTATCTATCTATCTATCTATCTATCTATCTATCTATCTATCTATCTATCTATCTATCTATCTATCTGTCATCTATCTATACAGAGCAGCATGTATATTATTACTAAGTTAGCTTTGGGGACCTAAAAAGTTCTGTATTAGGGGCCTATGTTGAGCAGGTCTGCTACTGGGACCATGTTTTGTTCAGGTTACAGGATAACCTATATCTGCTGTTCTCCCTTCCAGAAGGTTCTTTTAAAAGGACACTCAGGTTATATTAAATTTTCATGATTCAGATACAGCATGTAATTTTAAACAACTTTCCAATTTACTTCCATTAAAAAAAATGTGCACAGTCTTTTATATTTACAATTATTGAGTCACCAGATCCTACTGAGCATGTGCAAGAATTCACAGACTCTACGTATATGCATTTGTGATTGGCTGATTGCTAGCACATGGTACAAGGGGAGTGGAAATATACATAACTTTGAAATTTGTTATAAAAAAATCTACTACTCATTTGAAGTTCAGACTAAGTGCTATTGCATTGTCTTGTTATCTTGCATTTGTTGATTATGCAAATCTAATGTGTTGACTGGTCCTTTAAGTTTTGGGCAGCGTGTTTGCCCATCCACCAGAAGTTCCCAAGTCACACATTTTTAATTCTGCTTTTTTCACTGGCGCCACAAAATCTATATTACATTATCAAACTGCTTATTGTCCCTTTAAACGGGTATTCTAATGCTAAAATGACATTGGAGCATTACTGAGCGTACTATGGGCCAGATTATGACGCACACATTTTTTTTAAACGCACAAAAAACGCTCAAAGAAAACCTTTAACATGGCTGGTTAGCGCTTGCATTACAAGTTAAAAGTAAATTGTTTGCGTGCGAGTGAAACCCAATGAGCGCTTACTTCGGAAATCGCAACTGTTTAATTTTGTCTCCCCTTAGACTTTAATGGAGTTCGCTTTAAAAATAAAATAAAAAATGCATCACTCAAAAAATATATTTAAAAATACAAAGAACATTTTCTAAGTGAAGAACATTGGAGTGTAAAATATTTACATTAAATACAATGTAAAATACATTATTAAATATTAAACATTATTTTACAAGTTTTAAGGTATTTGAGTGGAAAGGGCTCCATAGTGTATATATATATATATATATATATATATATATATATATGTACATGTGTTTATATATGTATAAATGATTGTATATATATACTTATATACATATATAAACACATAAATACCCATGTATATACATATATGTACATACATACATACATATATATATATATATATATATATATATATATATATATATATATATATATATGAAGAAGGTAAATCCCACCAGGGGGAATGAAGGAGGAGACCCGGAGACTGCAAACTTGGTATCAATATCTTTTATTCAGCCGAATGGCCAAATGACAGGTGTAGGTACAGGTAGACGCCTGACGCTTTTCGCGCATGCGTACATGCGCTTCATCAGAGGCTAATAAGTTAATGTGAACCAAGACCTATATAGGGGCCTGTAACCAATCAACAAACAAGTTGTAAATTGCAAATGTGCAAGTAATCATTAATTAGTTGTTTGTGAAAGGGTATCAAGTTCCCATGGGTCTCGCAAAATATATTATTCATATCTAACAAAACATACAATAACAAATCCTAATAATAAAAACTAAAATGAAGTAAAATAATGTTACCAATAATAAACCTAATACATGTTCAAAAAAACAATGTCATTTTCAAATTCCAAAAACATACATATATAAAATAACATGTTTTTAAATTGGCAAGTAAACTTTGCTTAAGGAGCAGATAGATAAATCTATGACTGATCAAAAGTATTCAAGTTAGATATATTTTCTAAGCAAAGTAATTTTTCAAAAGCAAAAAAACATAAGTAATCACTAAAAATGGAAGAAAAAAAAGGCTATAGAAACAAATATAAAGTAAAATCTAAAAAATTGTTATAACATATATAAAATAATAATATTAGTCATTGTGAATAATGTCTCAAGACTATATGTCAAGGATTAGATATAGAGTCCAGAGCGAGATGACCTAAGATATAGCTGTCAAGCAATGTGCAATGTTAGAAAAAAACATATTCTTTTATTTTATTTTATCTTAGTTCACTCGATAAGGACACATCCTTTTTTTTTTTTTTTTTTTTTTTTAAAGATTATGTAGTCAAGGGTTACAGGTAGAGAGCATATAGTTTAGTGCTATGTCACTACTATGAATTTGATTCTTAAGTCGACTATCACTTAAGGACTTTTTTGGACAGTGACTGAAGGTAAAGTAGTAATGCTCACTTATCTGTACCCAATCATATTGAGACAATCTAATATCCGATATATATAACATATTCCATCAGCCATACGCTGTGGGTCGATTTATATAAAGGATAAGAGAGATATGAACAAAAGTGAATGAGTCAAGGAGGAAGGGAACTAGTCCCACAATTCGATATAGAGATCAATTTAGGTAATATATGAACAATAAGTTAGATTCAAACTAAATTGAAACAGTCAAAATGACATAAAGACAAAAGGACAAAAAGACAGAAACACCAGCGTGGGGACAAGGGAATTTCCTAATAAAGAAAAGAGAGGTTTTGTATTTATATTATCTGGTATATCTTGTATTTTATTATATACAAGGATTGTTATATAAATATTTTTTTTTCTTCTTTTCTTCTCTGTCAAGTATTGTTTTTAATTTTTAATTTGTAATTTTGGTTGTATGTCTTGTTGTCGGGGCATTACACTAACTGTCTAACTTCCAAAGCAGATTATGATTTTAAATTTCTGATTTTAAATTTCTGATTTTAAATTTCTGATTTTAAATTTCTGATTTTAAATTTCTACAATGCTCTAAAGTCATATAAGATTAAGAACTGTTATTAAACTATTCAGTGAAGAGATCCACATCCATTCTTTTATTCATTCCCTCTGGGGCCCTAGTATGTAGTTTTACAATCCAAAATATTTCTTTTTTACGAAGGGTTTTTCCTCTATCACCCCCTCGGGGATGTTGTTTTATGATGTCTATACCAATAAACGAAAAGTATTTGGGGCCTATGCCATGGGTTCTGAAGTGCTTAGCAACAGGTGTTTTTGGTTCTTTCTCATCTAAAGAGCGTAGGTGTTCTCGAATCCTGTCCTTTAATGGGCGGGTCGTGATGCCTACATATTGGCTCGAGCAGGATAAGCAATTAATTAAGTAGATCACAAATAAGGAATTACAATCTATCCTGTCTCTTATTTGGAAAGTTTGTTTGGTGACATTTGAAGAAAATGTATTAGTAACTGTGATACAAGTACAGCCTTTACAGGGAACATGTCCACATTTAAAACAGCCAGGTCTAAGGCTTAACCAGTTTATATTACTAGTGGGTTTACCTGCAAAGTTTTTCCTTGTTATGTCACCTAAAGTCGGAGCTTTTCTAGCTACGCACCTCACACCTGTTTTAAGGATATTTGATAGTGTTTCATCGCTCTTTAGAATTGTCAAGTTCTTTTTAACTATTCTACAAATCTGTTGGTATTGTCTACTAAATTGGGTAATGAATAGCATGTTGCTATTTGTACTAGTTCGATTAAATTCAGTGCTCCTTCTCTTAGGATTAATTGTGAGTAGATCTTGTCTGTTTATCTTCCCTACTTGTTCTTGGATGTGTATTAGTAGGTGCTTCTGGTAACCCCTATCCACTAGTCGAGCTGTCAGTTCATGTGCTTGTGTATAATATTGATTTAATTCTGTACAATTTCGGCGCAATCGTAAATATTGCGCCTTTGGAATACCTCTCTTTAGATGAGAGAGATGGCAGGAATCAGCACGCAATATCGTGTTGCGTGCCAATGGTTTTCTATAGGTGCTTGTGAAAATTTTGTCACTGAAACCCAATGAGCGCTTACTTCGGAAATCGCAACTGTTTAATTTTGTCTCCCCTTAGACTTTAATGGAGTTCGCTTTAAAAATAAAATAAAAAATGCATCACTCAAAAAATATATTTAAAAATACAAAGAACATTTTCTAAGTGAAGAACATTGGAGTGTAAAATATTTACATTAAATACAATGTAAAAAACATTATTAAATATTAAACATTATTTTACAAGTTTTAAGGTATTTGAGTGGAAAGGGCTCCATAGTGTATATATATATATATATATATATATATATATATATATATATATATATATATATATATATATATATATATATATATATATATATATATGTACATGTGTTTATATATGTATAAATGATTGTATATATATACTTATATACATATATAAACACATAAATACCCATGTATATACATATATGTACATACATACATATATATATATATATATATATATATATACACACAGAGAGAAGCACACTCACAGGAACAACCATCTCAATACCATTGTTAGCCTGTTCTATGGCGATTTACCACCTGGGTGCAGATTCTTTTAGCCCAGTAATGCTTTTCACAGAGTAGAACTTTCCTGTAGTATATCAGTCTGATCCTGCCTATTACGGTCAGTCCAGTACCGAAATACTAGGCAATTCCTCTCTGAACAAGGAACACAGCAACCCCAGACGATTGTTTTGGCTTTCAATGGGCCTTGTCAGTGAGGTGTAGCCATATTCCTCTAAGCACACTAAGCAAGGAGTCCACGTCTGGTTTCCCCTTTTTCCCATACACATATTTAGACGTATATATATATATATATATATATATATATATATATATATTTATTCAATATAGCCCTTTCCAGACAAACACCTTGCCATATACCTTTTAGCCCGTATATTTTTTAAATTAATATTTATATAAATAAATGTTTATCAAAAACTGTATATATGAGTGTAACACTTTATTTTAATTTCCTTATGTTGTATTTGGTGCACATTTTTTACCCCCCTTACACTTTACACTGGGGGGTAGATTTACCAATGTCTGTCCGACATGATGCGCTGTAGCGTATCATGTCCGACAGATATCTCTGAATGCAGACAGCATACGCTGTCGGCATTAATCATTTTACAAGCAGTTCACCAGAACTACTTGTGCAATTCCACCCCTGCAGATTCGCATCCAATCGGCCGATAGCAGGGGGTGTCAATCAGCCCGATCGTTTCGAATCGGATTGAAGACCGCAGTCTCAGGGGCAGCGGACAAGTTATGGAGCAGCAGTCTTTAGACCGCTGCTTCATAACTGCTGTTTCCGGCGAGCCTGAAGGCTCCCACGGAAACAAGGGGAACAAGGGCCATTGTTAAATCTACCCCTAGGTCTTCAGTGGCGCTAACCTGACAAGCACAAATTATGTTTGTGTTTGAGCGCACACATTTACTATCAACTTGTAATACGCCCACAAGTTAGTGGATTTGCCTTATTGCTTATTGTGAACATGTGCTAACTTTAGGGCACCACTTGTAATCTAGCCCTATATGTTTAACCAAAGCAAATTAATTATAGCATGCATTTTTTATATTAGAATGTTCATTTAAAACTAACATTGTTATAGGTAAACAGGTGTTGACAACGTAGTGGATCACTAGGTATTAGGCACAACACATTCCTGAATAGGCTTACTCAATTCGTAAAAAAAAAACTTTAAACGGGGGCGGAGCCTATAGTTGTTGCGGAAGGACATGTTTGTGGGGTGCTCTTGATTTCTGCTGGGCAAATAGGGATTATTCCCTCTTGAAAATACATTAATATCCTAAATATACCTGCTGAGGTGTCTTGTGAAACCCCAGAGAGGTCTGTGAGTGTTTTCATGAATGTAGACCTTCCTATGTTCCTCAGCTCAACTGCTTGGAGACTGGCCATGTGGCAGGGAGACCTGCACTGTGATTTTGTTCCCTCAAGCTGTTAGGGCACTTTTGATTTCATTATGGATGCGGTAACCAAATGGGAAAAAGATATTCTACAGCTCATTAGCAATCATTTTAGGGAACTGGAGCAGAAGCTGGATTCTCTAATATCCACCACATACAATTTTCCTCCAACAGCGTACTTACTCCAGGATCAGATGGAAGCCACATACAAAGATCCGGAGCCCACTGCAGAGGCCTCACATGCATGCATCAACCTATCAACAGGCCCCACACACCAAGCTCATTTGGAGATGCCAGAGGGGGCTCATGTGGCAGCTGTGACGATTGGGGACTCTGAACACTGGGCTTCGAGAGACTGATGCAACGAGAAGGGGAGATGGATGCAGAGGCCCTTGGGAACTCTAATCATGCTGTTAACACAGGGCCTGACAGAACTGGCTGGTCGAGTCACGGGAAGGCACCCTCATGGCAAGATCGGCCTGCTCCCCGAGAAATCAGTACCAGCTAGTGCGGACCTGGAGTCTGCTATTACTTTCACATTTAATTTTGTTCCTTCCCTAAACCCTCCCCACTATTGTTTGTTTTATATATCTGGTGGCCCAAGAGTGGCTAATGTGTCTAACTAGGGAAGTTTATATCCTAGATTTTATCAATATCCAGGAAGGTGATACTTACTATCTCATAAAAAGAAAAACTGTGATTGATTTTATGTATTATTCTACTATATATGTAGTGTTACAGTATGAATATTCTTTATTACTGTTATATTTACTTGCCAACTTGTATTACAATACATCCCCTTTAATTATGCACCTTGCAATGCTATATATAACAATTACCCTGTTGGATGCTACCATGTGTTTTACGATGGCTGTGTTTACGGCAACCTTGTACTGTTTTTAGTTTTCAACCTCAATAAAAATTATTAAAACAAATAAACAAAAAAACAAAACACCTTTTTACAACTTATTTTTGTACAGTTGCTAGTCCATGCATTTGTTTAGTGCTACGAATATTGATTTGAACTGTGAAAGCTGAAATGTTTCAACTTGCTTGTCTATGAAACAATCCCTTTGTCTCTTTGTGTTAAGCCTTTCATCATCTTGCTTAACAAGTTCTCTTTGTATTTTGTTTTTACAGGTCAGAGATTATGTTAGAAAGTATTTTCATTGCTTCCCAAGTAAAACCATGCAATTCATAATCATACATTTTATTTTTATTTATAGCTTTCAGATTTCTGTTTCAAATACAAGTATGTAATTAAGGGAGGAAGGCAGAACATAATCTCTGAATTCACGTGTTGTCTTAGAGATAAATAATACCATTTTAATTTAAAGGGACAGAAGACAGTAGGTAGTAAGAATAACATATATTAAGAATGTGTAAAATAAGTCGTTATCGCTTTCAAAACTTTTAATTTAGCATAAACCACCCTGTTGGGTGCTGCCATATTGGAAATTAGGTTCTGCTCTTGCCCACTGGGCACTTGAAATGTATACCAACATATTGCAGTATACCAGAAAGAAGATATTCTCTCATAGAGTGTGCTATGCCTTTACTTTATGTCAAGGATGGTCAACTGCAGTCCTTTGCACTAGTTTTTGTATTTTGGGGATTTCTGAATCTGGGCAAAGAAAGTGGTCTGTCACAACTTGAAAGAGCCCTCTGGAATGAAGAACAGCAGTAAGAGGGAATCCTGTAACTTTACTTAAATCTGAGACCAGGCTTTTGGACATTTTTAGGAAAAATATTAGGGATGTGCATTCAGATCCTTTGTTAGGATTTGCACAGATCTTAGTGTGTTGAACTTTCACAAGAAGAAATCCGGCTCTGAAAAGAGCCAAGTGCCACAAGCAGCTGCCTTCTTCCGCATTCGGATCCTGACAAAGGATACGAATCCATATCCCTCAAAACTATTATTATTTATATGTTTAGTGGTCTTATATTTATGTGTAACCCGTAAGGCTTTCTAAAATATTGATCTACAGATCCATGTGCTAAGAATTTGTACATCACTGTTTTTTGTTTTATTTCAATATTTTTTCATTAGTTAGGGGACTAGTGGATGTTGTTCTATTCACCAAGATGAAGATCTTTACTCTAATTGGTTGTCAGAACAATATCCCTTCATAGTAATTGTTACTGTAATTGTCTCTCTCAAAAAGTATGGTGGGACATTGTGTGTGCTCTTGTGCAGGTAGGTTTTCCACATGAACTGGACAGGTGGATATAATATAAACAATTCATTTATAATTATGGACATGCACAGTACTGTATTTACATAATGGCATACAATTCTAAGCTGACCACATACATGGGTTTGGGTGGAGCAAAGTGCTGGCAGACCATGAGACAATGGAACATTTTATTATTATTGCAATGTATTTTATCTAAAACCATGTTCTATTTACACTAGATCTATGTTTACATAACTAGGACAAGTGTAGTAGTTTAATTACTATTCAAATTACATTTCTATGATTCGTGCTTCTGTTATCAGATTTACATTGTTCTATTTGTATCCTTTAAAGAAGGTAAGCTCAGGAGTGTGCACGTGTCTTGAGCATTGTATGGAAGCAGTTTCCAACAGTATAAATAACGTTATAGATTTTTGCAAACACTGCTGTCTCATAGTGCTCAACAATGTATAACATTGTTAAAGATGTTGCTACAAGCGCTGCTGCTATATAGGGCTCAGGACATGTACAGACGTCTGATATAAGTATGCTCTTCTATAAAAGAATATCAAGAGAACAAAGTAAATTTGATGACTGAAGTAAATTGTAAAGTTGTTTAAATCTGCATTCTGTAATCATGAAAGCATAATTTTGACCTAAAGCGATATAAAATAGTCTGTTTAATTTTTTTGTAATAAAAAAAGCACTAAGCAGTGGTCATTACTTCCTGACATGGCACCACACGGGGCTGGGGTCCCTACATTATTGTATACACTCACTGGCCACTTTATTAGGTACACCTATTCAATTGCTTGGTCACACAAATTGCTAATCAGCCAATCATATGGCAGCAACTCAATGCATTTAGGCATCTAGACGTGGTGAAGACGACTTGCTGAAGTTCAAACCGATCATCAGAATGGGGAAAAAAGGGAATTTAAGCGACTTTGAATGGGGCATGGTTGTTGGTGCCAGACAGGCTGGTCTGAGTATTTCAAAAACTGCTGATCTACTGGGATTTTCATACACAACCATCTCTAGGGTTTACAGAGAATGGTCCGAAAAAGAGAAAATATCCAGTGAGTGGCAGTTGTGTGGACGACAATGCCTTGTTGATGTCAGGGGTCAGAGGAGAATGGGCAGACTGGTTCGAGATGATAGAAAGGCAACAGTAACTCAAATAACCACTCGTTACAACCAAGGTATGCAGAATACCATCTCTGAAAGCACAATATGTCAAACCTTGAAGCAGATGGGCTACACGTTGCCTGGTCTGATAAGTCTCGATTTCAGCTGCGACATTCAGATGATAGGGTCAGAATTTGGCATAAACAACATGAAAGCATTAATCCATCCTGCCTTGTATCAACGGTTCAGGCTGGTGGTGGTGGTGTAATGGTGTAGGGGATATTTTCTTGGCACACTTTGGGTCTCTTAGTACCAATTGAGCATTGTTTATACACCACGGCCTACCTGAGTATTGTTGCTGACCATGTCCATCCCTTTATGACTACAGTGTACCCATCTTCTGATTGCTGCTTCCACCAGGATAATTCACCATGTCACAAAGCTCAATTCATCTCAAACTGGTTTCTTGAACATGACAATGAGTTCAATGTACTCCAATGGCCTCCACAGTCACCAGATCTCAATCCAATAGAGCACCTTTCAGATGTGGTGAAATGGGAGATTTGCATCATGGATGTGCAGCCGACAACTCTGCAGCAACTTTGTGATACTATCATGTCAATATGGACCAAAATGTCTGAGGAATGTTTCCAACACCATGCTGAATCTATGCCACGAAGAATTAAGGCAGTTCTGAAGGCAAAAGAGGGTCCAACACGGTACTAGCAATGTGTACCTAATAAAGTGGCCGGTGAGTGTATATAGCTTGATGTCAATACATCTTTGAGAGCAAGATGAGCTGGCTTACTGTTCAGTGAATGCTAGAGAAACAGGAAATCAGTTTCTTGCCCATGCTCAAAAAAGGCAGAATACAACTTCAAGGTACAGTCTACTCCATAATGTTTATTGTTTTAAAAGATAGATAATCCCTTATTTTCTTTTTTTTAAATATTTTTATTGAAGAATCACAAGTACGTCCAAAGATATGTCCATATGTGATAAGGAAAATTACAAAGGCATTGCAAACCATATTATACACTATAAAGAAGTATCATAAAACAATTAGCTCTTCTTTGCTATACATCAATATGCTCGTGGCCGGACTTTTAGCCGACAGACATTTGGCCGACGGACATTTGGCCGACGGACATTTGGCCGAAACACAAGTGGCTGTCAGATAACAGTCCGGCCACGAGATAGATAGATTTGATAGATAGATAGATAGATAGATAGATAGATAGATAGATAGATAGATAGATAGATAGATACATAGATTAGATAGATAGATCAATAGATGCAATAGATACATTTGATAGATACGATAGATAGATTTGATAGATAAATAGATAGATTTGATAGATAGATAATTTCCCAGACAGAGAATTACAAGACGTGCGTCTGGGACCCATGGTAAGGTTCCCAGAGGCAGTTGCGGCGCCCGAGGCTCTGATTAGAACAGAGCACTCTGGAACGCATCTGCCCTCGGCCGTCATCGGAACATTCTTTAGCTTTCTGTCTGTCGACCAAATGTCCGTCTGACAAATGTCCGTCTGACAAATGTCCTTCTGCATTTTGTCAGAGCACCCAATATGCTATATCTGATAAATACAAAGCAGTTACAAAACATCTTATTGATTTGCATTGCAACAAAATCACATTTATCATAATTAAAATATGTTATTAAATCAAAATCCAATAAATTCTTATAAGTACACTACACAAAGTTTTTAACAGACATATCTTGTCAGAATGTATAAGTTTCCAAGTCATACAATTTTAACATATAAATAAAGGAAAAATTTACATAGAGCAAAGTTAAATATATCTGATTTTTCCCTGTAAAGCCTTCCTCCAAATCTCTCACTTAAGAAAAAAAAAGATAATCCCTTTAATACCCATTTCCCAGTTTTGCATAACCAACACGACTATATTAATATACCTTTTACCTCTGTGATTACCTTGTATCTTAGCCTCTGCAGACTGCCCTCTTATTCCAGTTCTTTTGACAGACTTTCATTTTAGCCAATCAGTGCCGACTCATAAATAACTAGCACAATGTTTATCTATTTTACACACAGGAACTAACACTGTCTAACTGTGAAAAACTGTCAAAATTAATTGAGCTAAGAGGCAGGCTTTGAGGGTTTAGAAATTAAGATATTACCCTACCTAGGTTTAGTGTTCAACAAAGAATACCAAGAGAACAAAACATATTTGATGATAAAAGTAAATTGGAAAGTTGTTTAAAATTACATGTCCTATCTGAATAATGAAAGTTTAATTTTGACTAGACTGTCTCTTTAAAGGGACACTGAACCCAAATTTTTCTTTCGTGATTCAGATAGAGCATGCAATTTTAAGCAACTTTCTAATTTACTCCTATTATCAATTTTTCTTCGTTCACTTGCTATCTTTATTTGAAAAAGAAGGCATCTAAGCTTCTTTTTTGCTTTAGAACTCTGGACAGCACTTTTTTATTGGTGGATGAATTAATCTTCCAATCAGCAAGAATAACCCAGGTTATTCACCAAAAATGGGCCGGCATCTAAACTTACATTCTTGCATTTTAAATAAAGATACCAAGAGAATGAAGAAAATTTGATAATAGGAGTAAATTAGAAAGTTGCTTAAAATTGCATGCTCTATTTGAATCACAAAAGAAAAAATTTGGGTTTAGTGTCCCTTTAAGTTCTCAGCTTGTCTGCTTCCTTATGTAACTATATATAGGGATTAGGCTGAGAATGTCTAATTGTTTATTTTGCAAGAAAACAAGTAACTTGTTTGCTGTTTTTAACACAATGTTTTTTTCTGTTTACTTTGATTTGACATATATATTTTTTTCACTAAAGGAGCACTTTCATATACGTTTAGGGACTTAAAGGTCAATTGCATTCTGTGGGATGTACAGCCCTTTACACTGGTGTAATATGTTTGGATGTTAACAATGTTCCTTTAGTTTTTTATGATAGAGAGTTAACACATAGATCTGCTTCTTGTGAGAGAATCAACATATTACAGTTAAAACACCTATTTTCACAAAATATAATTTTGAAATATTTTCCGTATACCTCTTTTCCCTTTCCTTACTGAGTGTGCATTTGAGACAGTTTTGTGGTAAGACTATTTTATTTCAATAGACTTTCTCTGTTTTTAAAAATATTCTTACAGTATATTATTTATCAGTAACCATAATACATTACAATAAGAATTGCATTTAGTAATAACAGCATTCTCTCTCTCTCTCTCTCTCTCTCTCTCTCTCTCTCTCTCTCTCTCTTAATGATAACCTTCTCTCTTGCAATAATCTGTAGTATTTACTATGACACTGCATTCGATTTACTATATTATATCTTTATTTATAGCAATGGTAGAATTGTTCATTAGGAATAAGATTAGGTGGCAATTACGTGTATAAATATAGGATTCGCTGCATGAGCCAAAAAAATTCATTGGTAGTAAGAACGTAGAACTTAGCCGCTGTAGAAATGAGAGATACAGGCTAAATGTTTACAGCATGTACGTGTGTGGGGGTGTGTATAGGTAGTACAAATAGTGATTTGATAGATTACGTATAAATAGCACCCTGTGAAGACACACCTTCATTCTCCTTGACAAAAGACGGAGTCCCGAAACGCGCATCGGAGTTAGTGAGGCGCTTTACACCTGTACAGTCCTGTGTCCGAAAAGCTACACACAGCACGAATCTATGGAAGTAGATGACAATGAGGTAGGAGTCCAGCGAGTTCGCTAACTGACAGTGATTCAGCACCTATACAAGATTGCGGTAAGTCTCACTGCTACCATACACGCCACGGAGCATTGGACAGATTAGAAGACACAGGTAACACTGGTATCTATGCAATATTGCTGGTGATGACAAAGCTGTGTACTGGAAGGCCCAAGAGGCTGTGTAATAAGTGGTTGATGAAGTAGGTGCAGTGAGTGAAGATTACTATGGTGATGTGAAGTTGGAACATTGATCATATACCTCTGTCATTCATATTAGAAGAATAATTTATGGTAGCGGATGTGTGACACAGGAGCCTCGGTGGCTGTAATCATTTTATTACAAGGGGATTATAATTGAAGATTAGTCTGTTTATAATCTTTGCAACTTTTGAGCGATATAACTTATCAAGATAACGTTCAATATTATACTTTGCTTGATTGAGATGATGACAATAGTATTGCAATACTGGAACAAAGATGTTTCCTATGAATAAAATATAATTGGGACAGTATATCGTTGCAGATCAGTTGTTATTATTAAAAGATACTCATTATCTGAATTCTATCAGTAGTTGCAACTTTAAAGAGACTGCGACAGCAGAATCTGAATTCTATCAGTAGTTGCAACTTTAAAGAGACTGCAACAGGAGATTATCTCTTTATAATCCAAAGTTTTGGATATATCACTGAGGCCGTGAATTTTGATTTTTTATTATTTTTTTGCAGGTGTTACTGTTTTTTTCCCCTTGGGACGCCTTTGGGTTATTTCAATTGTCTTTTCTTTTTATTTTGTATTGTTAGGTTTGGCTGAGTAGAGTGTTACTATTTGGCTAGTAATCTGTAGCAGGGATTTGTGTATGTTGGATGGGGTTTGTGTGAAGAGGAGAATGTGAATCCAACATATTTCTGCTGTTTGACCCACTGTCTTAAATTCTTTTGACCTATTAAATTAAAGCATTTCTAAGACTCAAGTGCAGGGACTTTTTTATATTATTTAATAATTGGGTAAGGAGGCTAGACCCTATCCCGGACACGAGCATTTAGGCAACATTAGGCGGTGCTGTCTCCTTGCAAATTTGAGATACTAAATAGGGTTTAGGTCTGGAGACATGCTTGGCCAGTCCATCACCTTTACCCTCAGCTTCTTTAGCAAAGCAGTGGTCGTCTTGGAGGTGTGTTTGGGGTCGTTATCATGTTGGAATACTGCCCTGCGGCCCAGTTTCTGAAGGGAGGGAATCATTCTCTGCTTCAGTATGTCACAGTACATGTTGGCATTCATGGTTCCCTCAATGAACTGTAGCTCCCCAGTGCCGGCAGCACTCATGCAGGCCCAGACCATGACACTCCCACCACCATGCTTTACTGTAGGCAAGACTCACTTGTCTTTGTACTCCTCACCTGGTTGCCGCCACACACGCTTGACACCATCTGAACCAAAAAGTTTATCTTGGTCTCATCGGACCACAGGACATAGTTCCAATAATCCATGTCCTTAGTCTGCTTGTCTTCAGCAAACTGTTTGCAGGCTTTCTTGTGCATCATCTTTAGAAGAGGCTTCCTTTTGGGACGACCCATGCAGACCAATTTGATGCAGTGTGCGGTGTATGGTCTGGCTTACCCCCCACCCCTTCAACCTCTGTAGCAATGCTGGCAGCACTCATACGTCTATTTCCCAAAGATAACCTCTGGATATGACGCTGAGCACTCAACTTCTTTGGTCGACCATGGCGAGGCCTGTTCTGAGTGGAGCCTGTCCTGTGAAACCGCTGTATGGTCTTGCCCACCATGCTGCAGCTCAGTTTCAGGGTCTTGGCAATCTTCTTATAGCCTAGGCCATCTTTATGTAGAGCAACAATTCTTTTTTTGAGATCTTTAGAGAGTTCTTTGCCATGAGGTGCCACGTTGAACCAGTATATGAGAGTGTGAAAACGATAACACCAAATTTAACACACCTGCTCCCCATTCACACCTGAGACTAACGAGTCACATAACACCAGGGAGGGAAAATCGCTAATTGGGTCCAATTTGGACATTTCCACTTAGGGTTGTACTCACTTTTGTTGCAAATGGTTTAGGCATTAATGGCTGTGTGTTGAGTTATTTTGAGGGGACAGCAAATTTACACTGTTATGCAGGCTGTACACTCATTACTTTACATTGTAGCAAAGTGTCATTTCTTCAGTGTTGTCACATGAAAAGATATAATAAAATATTTACAGAAATGTGAGGGGTGTACTCACTTTTGTGAGATACTGTATATATAAATATTATATGTGTGTATATAGATATATTTGTATATATCTATATAGATATATACAGGGAGTGCAGAATTATTAGGCAAATGAGTATTTTGACCACATCATCCTCTTTATGCATGCTGTCTTACTCCAAGCTGTATAGGCTCGAAAGCCTACTACCAATTAAGCATATTAGGTGATGTGCATCTCTGTAATGAGAAGGGGTGTGGTCTAATGACATCAACACCCTATATCAGGTGTGCATAATTATTAGGCAACTTCCTTTCCTTTGGCAAAATGGGTCAAAAGAAGGACTTGACAGGCTCAGAAAAGTCAAAAATAGTGAGATATCTTGCAGAGGGATGCAGCACTCTTAAAATTGCAAAGCTTCTGAAGCGTGATCATCGAACAATCAAGCGTTTCATTCAAAATAGTCAACAGGGTCGCAAGAAGCGTGTGGAAAAACCAAGGCGCAAAATAACTGCCCATGAACTGAGAAAAGTCAAGCGTGCAGCTGCCAAGATGCCACTTGCCACCAGTTTGGCCATATTTCAGAGCTGCAACATCACTGGAGTGCCCAAAAGCACAAGGTGTGCAATACTCAGAGACATGGCCAAGGTAAGAAAGGCTGAAAGACGACCACCACTGAACAAGACACACAAGCTGAAACGTCAAGACTGGGCCAAGAAATATCTCAAGACTGATTTTTCGAAGGTTTTATGGACTGATGAAATGAGAGTGAGTCTTGATGGGCCAGATGGATGGGCCCGTGGCTGGATTGGTAAAGGGCAGAGAGCTCCAGTCCGACTCAGACGCCAGCAAGGTGGAGGTGGAGTACTGGTTTGGGCTGGTATCATCAAAGATGAGCTTGTGGGGCCTTTTTGGGTTGAGGATGAAGTCAAGCTCAACTCCCAGTCCTACTGCCAGTTTCTGGAAGACACCTTCTTCAAGCAGTGGTACAGGAAGAAGTCTGCATCCTTCAAGAAAAACATGATTTTCATGCAGGACAATGCTCCATCACACGCGTCCAAGTACTCCACAGCGTGGCTGGCAAGAAAGGGTATAAAAGAAGAAAATCTAATGACATGGCCTCCTTGTTCACCTGATCTGAACCCCATTGAGAACCTGTGGTCCATCATCAAATGTGAGATTTACAAGGAGGGAAAACAGTACACCTCTCTGAACAGTGTCTGGGAGGCTGTGGTTGCTGCTGCACGCAATGTTGATGGTGAACAGATCAAAACACTGACAGAATCCATGGATGGCAGGCTTTTGAGTGTCCTTGCAAAGAAAGGTGGCTATATTGGTCACTGATTTGTTTTTGTTTTGTTTTTGAATGTCAGAAATGTATATTTGTGAATGTTGAGATGTTATATTGGTTTCACTGGTAAAAATAAATAATTGAAATGGGTATATATTTGTTTTTTGTTAAGTTGCCTAATAATTATGCACAGTAATAGTCACCTGCACACACAGATATCCCCCTAAAATAGCTATAACTAAAAACAAACTAAAAACTACTTCCAAAACTATTCAGCTTTGATATTAATGAGTTTTTTGGGTTCATTGAGAACATGGTTGTTGTTCAATAATAAAATTAATCCTCAAAAATACAACTTGCCTAATAATTCTGCACTCCCTGTAGGTACAGATATATATTTTACTAAACCAACAGCACTAAGACCAAGATAGATGTGAGCAGCCTATTTTTAACTTTCCTGTGGCCAATATAACTCTGGACAAGGATAAAAGCAAACAGGAGAAAGCTGGATTTAACCCCTTTACGCCATTAGGGCGTTCCATGTTATCCTAACACTGCTGAGCTTTAATGCCGTTAGGACGGCATGGAACGTCCTACCAAATATGGCATCCTACAGCTTCCCCCTTTGATGAGGGCAAGTATCGGCCTGGGGGTATGCCTAGCAGTCCCCTATGATCCAATCCCAGCATTGAAATCAAATGATCGCATTGATGATCGTGTGATTTCATTTTTACTAATAGGGGCCGAATTAACATGCTGCGAATGCAGCAGTTTCCGCGCAAGCCTTCAGGCTTGCCGGAAACAAATGTTAAGAAGCAGCGGTCGTAAGACGGATATGATCGTGATGATTGACACCCCCTGCTCGCGGCTGATTGGCCGCAAATCTGCAGGGGGCGGCATTGAACAAGCATTTCACAAGAAATGCTTGTGCAATGATAAATGCCGACAATTGATAAATCAGCCCCATAGTGTTTACATTTGAACTTTATTTCATTGTACCGCCACAAACGGGTTAGATAAAAGAAAAACAAATGACCTGCACAAACACGCCAGTACAACACTCAAAAGAGTAAATTAAAAAACTCATTGAAAATGCTTTTGAGTAAATTAAGCATATACACTCATATATTATTGCAAGACAGTTCCAAATTTCGGCAAATCTAAGAGATAGTTGAAAAACTCCTTGAAATGCTTATGAGTAGATTCATAATATACACTCATATAGACAGTGAGCCAGTACAATAATCTTTTAGAAATCAGTGGGTCACTTTAATTTTATCAGGAAAGACAGACTTATTTATAGCATATATCTGTGTCACAATGTCTATTATCAGTGCGCACTTTACTAGTTGTTAAGAAGCAATACTTATATCTAAGTCATCTAAGGGGCCATGCAGTGAATTCCCAGTAACAAGGCTTCCACCTTCATCTAAGCTTGAAATATCTCATCCAACAGACAAACTGTCTGTACCGTATATAGGGCTCAATTTATCATCCATGGGCGGACAGCAGCATACATGCATATTCGCCCCTGCCCACCTGGCTTCTCCTCTGGCGGGCAGAAAAATGGCTGCCCGCATTTACCATTGCACATTAAAACGTTTATGTATTTTTTCGTGGATATTGGGATGTAAAATAATGTAAAATAGAACTGTGATTTTGAGTTATGTGGGTAATTACAAATGTCTGTCTTCTTAGCATGAAATATTCATCAATGATCACATTAGTGAATATAGAAATATTACAACCACAAAATGACTATGAAAGCCTATTATACACTATTGGTCTATGAGATCAAAACACTAGATAATGAACTTCTGGTAAACATATTAAACAATTTATTAAATTATTCAAACGTATTCGGCTAGATTACGAGTTTTGCGTTATGAGCGAAAAAGCTTCATAACGCTGCTTTTTCACTACCGCTGCTATTACGAGTCTTGCAGGTATAGGTGTACCGCACACTTTTTGGCCGTAATGCAACGTAACTACCGCACCTTTCAAATCAGCCAATAGAATGTGAGCTCAATCCTATTGGCTGATTTGTTCCTTAAAGGAACCTTCATTCTTCAGTAGCCGTCAACAGAAGAGGATGCTCCGCGCCGGATGTCTTGAAGATGGAGCTGCTCTGCGTCGGAAGGATAAAGATAGAAGATGCTGTCTGGATGAAGACGTCTGCCACCTGGAGGACCACTTCTTGCCGCTTGGATGAAGACTTCTCCCGGCTTCATTGAGGACTTCTGCCCGCTTGGATGAAGACTTCTCCCGACTTGATGAGGATGGATGTCCGGTGTTCAAAAACTGTAAGTGGATCTTCGGGGGTTAGTGTTTTGTTTTTTTAAGGGTTTATTGGGTGGGTTTTATTTCTAGCTTAGGGTTTGGGGTTTGGGCAAAGAAAAAGAGCTAAATGCCCTTTTAAGGGCAATGCCCATCCAAATGCCCTTTTCAGGGCAATGGGGAGCTTAGTTTTTTTTAGATAGGATTTTATTTGGTGGGTTTGGTTGTGTTGGTGGTGGGTTTTACTGTTGGGGGGTTGTTTGTATTTTTTTTTACAGGTAAAAGAGCTGATTTCTTTGGGGCAATGCCCCGAAAAAGGCTCTTTTAAGGGCTATTGGCAGTTTAGTTTAGGCTAGAGTTTTTTTTATTTTGGGGGGGCTTTTTTATTTTGATAGGGCTATTAGATTAGGTGTAATTAGTTTAAATATTTGATCATTTCTTTTTTATTTTGTGTAATTTAGTGTTTATTTTTTTTTTTGTAATTTAGTTAATTGTATTTAATTAATGTAATTGATTGTATTGTAGTGTAATGTTAGGTGTTAGTGTAACACAGGTTAGGTTTTATTTTACAGGTAAATTTGTATTTATTTTAACTAGGTAGCTAGTAAATAGTTAATAACTGTGATGAGAGCAGGATGTAATGTCACTAGTTTGTGGGCGTGGTTTAGGTCCGGTGTCTGTGTCGCAGTTAGTTTAGTACAATCAACCTGACTAGATGTGTATTGCTATGCTCTGCAATAAAATAGAGTTGTACCATCATTGCTGTGTCCTGCATATGTCCTGCATCTCATGACATGGTGTCAGAAGTTCTGGACTACGCTTCTGTTTCTGATGATGACGATGTCAAAGTTTACCCCACCTGAGCCTTTTGACTTCTCTCAGCCTGCAGCTTGGCCCACATGGCGTCAGCGGTTTCAGTGCTTCAGGATTGCTTCCAAACTAAACAAGGAGAATGGTGATGTACAAGTTAATTCTCTTTTATACTCTATGGGGAAAGATGTGGAGCCAGTGTTCAATGCTTTTACTTTCCAAGAAGGGGAAGAATTTAACTTTGATATAGTTATGGATAAACTCAGTGCCCACTTTGTGCCCAAAAGAAATGTGATTCATGATAGAGCTTGTTTTCACAAACGTAATCAGCGTGTGGGAGAATCTGTGGAGTCATTTGTGCGCAGCCTGTATTAACTAGCTGAATTCTGTGAGTTTGGTGTTGCTAAAGAAGAGCAAATCAGAGACAGAATAGTTATTGGAATTGCAGATGCTGAAGTCTCACTGAAGCTGCAGTTAGAGTCTGATTTAACGTTAGATGGGGCTATTAGGATGGCCCGCCAGAGTGAACTTGTGAAAAAACAAAGTGCTGATCTGAGGTCTGAGAGTATTGTGGATGAAGTGCAACAGTCTAGGAAAACTGCTAGTGAAAGGCACAGTGTGAGCGGTAGATCTAAAGTACTGGAAAGGCCTAGAAGTGGATGGGCGCAACATGCCCGATGCACGCGGTGCTACCGTGCCCATGATCAGAGTGTTATATGCCCGGCCAGAGATAAAAGATGCAGAAAATGTAACAGAATGGGCCATTTTGAAGTGGTGTGTAAAACTGAATACATTAAGGAGATGCAGGTGGATGGTGACCAGGGGGGTCAGGAAGTGTCTTTTGTGGGGTCCGTTGTTGAACGGCCAAGCTCGGAGGAAGATTGGAAAGTTACTTTTACTGTAATGGGAGACAAAGTTGATTTTAAGATTGACACAGGAGCAGATATCACTGTAATGTCTTTTGCTGAATTTATGAAACTGCCTCGACAGCCCCAGCTGGCGAAGGTTACTACAAATGTCCATAGTCCTGGTGGCCGCATTGATTGTGCTGGGAAATTTCTTGCCAGCTGTGAGTACAAGCAAAGAAAGTTCATCATGTGGGTGCATGTGATTCGAGTTCAGTGTGTTAACAATTTATTGAGCAGAAAAGCAGCCTGTGACTTGGGCCTCGTAGCCAGAGTGAATGAGATTTCCGAAGATATGTTTGGCGAGTTGGGCCTACTGAATTGCAAACCAGTCCGTATAGCACTTAAAAGTGACGCAGTCCCTTACAGTATTTCTACTCTTCGTAGAATTCCGTTCCCGCTCATGCCTCAAGTGGAGAAAGAGCTTATGCGCATAAAGTCTATGGGGGTTATTGAAGAGGTTGTTGAAGCGACTGATTGGTGTGCCCCCATTGTTCCAGTTGCAAAGAAAAACGGAAAGGTGCGCATCTGTGTGGACCTGAAAAGGTTGAATGAGGCAGTGAAGAGAGAGAGATTTGTGCTGCCGACATTAGAAGATATAGCTCCAAAGTTGGCTGGGGCGAAGTTCTTTTCCACATTAGACGCTTCTAGCGGCTTTTGGCAGATCCCCCTGGATCCAAAGTGCCGCAAACTGACTACCTTTATCACACCGGTAGGTCGGTTCTGCTTCTGCAGACTCCCCTTTGGGATATCCTCCGCTCCTGAAATCTTTCAACGGGAAATGAGTTCTCTCCTGAGTGAGTCATGGACGACATTCTAGTGTATGGGTCTACAGTGGAGGAGCATGATCAGTGTTTTAGTTGTGTGCTACAGGCTATCAAAGAGTCTGGGCTGAAGCTGAATAAAGAAAAATGTCATTTTAGGAAAACTGAATTATGCTACTTTGGGCATATCATCAACGGGGATGGCATCAAGCCAGACCCCGAGAAAATTTGTGCCATTGAACAGATGAAAAGTCCTTCTGATGTACATGAGCTGAGACAGATATTGGGCCTGGTAAATTACGTGGGCAGGTTTCTTCCAGATTTATCAACAGTTTTACACCCTGTCACAGAGTTGCTTAAGAAAGACGTTGCCTGGGTCTGGGGACCTTCACAAGAAAAAGCTTTCCTGCAGGCCAAGTCCCTGCTGGGGTCTGCCCCTGTGCTGGGGTTCTACGACCCTTCAAAAAGGACTGTGGTTGTTATGGGTTGGGGGCTGCACTCCTGCAGTTAAATGAGAATAAACTACAGCCCATCACTTACTGTTCCCGCACACTGACGGCTGCGGAGTCAAAATACACTCAAATTGAGAAAGAGTGCCTGGCTGCAGTTTGGGCCTGTGAGCGCTTTCAGAGTTATCTAGTGGGTTTGGAGAAATTTAGTCTGGAAACTGACCACAAACCGCTAGTCCCTCTAATCAATTCTTATGACATTGACAAAACACCCTTGAAATGCCAGAGACTTTTAATGAGACTGCTCAGGTTCAATGTTCAGGCAGTGCATGTGCCGGGGAAACAACTGGTTGTGGCGGATACACTATCCAGGCTCCAGCTGGCTGCTGCTGAAGTATCCTCCACAGAATCGGATGTGAAAGTGTATGTTGATTCAGTTCTGGCCTCTAAGTCCATTTCTTCAAGGAAACTGGAAGAGATAAAGAAAGAGACATATTTGGACACTGATCTGCAAGAAGTTATAAGGTACATAAAAGAAGGCTGGTCCGAGAGACGGGCAGCCTGGATGTCTTTAAGTGCTTACCAGCCAGAGAGGTCGCAGCTCACGGAGCTGGAGGGGTTGGTGCTGTTCCAAGACCGCATTGTAATTCCTGTCAGCATGAGGAAGGAGATGTTAAACAGGATTCACGATGGCCACTTAGGCATCACAAAGTGCAGAGAAAGGGCAGCTACAGCTGTGTGGTGGCCTGGGATCAGCTCCGACATTGCAAATCACGTGTCTAAATGTGCCTTTTGCCAGGAACGCCGGCCTACTCAGAGAAGGGAGCCCTTGATGTCTACTCCGCTGCCTGCGGGTCCGTGGCAGAAAATAGCTGCTGATTTGTGTGAACTGCACGGGAAAAAGTTTCTTGTTGTGATCGACTACTATTCCAGGTATTTGGAAATTGCACCCCTGAATGATATCACAAGTCAGGCCGTTATCATTCGCCTGAAGAGCTTGTTCGCCCGCTAGGGCATTCCAATGGAGCTGGTGAGTGATAATGGTATGCAGTTCGCTTCTACAGAGTTCAGTGCTTTCAGCAGGGAATATGATTTTGTACATTCCACATCAAGTCCACATTATCCGCAGGCCAACGGAATGGCTGAAAGAGCAGTTCAAACAACAAAATTCATTCTAAAGCAATCTGAGCCGTACCTAGCCCTCTTGTCATACAGGGCGACGCCCATTCAAGCCACCGGGCTTAGCCCGGCACAGCTGATGCTAGGACGCCAGATTCGCACCACTTTACCTTCAGTGGGTGTCTTCAAGCCACCTGGCCCTGTTCCTCTGGACGAAGTCCTTAGGAGGGATGAAGAGGCCAAAAAGGGTTATCGTTTCTTCTACGACAGGAGACATTCTGTCAGGCCCTTACAGGAACTGAAAGAGGGCCAAAGTGTCAGAATTAAACTGGATGATGAGAAGAAATGGAAGACGCCTGCTACGGTAGTTGGCCGCTCTCCAGAACCAAGGTCTTATACAGTCCTTACGGAGGGAGGGACGGTTACACGCCGTAACCGAAGACATCTTCAGTCTGTACCTGAGAGTCTGGAACTGGATGCCTCAGTACCACCGCCGGTGGGATCCCCTGTTCTAAGAGAGGTGCCTTCCCCTCAGCAAGACCACAACGGGGATATATCTTTGCCTCCAGCGGACTCTAGTTCACCATCTTCTGTATCAGAGGACAGTTCATGCAAAGTTACATCAAGCGGAAGAGTGGTGAAACTTCCGGCCCGATATAGGGACTGACTTTAGCTAGAACAGTGACCGGAAGTATGGGCAGAATAATCCCATGGTCACTGTGGACTAGGGTAGTCTACCCCGATGTCCAAGTCAGGATGTAATTTATTTGTTCATGTTTTCTAACCTATTTGTTTATATAATGTTCAAAAACAAAAATGTTGTTGTATACACTGTTGGTGTACCTTGTTATTGGTTATATGCAAATGTATGCTTCGCCTTTGAAAAAGGGGAAGATGTGATGAGAGCAGGATGTGATGTCACTAGTTTGTGGGCGGGGTTTAGGTCTGGTGTCTGTGTCGCAGTTAGTTTAGTACAATCAACCTGACTAGATGTGTATTGCTATGCTCTGCAATAAAATAGAGTTGTACCATCATTGCTGTGTCCTGCATATGTCCTGCATCTCATGACAATAACTATTTACTAACTAGTCTACCTAGTTAAAATAAATACAAACTTGCCTGTGAAATAAAAATAAAACCTAAGCTAGCTATAATGTAACTATTAGTTATATTGTAGCTAGGTTAGGTTTAATTTTATAGGTAAGTATTTAGTTTTAAATAGGAATTATTTAGGTATTAAGTGTTAGGGTTACGTTAGGGTTAGGTTTAGGGGTTAATAACTTTAGTATAGTGGCGGCGACGTTGGGGGCGGCAGATTAGGGGTTAATAAGTGTAGGTAGTTAGCGACGACATTGGGGGCGGCAGATTAGGGTTTAATAAGTGTAATGTAGGTAGTGACGACATTGGGGGCAGCAGATTAGGGGTTAATAAGTGCAGGTAGGTGGCGGCGACATTGGGAGCGGCAGATTAGGGGTTAATAAGTGTAGGTGGGTGGCGGCAACATTGGGGCTGCAGATTAGGGGTTAATAAGTGTAGGTAGGTGGCGGCGACATTGGGGGCGGCAGATTAGGGGTTAATAAGTGTAATGTAGGTGGCGGCGATGTTGGGGGTGGCAGATTAGGGGCAAATAAGTATAACATAGGTGTTGGCGATGTCAGGGGTGCCAGATTAGGGGTGTTTAGACTCTGGGTTTATGTTAAGGTGTTAGGTGTAAACATAACTTTTCTTTCCCCATAGGAATCAATGGGGCTACGTTACGGAGCTTTATGCTCCTTTATTGCAAGTGTTAGGCTTTTTTTTAGCCGGCTCTCCCCATTGATGTCTATGAGGAAATCGTGCACGAGCACATAAAACCAGCTCAAAGCAGCGCTGGTATTTGTGTGCGGTATGGAGCTCAACGCTGCCATATTACCCGCTAACGCCGGGTTTTTGCAAATCTGTAATAGAAGCGCTATTAAAGGTGAGCGGTGGAAATAACTTGCAAGTTATTACCGAGCCACTCATAACGCAAAACTCGTAATCTGGCCGATTATTTGTTATTGTTGTTGGTTATTACCATTATGGGGGCTATTACAAAAATACAGTAATTAAGAGATATGTATTTTGAGCACTAAGTAGTAGTCTTGTGTGTAGCAATGTTATACAAGTAACCTGAAGAGGGAGTCTGCACCATAGAGTGCTAAATGACAGCAGGGACTCCGACAGCTCCTTACATAAAGGGACATAAAAGTAAAAAAAGAAACTTTCATGATTCAGGCAGTATGCAACTTTTTAAAATTTTAAATTCTTTTGGTAGCCTTTGTTGAAGAGCATAGTTTAATTTTGACTTTAATGTTCCATTAAAGAGATGCTAAACCAAATTTTTTTTTTCATGATTCAGATAGAGCATGCAATTTTAAGCAACTTTCTAATTTACTCCTATTATGAAATTTTCTTCGTCCTTTTGCTATCTTTATTTGAAAAAAAAAAGGCATCTAAGCTAAGGAGCCAGCCAATTTATGGTTCAGAACATTGGACAGGACTTGTTTAATGGTGGGTGCATTTAGCCACCAATCAGCAAGCACAACCCAGGTGTGAACCAAAAATGGGCTTAGCTTCTAAACTTACATTCATGCTTTTCAAATAAAGATAGCAAGAGGATGAAGAAAGTCGATAACAGGAGTAAATTAGAACGTTGCTTAAAATTGCATGCTCTATCTGAATCATGAAAGAATTTTTTTGGGGTTCAGTGTCCCTTTAACCCTTTAGCTGCTGGGCCATTTGCACACCCCTGTACTCTGGGTTTTTTTTTTAAAGTTGTTTGGCCCTCATTGTATGTACACATACATTTTAACTTTTTTTTTCTGTGAGGTACCCACACAAATTATAAACTATACCTATTTTTTAAGCAAACCAAGCATTATTATATAACTTTAGTTTGCAGAAATAGCATAATATGATAAAACAACACCTTAAAAACACAAAAACAATTGCGGTACATATATTGGTTGATATACAATAGATATTTATATTAAGTCACATCTGAATTCTGAAAGTTGAATTTTCTTTTCTATTTCCTTCTAAGATATCTAAACAAACTTGTGCATATGTTTTGATTAAATTAGCAGATATAACCTGGCAAATCCCTGAAGAACCTATTTCAAGGCAATTTCCAAATGGTGCATCTCTCCGTTACCGTGGTAATGAAGTTAAAGGTAACACAGAGGTTATTCAACCTAAAAATGGATATGGGACATTCCAAAACTGGATAGATTCAAGTTTAGAAGATGAGAACAAACCCCTTAAAGAGCTTCCCTGCTCCATACAACAGAAGAGAGAAATAAGGTGACTAACCAGTATTTCCACAACCAAACTTGGGGCGCGATCCGATATAGATCGCAGTTTGCGGCGCAAGCGAGGGAACCCGCGTCGCCCGCAGTTTCAGCTCGCAACTCAAGCTTTCCCATATATGGCGCCGTCAGATGCTAACGTGCCGTAAGTCTGACAAACCAGCGATGTCCAGAAATCTGCGCAAGTACAAATTTCTGGCGTCGCCAGTGACTTGCGGCACGTTAGAAACTGCCGGCGCCTACAAAACCTGACTAAAGTCTAAATCACCCGCACTGTCTAACACGCCTCCCTAACATAGCCCGACACGTCTAACCCTCTATCTGCTATCCCCCCTCACTATCCTAACAATAAAAAATGTATTAACCCCTAAACCGCCGCTACCTAATAAAGTTATTAACCCCTAAACTGGCGCCAGCTATATTAAATCTATAATCCCCTAAAGTGAGCCCCTAACACCGCCGCCATCTACCTTACCTACCCCCTAAAGTGAGCCCCTACCCCGCCGCTATCTATTTTAAAATTATTAACCCCTAATCTAATCCCCCTACCCCGCCGCCATCTATATTAAATTATTCAACCCCTAAAATACTAAACTATCCCTACCACTAAACCTAAGTCTAACCCTACAAATAGCCCTGAAAAGGGCTTTTTGCGTGGCATTGCCCCAAAGTAACAGCTCTTTTGCCAGCCCTTAAAAGGGCTTTTTGCGGGGCATGCCCCAAAGTAACAGCTCTTTTGCCAGCCCTTAAAAGGGCTTTTGGCGGGGCTTTGTCACAAAGTAAACTGCTCTTTTGCCTACAATCTACATCCCCCTACACCGCGGCCACCTATAATAAATGTATTAACCCCTAATCTAATCCCCCTACACCGCCGCCAGCTATATTAACTATATTAACCCTAATTATATTAGGGTTAATATAGTTAATATAGTTATTATATTATATATATTAACTATATTAACCCTAATTATATTAGGGTTCATATAGTTAATATAGTTACTATAGTATTTATATAAACTATATTAACTCTATCTAACCCTAACACCCCTAACTAAATTCTTATTAAATAAATCTAATTCATATTATAAACTAAAATATTCCTATTTAAATCTAAATACTTACCTATAAAATAAACACAATATAATTAATAATTACATTATAGCTATGTTAGGGTTTATATTTATTTTACAGGTAAATTGTTAATTATTTTAACTAGGTATAATAGCTATTAAATAGTTATTAACTATTTAATAGCTACCTAGTTAAAATAATTACCCAATTACCTGTAAAATAAATCCTAACCTAAGTTACAAATACACCTACACTATCAATAAATTAAATAAACTACAAATATCTATCTAAAAATACAATTAAATAAACTAAACTAAATTACCAAAAAAAAAAACCACTAAATTACAAAAAATAAAAAAAAGATTACAAGATTTTTAAGCTAATTACACCTATTCTAAGCCCCCTAATAAAATAATAAAGCCCCCCAAAATAAAAAAATTCCCTACCCTATTCTAAATTAAAAAAAGTTCAAAGCTCTTTTACCTTACCAGCCCTTAAAAGGGCCTTTTGTGGGGGCATGCCCCAAAGAAAACTGCTCTTTTGCCTGCAAAAAAAAAACACAATACCACCCCCCAACATTACAACCCACCACCCACATACCCCTAATCTAACCCAAACCCCCCTTAAATAAACCTAACACTACCCCCCTGAAGATCCCCCTACCTTGTATTCACCCAGCCGGGCCGAACCGATCCAGGCGATGTGTTCCAGCAAGCGGCAGTGAAGTCTTCATCCATCCGGGCAATGTCTTGAAGCAAGCGGCAGAGAGTCTTCTTCCATCGGCGACGTCTTCAAGCAAATCGGCATCTTCAATCTTCTTACTTCGCTCCTCCGCCGCGGAGCATCCTTCCGGCACGACGACTTCCCGATGAATGAGGTTCCTTTAAATGACGTCATCCAAGATGGCGTCCGCCGAATTCCGATTGGCTAATAGGATTCTATCAGCCAATCGGAATTAAGGTAGAAAAATCTGATTGGCTGATTGAATCAGCCAATGAGATTCAAGTTCAATCCAATTGGCTGATTGGTTCGGCGGACGCCATCTTGGATGACGTCATTTAAAGGAACCTCATTCGTCGGGAAGTCGTCATGCCGGAAGGATGCTCCGCGGCGGAGGAGCGAAGTAAGAAGATTGAAGATGCCGATTTGCTTGAAGATGTCGCCGATAGAAGAAGACTCTCTGCCGCTTGCTTCAAGACATCGCCCGGATGGATGAAGACTTCACTGCCGCTTGCTGGAACACATCGCCTGGATCGGTTCGGCCCGGCTGGGTGAATACAAGGTAGGGGGATATTCAGGGGGGTAGTGTTAGGTTTATTTAAGGGGGGTTTGGGTTAGATTAGGGGTATGTGGGTGGTGGGTTGTAATGTTGGGGGGTGGTATTGTGTTTTTTTTTGCAGGCAAAAGAGCAGTTTTCTTTGGGGCATGCCCCCACAAAAGGCCCTTTTAAGGGCTGGTAAGGTAAAAGATCTTTGAACTTTTTTTAATTTAGAATAGGGTAGGGAATTTTTTTATTTTGGGGGGCTTTATTATTTTATTAGGGGGCTTAGAATAGGTGTAATTAGCTTAAAAATCTTGTAATCTTTTTTTTATTTTTTGTAATTTAGTGGTTTTTTTTTTTGGTAATTTAGTTTAGTTTATTTAATTGTATTTTTAGATAGATATTTGTAGTTTATTTAATTTATTGATAGTGTAGGTGTATTTGTAACTTAGGTTAGGATTTATTTTACAGGTAATTAGGTAATTATTTTAACTAGGTAGCTATTAAATAGTTCATAACTATTTAATAGCTATTATACCTAGTTAAAATAATTAACAATTTACCTGTAAAATAAATATAAACCCTAACATAGCTATAATGTAATTATTAATTATATTGTAGCTATCTTAGGGTTTATTTTATAGGTAAGTATTTAGATTTAAATAGGAATATTTTAGTTTATAATATGAATTAGATTTATTTAATAAGAATTTAGTTAGGGGTGTTAGGGTTAGATAGAGTTAATATAGTTTATATAAATACTATAGTAACTATATTAACTATATTAACCCTAATATAATTAGGGTTAATATAGTTAATATATATAATGTAATAACTATATTAACTATAATATACTTAGGGTTAATATAGATAATATAGCTGGCGGCGGGGTAGGTAGATTAAATTAGGGGTTAATAATTTTAATATAGATGGCGGCGGTGTAAGGGGTTCACATTAGGGGATAGATCAGTTAGATGGTGGCGGTTTTAGGGGCTCACAGTAGGGGGTTAGTTTATGTAGGTGGCGACGGTTTAGGGGTTAAATACT
Organism: Bombina bombina; assembly: GCF_027579735.1. Classification (NCBI taxonomy): domain Eukaryota; kingdom Metazoa; phylum Chordata; class Amphibia; order Anura; family Bombinatoridae; genus Bombina; species Bombina bombina. The sequence goes on along the minus strand of NC_069506.1, from coordinate 175,662,561 downwards.
TTATTATGGATTGCGGCGGGGGATCGCGGTTGACAGGGAGATAGACATTGCGCATGCGTTAGGTGTTAGGTTTATTTTAGCAGCCAGTTTAGGGAGTTACGGGGCTCCAATAGTCAGCGTAAGGCTTCTTACGGCTGCTTTTTGTGGCGAGGTGAAAATGGAGTAAGATTTCTCCATTTTCGCCACGTAAGTCCTTACGCTGTATATTGGATACCAAACTGCGCGGGTTTGGTATACCTGCCTATGGCCCAAAAAACTACGGGCGACGGCAGAAATATACACGCGTAACTTCTAGGTTACGCTGTATATAGGATACCAAACCCGCACAAATATTGGCTTTGCCGACTTTTGCGGGCGACGATTTTTATCGGATCGACCCCTTGGTGTCTAGCAAGCATCATAATCAGTGGCAGTTTTGGGGGATACAGGGGGAACTAAGTTGACAACACCCATATATATTCAGGGCAGCTATTTTTTAAACTTTCTTGTGGTCAAATTAACTCTGGACAAGGGCAGACGCAAACTGGAGAAAGCTGGATTTAAAAAAAGGAAAAAAATGACCCTCTCAAACACACCAGTACAACCATTCAGCCTTGATAAGTAGCTTAATTAATAATTGTTGTTTTATAGCACCTGTAAATTTAGATTTGTCCAAAGGTCACAAGGAGGTGTTAAGGGATTGTAAGGGAATATTTTGATATGATATAAAGGAATTATGACATTGTCCGTGATAAATAGTTGTAAATACTTATTTTTAGGAAAAAACAAGAAAGAAAAATCAAGAAAAAAACCAAATGGGAGTCATGGAAAGAAGATAAGAGGAGGTCCTTCAGACAAAGCTACAACAAAGCATCAGAGACTCTGAGATATGCAGAGCTATGGAAAAGCACTATACAAACCATTGGAGGTACATTAAGCTTATTGTTAACCATTAATTTAAAGGCAATTACAAATGTTCATAATATTTCTAATTGCCAAGTTCATTTAAAGGGATATGAAACCCAATTTTAAACAACTTTTTCATTTACTCCTATTGTCAATTTTTCTTTGTTCTCTTTGTATCTTTTTGTAAAAAAAAATGGGAATTTAAGCTTAGGAGCCGGCCAATTTTTGGTTCAGAACTCTGGGTAGTGCTTGCTAATTAGTGGCTACATTTAGTCAGCAAGCGCTACCCAGGTGTTGTACCAAAAATGGGCCGGCTCCTAAACTTATATTCCTGCTTTTCAAATAAAGATACCAAGAGAACGGAAAAAATTGACAATAGGAGTAAATTAGAAAATTTATTAAAATTGCATGCTCTATCTCTAGATGTCATAGTTTCGGAGCTCTCTCCTGCTGTCCCTAATGCACCTCCCTTTTTTTCTAAAGATGTCCTGGATACACAAAATGAAATAGAGTATTGCTTAGCCACAACCCAGAATGCCCTGCCCCCAGAATGTCCAGCACCACACTCAACATGCTTGGATCTGTCATGTCCTGACTCCAGTTCTGGGTTCCCTTTGGTCTCCCAGACAAAGCCCCTTGCTTCATGGTCCAAAATACAACCTGAACAATTTTGGGAATTATGCATGACGTCTGACGATTCCTTTTTGTGGTATTCATTTAATGGCAACTATTAATACAATTTGTCAAGAATTTACAAGATAGTTTAAATTCACACTATCTTTTATTGTCTATATTTGAATTCGAAAAAAAAAATATCAATCCTTGTACTTCTCAATCTAATACATATGTTTCCCCTTATAGAACCCACATCTGATATTACATTCAGAATGTTAAATGGTAGAGTGAAACAAGAAAGAATAAACTTTATTAACCCTTTAATGACCACAGCACTTTTCCATTTTCTGACCATTTGGGACCAAGGCTATTTTTAAATTTTTGCTGTGTTTGTGTTTAGCTGTAATTTTCCTCTTACTCATTTACTGTACCCAAACATATTATATACCGTTTTTCTCACCATTAAATGGACTTTATAAAGATACCATTATTTTCATCATATCTTATCATTTACTATAAAAAAAAATATAAAATATGAGGAAAAAATGGAAAAAAACACACTTTTTCTAACTTTGACCCCCAAAATCTGTTACATATCTACTACCACCAAAAAACACCCATGCTAAAAAGTTTCTAAATGTTGTCCTGAGTTTAGAAATACCCAATGTTTACATCTTCTTTGCTTTTTTTGTAAGTTATAGGGCCATAAATACAAGTAGCACTTTGCTATTTCCAAACCATTATCTTTTCAAAACTAGCGCTAGTTACATTAGAACACTAATATCTTTAGGAATCTCTGAATATCCATTAACATGTAAATATTTTTTTTTTAGAAGACATCCCAAAGTATTGATCTAGGCCCATTTTGGTATATTTCATGCCACCATTTCACCGTCAAATGCGATCAAATACAAAAAATCGTTCACTTTTTCACAAATTTTTTCACAAACTTTTGGTTTCTCACTGAAATTATTTACAAACAGCTTGTGCAATTATGGCATAAATGGTTGTAAATTCTTCTCTGGGCTCCCCTTTGTTCAGAAATAGCAGACATATATGGCTTTGGCGTTGCTTTTTGGTAATTAGAATGCCACTAAATGCCACTGCGCACCACACGTGTATTATGCCCAGCAGTGAAGGGGTTAATTAGGGAGCATGTAGGGAGCTTTTTGGGATAATTGTAGCTTTAGTGTAGTGTAGTAGACAACCCAAAGTATTGATCTAGGCCCATTTTGGTATATTTCATGCCACCATTTCACCGTAAATGCGATTAAATAAAATTAAAAAAAAACGTTAAATTTTTCACAATTTTAGGTTTCTCACTGAAATCATTTACAAACAGCTTGTGCAATTATGGCACAAATGGTTGTAAATGCTTCTCTGGGATCCCCTTTGTTCAGAAATAGCAGACATATATGGCTTTGGCGTTGCTTTTTGTTAATTAGAAGGCCACTAAATGCCGATGCACATCACACGTGTATTATGGCTAGCAGTGAAGGGGTTAATTATGTAGCTTGTAGGGAGCTTGCAGGGTTAATTTTAGCTTTAGTGTAGAGCTCAGCCTCCCACCTGAAACATCAGACCCCCTGATCCCTCCCAAACAGCTCCCTTCCCTCCCCCACCCCACAATTGTCCCTGCCATCTTAAGTACTGGCAGAAACTCTGCCAGTACTAAAATAAAAGGTATATTTGTTGTTTTTTTAGGTTTTTTTTAAGCTTATTTACATATGCTTGTTTGTAGTATCCCCTTTAGCCCCCAACCTCACTGATCCCACACCAAACAGCTCTCTAACCCTCCCCCTCTGCCTTAGCGGGCGCCATCTTGGGTACTGGCAGCTGTCTGCCAGTACCCAGTTTAGTAAAAAAAGGAATATTTTTTTTTTTAAAATCCCCTTTTCTGTAGTGTAGCTTCCCCCCCCCCCGACCAACCTCGCACCAGTTGCAGATCACTTAGAAACTTTACATAACATTTTTCTTTTCTTATTTATTATAGCTATTTTCAGATTTTTTTTTTCTGTAGTGTAGCGGTTCCCTCCCGCTCCCGCCCCGTGCACGCGACCGCCCGCCGCCCCCCCGTGCACGCGCGCGCTCCCATGCGTGCCCACGTCGGTCCCGCCCCCGATCCCGCCCCCTGCACATTACACGGCGCATCGATGACCGCCCACCCGCCTCCCAAGTCCGCTCCCACCCACCAACGATACCGGCCATCGATGTTCGGTGCAGAGAGGGCCACAGAGTGGCTCTCTCTGCATTGGATGGCCATTTAAGGTTATTGCAGGATGCCTCCATATCGAGGCATCACTGCAATAACCGGAAAGCAGCTGGAAGCGAGCAGGATCGCTTCCAGCTGCTTTCCACACCGAGGACGTGCAGGGTACGTCCTCAGGCGTTAACTGCCTTTTTTTTGAGGACGTACCCTGCACGTCCTCGGTCGTTAAGGGGTTAAACTAGTATTATACAGTGACAAAGTTAGGGTACACTTGCACTATGTTATCCCTATGTTAAGGGATATAATTAGCTGCTTTGCTGAGACAAATTTTGGTTGGTTGATGAATTAAACAAATAATGGGCACCGAACAAGCAATTAAGTGCCTTATTGCAAAAATGTCTTCATAGACACAATAAGCATTTTAATATGCACAATACATATGTGAGTAGTTATTAGTTGTGTTACATTGCAAAAGTTCTGCATATACATAAAACACAATATTAAAAGTATACACTCATTGGTCACTTTATTAGGTACACCTGTTCAATTGCTTGCTAACAAATTGCTATTTAGCCAATCACATGGCAGCAACTCAATGCATTTAGGCATCTAGGCGACTTGCTGAAGTTCAAACCGAGCACCAGAATGGGGAAGAAAGTGACTTTGAACGTGGCATGGTTTTTTGTGCCAGACCAAAATGTCTGAGGAATGTTTCCAACACCTTGTTGAATCTATGCCCCAAAGCATTAAGGTAGTTCTGAAAGCAAAAGGGGGTCTAACCCGGTACGGCAAGGTGTACCTAATAAAGTGGCCGGTAAGTATATATCAGCATTGAAAAAAATGAAAAAAAGTATTTTCCATTTTCTTTAAAAGTTCATTTTTATTAGTAATTGTTAAATTGTATTTCACGTGACTTATAAAATATAAATAAGAAAAAAAGGGAATTCTATCTTTTTCCTAAACGTTAGCAACACTTTTCACTGTTTCACACGGTCCCTGCTCTGTGCTACAAATTCAGATACAACATACAATTTATCCAACTTTCCAATTTATCTCTATTATCTAATGTGCCTTATTCTCTTATATTCTCTTATAAATGGGTGAGCCTATATCTGCAGCCACCAATCAGCAGCTGCTGAGCCTATCTACATATACTTTTAAACAAAGAGATCAAAACAAATTAGATAATAGAAGTAAATTAGAAAGTTGTTTTAAACTGTATGCTCTCTCTGAATCACAAAATAAAAAGATTTAGGTTTCATGTGCCTTTAAGAACTTCTGGTACAAGGTTTTGTTTTGGTTATATAAGATTACTAAACAACAAGTACTTTGCAAAAAGAGGATATTTTATTTTCTTAGAGAAGGAAGTCAAGCACACACAATATCTGATTGATTAATTTTGCTATTCTGTTTGGTAGAAATATAATTTTTTTCATCTTGGTAGTCAAAGAAAGGGCCTAGCTTTATTCATTTTATAGATAAACTAAGGGTGAAGATGGTGATTGAACAGTATAATTTTTTGTGAAACTCAGAGGGCCAGATTACAAGTGGAGCACTATCTAACGCTCCTGCTCGAGCATTAACTTCACTAGAAGTAAGCTTTTTGTTCGTCTCGAGTTGCACTCGTATTATGAGTTGAAAGTAAAAAGTTATCGTTTGTTGCTAACCTGATGGGTGCAAAAAGCCAAACACAATATTGTGCTTGCAATAACCTATTTCCCCATAGAAGTTAATAATTGTGTTTGGGGGGGACGGGACACCCCACTTTTGTGCTAACCTGACATAAAAATTTAAATATTTCACATTCCAATGTTCTTCACAAAGCATAATGTGTTCTATATATTCATAAATACATATTTCTACATATATCTGATGGTATTTTATATAGGTAAAGATATACACATATACATATATATATATATATATATATATATATATATATATATATATATATATATATATATATATATAAATATTTTTTTGAAACACTTAGAACATATTCTGCTATGTGCAGAACATTAGAATGTGAAATTTTTACAGAAAAAATACCATATACCACCTTATTAAATATGTATATTGCATAAATATGTTTTTACATGTTTTCCTCTACTTGACAGCAAAAGGCTCCAATGCATATATATATATATATATATATATATATATATATATATATATATATATATATATATATATATATATATATATATATATGTCTATATATATATATATATATATATATATATGTACATATGTACACACTCCCAGGCCAGGAGACAAACAAGGAGGGGGAGTAGGAATTCTCCTGTCTCCACACAGTACCTTTCATTGCATTCCTTCACCCCCCTCTCTTTCCTTCTCATCTTTTGAAGTTCATGCTATCTGCCTCTTCTCCCCTGTAGCTCTTCGTGTTGCAGTTATCTATCGCCCCCCTGGCCTCTCTTGTAATGTCCCTTCTCTCATCTTAGGGGACTTCAACATACCCGTTGATAATCCTAACATGCCTGTTGCCTCTAAACTTCTATGCCTTACCACCTCTTTTGGCCTGTTCCAGTGAACAACATCTCCAACCCACTGTGAAGGCAGCACCATAGACCTGGTCTTCCCTAATCTCTGTGCCGTTTCCAACTTCTTTAACTTCCCCTTTCCTCTCTCTGACCACCATATACTAACTTTCTCTCCTACTCTACCTGCTGCATCTTTGCAAGCCCCCAAAAAACTGCTACCTTACAGGAAATGTAAGTTCACAGGCTGCTGAACAGCAGTGGAGGTAATCACACACCTGTGCTGATTTCCAGCATTATAAATTCATCCTTAAGTTCTACAACTCTGTGCTCAGCCTGGCCAAACAAGTCTATTTCTCCTCCCTTGTGTCATTTCATGCATCCAACCTCAGAAAGCTGTTCTCAACCTTTAACTCCCTTCTATGTCCGCCTGCACCCCCGCCCACTACCAACCTCACTGCTCAGATTATTGCTGATCACTTCAAAAATAAAATTGACACCATTAGAGAAGATATCTGCACCTCAAACCCTTAAAACCCAGCACTCCTACCCACCATTTCTATCATCAAAACTCTATGCTACTTCTCTCCTGTAACAGAGGAAGAAGTCTCTGTACTCTTATCTTTGGCTCATCTCACAACCTGCCCACTTGACCCTATTACTTCACAACTTCTTCCGAGACACAGCCCTCTCCTGGTTTGCCTCATATCTCTTAAACCGCTCATTTTTAGTTTCCTTTAACAACATATCTTCTGACCCTATGCCTCTCTCAGTTGGAGTACCACAAGGCTCTCTCTTGGGTCCCTTGCTTTTCTCTCTCTATACATCCTCCCTTGGAAAATGTATAGTCTCCTTTGGATTCCAGTACCACTTATATGCTGATAATACCCAAATCTATCTTTCCTCTCCTAATATCTCTCCCTCTTTACTCAACCAGATTTTGAACTGCCTCTCTGTAATTTCCTCTTGGATGTCTTCACACTACCTCCAACTCAAGCTATCTACAACTGAGCTGCTTCTTATTCCCCCCTCTTCGAGACATCCAACATCTGACATTTCTTTGACGGTTGGAGACTCTATTCTCAACACCACACCCCAGGTCCGCTGTCTTGGGGTCACACTTGATTCAGAACTCACATTTAACCCCATATACAAGCGCTTACCAAATCCTGCCGTTCACACCTACACAACATTTCCAGAATTCATCCCTTCCTTACTCAAAAACTTCAAAAATAATAATTAATTCCCTCATTTTGTCACGCATTGATTATGAATGCTTCTGCTAGACTCATCCACCTAAGTCATCGATCTACATCAGCCCCTCCGCTCTGCCAGTCTCTACACTGGCTACCCATACACTCCAGAACACAATTTAAAGTATTAACCCTAACTTACAAAGCACTCAACAGTCTAACTCCCAACTATATTTCCTCTCTCATCGTGAAATATTCCTCATCCTGTCCTCTTTGATCAACCTCTGACCTACGTCTCTCCCCTCCGGTTATCTCTACATCATACTCCCATCTCCAAGACTTCGCAGGTGCTGCTCCTGTCCTCTGGAACTCTCTACCCCGCTCCATAAGATTGTCTCCAACCTTGTATAGCTTCAGATGCTCCTTGAAAACCCACCTATTCAGAGAGGCTTACCATCTCTCCTCAATCTCTCATCCTAACCAAACTACTACATTAACTGCCTGACTCAGTGCTGCAACTACAACTGATGTGACAAGCTACCCCCAACCTTATGTATCTGCACCCTAAACCTGTAGACTGTGAGCTCTCCGGAGCAGGGCCCTCTTCCACCTGTACTAGATTTGTTTAGTTTTGTTATGTTTTGTATTTTATCACAAACCCTTGTCATTGTATACCCCTATCATTGTACCCAGCGCTACGAAATTTGGTGGCGCTATACAAATAAATGATAATGATAATAATAATATATGTCTTTATATACACATATAAATACATATTTATACATATATAGACAATTAGACATATATATATATATATATACATACATACATATACTCTATATAACTCTATGTTAAAGCCCTTTGCAGCCTTTTTATAAATATAGTAATATTGTTATTAAAGTATAAGGCAGTTAACTAATGCTTTGTATAAATGACATAGGTTGCCAAATACATTTTTTTATTGTATATTTTAAACGTATTATGGCAAAGTAAGATACACTGTATTTACCTAATGCTCTCATGTTCTTAATTTTGTAAATAAGGCTTTAGGTTGAATTTCTGTATAATATTAATTTTGAGGTTTTTTTTATGTTTTCTTCATGTATAACCCTTTGTTACGCTTTTGTGTTTATTTATGTTTTTGCTCTGGAACAACAAATAAAGGGGGGGGGGGAAACAATGCTAATCTTGTACAGCTTTCAGCTCTTGTATGCAATATCATTCTGTTATCATACTTTGCTCCAATATAAAAAAAACAGTATAAAAATGATATTTCTGCTCTTCTGTAGGGCACTTTGGGACAGGAATACAGTCATACTTCAATTTCCTGAGATTTTTGGTCTTGATGAACTTTGTGACTTTCCTCTTAGTTGGGGGATTTATTGTAATTCCCAACATAGCATTTGAAGCATTACAATTACCACAGAATGCCACAACTTACAACTCAAAAGGTAAGTACAGGCACCAAGGGAATGAGTAGTGACAATTACAGGTAGCCCTCAGTTTACGCCGGGGTTAGGTTCCAGAAGGAATGGTTGTAAATCGAAACCGTTGTAAATTGAAACCCAGTTTATAATGTAGGTCAATGGGAAGTAAGGGAGATAGGTTCCAGGCCCCTCTCAAAATTGTCATAAGTAACACCTAATACATTATTTTTAAAGCTTTGAAATGAAGACTTTAAATGCTAGACAGCAGTATAAACCTAATAAAATAATCACATAACACAAAATATATAATTAAACTAAGTTAAATGAACAAAAATATTTGCATTTGCTAAACAGCATTATAAACCTAATAAATAATCACACAACACAGACTTCACTTGCATTTTTCTGCAAACAGTTCTTTCTGTGCATTCCCATCTGGACTGAGTTATAGACAGGAAGATCTTGTTCCTTTGAAATCTGCTTGATAGCTCAGGTCTGGTTAAACTGATTAATTTCAGCTTGCTTGGCTTTGCTGCAACACAAGCAGACAGCTCAACCTACTGGCTATTTTAATAAATGCACTGCTTCTCAATGCTTTTTAATAGCAGTCACATGAATGGAAAAAAGGTTGTTATTCTGAAACGGTGTAAATTGAACCGTTGTAAAATGAGGGCCACCTGTATATCTGTATCCTAAGAAACAAAATCTGCTTTTTTGGCACAAATAATGATGAACTGAACTATAAATTTAAATTTAATGTAAGGATTAAAAAAATCATTGATTCATCTACATGATTTAAAATGATTTAAAATGTAAATGACCCTGCAAATAGGTAATTAGACTGATAAAAACAAACAAACAAAAGAGTAAAATAATTACATAAGCAATGGGGTTTTGAAAAGTAGTATCTCTAAGATCTTAAAGGGTCATTATGTTTCCTTAAAGCATTGCATTTTTAAACAAACTTAATTTTCACTATGTGTTCAAATACTTTAAAAGGGTTAAACATGTAGTCAATGTTGTATGGTCTGTAACATATGAGGATATGCCCAATGATCAGAGCATACTCATATATACCTATGTCTTGTTTGCTCAACAGCTGTATCCTCATCTCAACTGGCACGGAGCACACTTTAAATTGACAATATATCTAACCCCTTTGCAGGTATTAAACAGATAGTGGATGAAAGGGATTTATTTAAAAAGAAAAAACTAAATAAAGCATTTTATTTTTACTCTATAATGTCATTTTAAAGTGATTGTAAAGTTTAATAAATAAGTCCCCGGTATCTAAAAATAGTCTTATAAACAGGGCACTTTCATTCATTAAACGTTACAAAGACGCTTATTTTTTAAAATACTTTTGCGTTATGGTAAACATAATGCAGATCCTCCGCCGCAGCCCCTGTTTTCTTTAGCAGATCAATGACGAATCTGGCTTCCTCCAATCGTTGTGTGCCATCTTTGGCATCCAGCTCGTGAGACACGCAATGATTGGAGGAAGCTGGATTGTCATAGATATGCTAATGAAAGCAGGAGCCACGAGCGGATGATCGGCATTATGTTTACCATAACGCAAAGGTAAATATTTTAAAAAATAAGCGTCATTGTAAAGTTTAATGAATTAAAGTGCCCCTGTTTTTAAGAGTATTTTTAGATACCGGGCACTTATTCATTAAACTTTACAATCACTTTAAGACTTTAAGAATTTAAAATTCAGATAAATAAAGATTTATACTCAAATGGAAGCTATCTAAATGAGTATGATAACACTTCAGAAATGTCATTTTTTTCCACTTAATATCATGGTTTTTTTTTGTTTTGTGTTTCTAATCATTTTAATACATTAGTACAGTACAGTGTGAAAGCTCTTTTTCTAAGCTGCAGAGGTAAATTATAGCTTGACTCTGTGATCTTATTTTGATGTTTGAAATTATACTTACGCTAATAAAAACTCTCACACTTGACCTGAATTTATTGCACACTCTAATATATTTCACTCAGGAGGCATTTAGCTTTTATGGCTAAAGTACAAAATAGACATTTGGGGGGTTTTCAATAATGTACATTATTAACTATAGAGCATCAGCATTTGTGTAAACTTAGATTGCTGTCAGCTTGTTTTGAGGGTAATAACAAGTCATTAATGGTAATGCAAATCTAGAAAACATTGCAATTGACTGAACTCAAATACTGGGCTGTGTGTACACCCCATGTCCTGGGCAGCACTGTCAGAATAATCTGGGTGCACATTGCCTGCCTTAAACAGACAGGGTGCAAAATGAGACATTATAGCGTATCTTTTGAAACAAATAATTAATTTTATGTTTTTATGCATTTTCTGCTTTTTGTACAAGTGAATGCCAGCTAATCCCTACTTACAGTAGAAGCCGCAAATGAGATAAGGTTTTGTCTCAATTGTTGCAGAGCAATATACATGTAGAGGCATTAATGGGACACTAAACACAATTTTTTTCCTTTAATGATTCAGATAGAGCATGCAATTTTAAGCAACTTTCTAATTTACTACTATTATGATTTTTTCTTCGTTCTCTTGCTATCGTTATTTAAAAAGCAGGAATGTGATGCATAGGAGCCGGCCAATTTTTAGTTGAGAATCTGGGTTATGCTTGCTTATTGGTGAGTAAATGTCAACCTCCAATAAGCAAGCACTATCCATGGTGCTGAACCTAAAATGGACTGGCTGCTAAGATTTACATTCATGATTTTCAAATAAAGATAGCAAGAGAACGAAGAAAAATTGATAATAGGAGTGAATTAGAAAGCTGCTTAAAATTGCATGCGCTATCTGAATCATGAAAGAAAAAATTTGGGTTCAGTGTTCCTTTAAAGGGTCATGAAACCCAAAATATTTCTTTCATGATTCAGATAGAGAATACAATTTTAAACAACATTCCAATGTACTTCTATTATCTAATTTGCTTTATTCTTTAGATATCCCTTGTTGAAGAAATAGCAATGCACATGGGTGAGCCAATAACAAGAGGCATCTATGTGCAGCCACCAATCAGCAGATCTGAGCATATCTAGGTATGCTTTTCAACCAAGTATATCACGAGAATGAAGCAAATGACATAACAGAAGTAAATTAGAAAACTGTTTAAAATATCATGCTCTTTCTAAAGCATGAAAGAAAGTTTTTGGCTAGAATGTCCCTTTAAAGGTACATTCAAGCCGAAATTTAAATCCACATGGATGCATTTCAGTTTTGAATAGAAGCATTTTTTGTAATATACTTGTATTAGCAAAAATACTTCTAGTAAAATATATACTGTAGCTGTTTCAAAAGTGTATTTAGGTATGCACAGTGCACCAGTATTTTAAACTCAGAACTTGTTTAGAGATGCTAAGCTGCTTGCACCATCTGGTAATGACTCAATTTGTTAATTGCTGACATGATACAAGCCCCACTGTCAATCTGAGCAGCTGCAGTATTTAAAATGCTGATGCACTGAGAATATATAGCTCTGCTTCACCTGCACGTGCAGAGAAAAACGTTAACACTAAAACAATGCTAACTTTTACTAGAATATTTTTTGGCTAATACATGTATATTGCAATTATGTTTCTATTCTAAAATATAGTTCCTCTTTATACAGTGAACTCATGCACATGCTCAGTAGGAGATGGTGCCTCAGATAGTATGCATATAAAATGACTGTGCCCAATTTGATAATAGAAGTAATGTTTTTTATTTTTTTTGCGTGCGTTGTCTGAATCATGAGCAAAGTTACATTTTTACTTTATATTCCCTTAAATTGAAGCAAATGGGTTAGAAAAATCAAGCATCAAGCATGTTTACAGATGAATTTGGAAACAGGGACCAGAAATACATTAGTAAAAAAAAAGATGAAACTAGCCAGGTGACAAACACAGGGGTTAGGCAAACAAGCATCTGAGGTCAGGTAACCAGTAATCAGGTTCAGGAACAAGGATGGAAGATAATGGAAACAGGAGCAGAGAAACACCAAGAATTCAGAAGCCAAAATATCTAAGCACCAGCTTTAGTGTCAGCTTGGGATTTATAGGATAGGCCTCCGTCAAAGAGCACGAGTTTGTGTATTTGTTCTAGTTGTAGGCTCTCAAAAGTTATAATTTAGCTGCTGCAATTCTTCTTTTTATAGTAAATGCAACATGTATGGTCTACAACCCAAATCCCCTTGGTCTTGAGCGATATTACACCTTCATCATGGACATCCTGATGGGCACGGTGAGGCTTTGTACTTTGTCATGCTTTACAAGTTTGTATAAAAACGTTGGTGTGGATATACCTCCTGGGGCAGTACAAAGTGAGGGGCTAGGGGGGTATGTGTAAAAGATGATTGGCCATCAGTATTAATTAAGTACACAGGACAAAGAGTGTATATAAATATACACGGCAGGGCGCTAATTAATTTCTAATATCGCTAGATATATATACCAATTACCATAAACTAACTGCAAATAATATATGAACAATATTCAAAATAAATATTCAAAATAGATATGGATCAGCGTTATAATGTCCATACACATTAAAAATTTATAGTCCAAAACAAGGAAAAGATCATTTACTCACAAATAAAGAGTCCAAATGATACAATATATCTGGGCAAATCAAGGCCTATAAATATAGTCACGCTGCTCCTCCAAAGAAAGGTAGACTCCAAAGTTCCCAAAGCGAAAGCTATAAAATACAAAGAGAGAGAAGCGCGGATTCTCTCTTTGTATTTTACAGTATTAATAAAGTACCATCTTTGAATTTAGATGGGATAGTTGTAGAGCTGTAAGCCTGTAAACATAAAATCTTGAGCCACAAAGGGATTTTGAGGGCTTTTCAAAGATTTTTGCTTTTAGATATTCTAGACAGGTTACAAAGTAGGGAAATGTGCTTAAAACACTCATTTAAAGGAAATAAGAAATGCTCGAAACCCATAGATCAGTTCATTTTAGCAAATAACTACCTAAAAGGGATAATATACTCAGACAAGCAACTGGTAAGTTGTTTGTATTCAAAGTAACTGCATGGACACTTTTTCAATTTGGTTGGGCTCTTTCTTATACCACAACTGCCACTACCCATAGATTACGTATCTTTTCTACAGAAAATACTGCAGTACTGACAATATCAGTATAGGTGGCAGTTTCAGGAGGTAAACTCAGATATTTCAATTGACTGTCCGCTTTAGTTGGTTAGTTGTTCAGATTACTACCCATACAAAATTTAAAAAGACAAATTGAACACTACACAGTTTTGTTTTAAGTCCCTGCTGCCTTAATCTGAACCTGCCTTGGTTTACACGCTTTGCATCATGGGAGAGGGAGATAAATGCTGTTTAACCACTATTCTAAATGACCAGCAAATAAATATATTTGTAATAATTGTATTAAAAGGAATTAATTTGTTATGGTTTAAAATGAGACAATATTAAAAATGACTGCAATATAAGGCATTTCACAATGGGTAAACATATGCATAGAAGGGGTGTGGTGTGGGTGGGTAGTGGGTGTGGTGTGGGTGTGTAGTGGGTGTGGTGGGGGTGGGTAGTGGGTGTGGTGTGGGGGTGTAGTGGGTGTGGTGTGGGTGGGTAGTGGGTGTGGTGTGGGTGTGTAGTGGGTGTGGTGGGGGAAGGTGGTGGGTGGGATCAGAAGTGGTGAGTAACATTTTTGCTTTGCTAGTAGTTTAGATTTTTGATTCTTGAACTTATCATCCATTTTCCCCCCAGGGTTTTATGGAGCTCACTTATCTGTTTTATGGGTTCTACAAGAATACATCCGTAAGCCTCGCTGCATTCTCTTATAACATTCCTCTGGCTTATCTTCTGACAACCTTGTTTTACTTTCTTCTCAGTCTGCTATGGACAGTGATTAGGTGAGAGTATGAAATATGAAATTATGAGAAACATTTTTTTAATTTAATTTTGAAAACACACAACATTTGTATTGACTTTTGCCAATTCTTTAATATTCTTTCATATAATCAGAAGTGTTTAACAATGTATGCCTAAAACAGCTCAAATAATAAAATAAAATAATAGACAAAACTACAAAAGCTTAACAATATTAAAGAAAACATACTTTATTTAAAAGTAAAAAAAATATATACATTTAAAAAAATAGCAAATGGGAAAATAAGTTATGCAAAACCATACGTTAGGGTTTTTCATCCCTGTATGGAAAGAATGTCTTATAATAAGTCAACAGATAGGAGAAAACAGTTTCTTTTAATTGAGTGTGTATAGGCATTTATGTGGGTCATAGAAAATGTATCTTTCTACAATCTGGAAAAGGCTTGAAGGTTTAATTATTGATTGTGTGTTATATCAAAGATTGTAGGAAGAATTAGTGGAGTGAGAATTTATTGCATGCCCGCAAATGGGTAAATTCGCCCATTTGCGGGTGTACGATAAATAGCCAGCCATTACAAGTGGCTAGTTATTGCTACTTCGAGCTTGCGGTAGCAATTAGTGCTCAGAAAATTTATCAGAGATCAGATCTCTGGTTAATTTTTAAATGTCCCCAAATAAAGTGTAGTTTTCCTTTATTACAATAAAATATATGAGCATTTTTAAAAAAAATATAACTGCACAAAGCAGTTTTAAGGAGTTAAAGCGTGCAGATGTGGGTTTTTTAAAAATAAAAAAAAACGGCACTGAAAATTGCCTTTACATAGCGGTCTATGGAAACAGTGTGTTCCCTGTAAATATATATGATTATATACATATATATGTATGTGTTAATATGTGTAGATACATATATTAACACAAAAATACATATGTATATAAGCATATACATATATATTTAAATGTGCTGCCTATCGCCACTCTTAGGCCTAGATTTGGAGTTCGGCGGTAGCCGTCAAAACCAGCGTTAGAGGCTCCTAACGCTGGTTTTGGCCGCCCGCTGGTATTTGGAGTCAGTGATTAAAGGGTCTAACGCTCACTTTTCAGCCGCGACTTTTCCATACCGCAGATCCCCCTACGCCATTTGCGTATCCTATGTTTTCAATGGGATCTTTCTAACGCCGGTATTTAGAGTCGTTTCTGAAGTGAGCGTTAGAGCTCTAACGACAAAACTCCAGCCGCCTGAAAATAGCAGGAGTTAAGAGCTTTCTGGCTAACGCCGGTTCATAAAGCTCTTAACTACTGTACCCTAAAGTACACTAACACCCATAAACTACCTATGTACCCCTAAACCGAGCTCCCCCCCACATCGCCGCCACTCGATTAAAATTTTTAACCCCTAATCTGCCGACCGCCACCTACGTTATCCCTATGTACCCCTAATCTGCTACCCCTAACACCGCCGACCCCTATATTATATTTATTAACCCCTAATCTGCCCCCCTCAACGTCGCCGACACCTGCCTACACTTATTAACCCCTAATCTGCCGAGCGGACCTGAGCGCTACTATAATAAAGTTATTAACCCCTAACCCGCCTCACTAACCCTATAATAAATAGTATTAACCCCCTAATCTGCCCTCCCTAACATCGCCGACACCTAACTTCAATTATTAACCCCTAATCTGACGACCGGAGCTCACCGCTATTCTAATAAATGTATTAACCCCTAAAGCTAAGTCTAACCCTAACACTAACACCCCCCTAACTTAAATATAATTTACATCTAACGAAATAAATTAACTCTTATTAAATAAATGATTCCTATTTAAAGCTAAATACCTGTAAAATAAATCCTAATATAGCTACAATATAAATTATAATTATATTATAGCTATTTTAGGATTTATATTTATTTTACAGGCAACTTGGTATTTATTTTAACTAGGTACAATAGCTATTAAATAGTTAAGAACTATTTAATAGTTACCTAGTTAAAATAATAACAAATTTACCTGTAAAATAAATCCTAACCTAAGATATAATTAAACCTAACACTACCCTATCAATAAAATAATTAAATAAACTACCTACAATTACCTACAATTAACCTAACACTACACTATCAATAAATTAATTAAACACAATTCCTACAAATAAATACAATTAAATAAACTAGCTAAAGTACAAAAAATAAAAAAGAACTAAGTTACAAAAAATAAAAAAATATTTACAAACATAAGAAAAATATTACAACAATTTTAAACTAATTACACCTACTCTAAGCCCCCTAATAAAATAACAAAGCCCCCCAAAATAAAAAATTCCCTACCCTATTCTAAATTAAAAAAGTTACAAGCTCTTTTACCTTACCAGCCCTGAACAGGGCCCTTTGCGGGGCATGCCCCAAGAATTTCAGCTCTTTTGCCTGTAAAAGAATAAATACAATACCCCCCCCCAACATTACAACCCACCACCCACATACCCCTAATCTAACCCAAACCCCCCTTAAATAAACCTAACACTAAGCCCCTGAAGATCTTCCTACCTTGTCTTCACCATCCAGGTATCACCGATCCGTCCTGGCTCCAACATCTTCATCCAACCCAAGCGGGGGTTGGCGATCCATCATCCGGTGCTGAAGAGGTCCAGAAGAGAGTCTTCCTCCTATCCGGCAAGAAGAGGACATCCGGACCGGCAAACATCTTCTCCAAGCGGCATCTTCGATCTTCTTCCATCCGGTGCGGAGCGGGTCCATCTTGAAGCAGGCGACGCGGATCCATCCTCTTCTTCCGTTGTCTCCCGACTAATGACGGTTCCTTTAAGGGACGTCATCCAAGATGGCGTCCCTCGAATTCCGATTGGCTGATAGGATTCTATCAGCCAATCGGAATTAAGGTAGGAATTTTCTGATTGGCTGATGGAATCAGCCAATCAGAATCAAGTTCAATCCGATTGGCTGATCCAATCAGCCAATCAGATTGAGCTCGCATTCTATTGGCTGATCGGAACAGCCAATAGAATGCAAGCTCAATCTGATTGGCTGATTGGATCAGCCAATCGGATTGAACTTGATTCTGATTGGCTGATTCCATCAGCCAATCAGAAAATTCCTACCTTAATTCCGATTGGATGATAGAATCCTATCAGCCAATCGGAATTCGAGGGACGCCATCTTGGATGACGTCCCTTAAAGGAACCGTCATTAGTCGGGAGACAACAGAAGAAGAGGATGGATCCGCGTCGCCTGCTTCAAGATGGACCCGCTCCGCACCGGATGGAAGAAGATCGAAGATGCCGCTTGGAGAAGATGTTTGCCGGTCCGGATGTCCTCTTCTTGCCGGATAGGAGGAAGACTTTGGAGCCTCTTCTGGACCTCTTCAGCACCGGATGATGGATCGCCAACCCCCGCTTGGGTTGGATGAAGATGTTGGAGCCAGGACGGATCGGTGATACCTGGATGGTGAAGACAAGGTAGGAAGATCTTCAGGGGCTTAGTGTTAGGTTTATTTAAGGGGGGTTTGGGTTAGATTAGGGGTATGTGGGTGGTGGGTTGTAATGTTGGGGGGGGGGTATTGTATTTATTCTTTTACAGGCAAAAGAGCTGAAATTCTTGGGGCATGCCCCGCAAAGGGCCCTGTTCAGGGCTGGTAAGGTAAAAGAGCTTGTAACTTTTTTAATTTAGAATAGGGTAGGGAATTTTTTATTTGGGGGGGCTTTGTTATTTTATTAGGGGGCTTAGAGTAGGTGTAATTAGTTTAAAATTGTTGTAATATTTTTCTTATGTTTGTAAATATTTTTTTATTTTTTGTAACTTAGTTCTTTTTTATTTTTTGTACTTTAGCTAGTTTATTTAATTGTATTTATTTGTAGGAATTGTGTTTAATTAATTTATTGATAGTGTAGTGTTAGGTTAATTGTAGGTAATTGTAGGTAGTTTATTTAATTAATTTATTGATAGGGTAGTGTTAGGTTTAATTATATCTTAGGTTAGGATTTATTTTACAGGTAAATTTGTTATTATTTTAACTAGGTAACTATTAAATAGTTCTTAACTATTTAATAGCTATTGTACCTGGTTAAAATAATTTCAAAGTTGCCTGTAAAATAAATATTAATCCTAAAATAGCTATAATATAATTATTATTTATATTGTAGCTATATTAGGGTTTATTTTACAGGTAAGTATTTAGCTTAAAATAGGAATCATTTATTTAATAAGAGTTAATTTATTTCGTTAGATGTAAATTATATTTAAGTTAGGGGGGTGTTAGTGTTAGGGTTAGACTTAGCTTTAGGGGTTAATACATTTATTAGAATAGCGGTGAGCTCCGCTCGGCAGATTAGGGGTTAATAATTGAAGGTAGGTGTCGGCGATGTTAGGGAGGGCAGATTAGGGGTTAATACTATTTATGATAGGGTTAGTGAGGCGGATTAGGGGTTAATAACTTTATTATAGTAGCGCTCAGGTCCGCTCGGCAGATTAGGGGTTAATAAGTGTAGGCAGGTGTCGGCGACGTTGAGGGGGGCAGATTAGGGGTTAATAAATATAATATAGGGGTCGGCGATGTTAGGGCAGCAGATTAGGGGTACATAGGGATAACGTAGGTTGCGGCGGTTTACGGAGCGGCAGATTAGGGGTTAAAAAAATATGCAGGGGTCAGCGATAGCGGGGGCGGCAGATTAGGGGTTAATACGTGTAAGGGTAGGGGTGTTTAGACTCGGGGTACATGTTAGAGTGTTAGGTGCAGACGTAGGAAGTGTTTCCCCATAGGAAACAATGGGGCTGCGTTAGGAGCTGAACGCTGCTTTTTTGCAGGTGTTAGGTTTTTTTTCAGCTCAAACAGTCCCATTGTTTCCTATGGGAGAATCGTGCACGAGCACGTTTTTGAGGCTGGCCGCGTCCGTAAGCAACTCTGGTATCGAGAGTTGCATTTGCGGTAAAAATGCTCTACGCTCCTTTTTTGGAGCCTAACGCAGCATTTGTTTGAACTCTCGATACCAGAGTTAAATTTATGGTGCGGCCAGAAAAAAGCCCGCGGAGCGTTAACAGCCCTTTTACCGCCAAACTCCAAATCTAGGCCTTAGGTTCTGTGCCGTGTATGACCGCATCAGATTATTATTATCATTTATTTGTAGAGCAACAAAAGATTCCGTAGCACAATTGGAGCCTATGTAAGCGCGCTCCTGTGAGCGCAATGCTTCTGTGCAATGCAAACGTGAGGTCGCGTTCACATTGTACCTAGCTCGTAATGCCAGCGCACATTTGCGTGCACTGGTATTACTCAGTGGAGTGAAATTATCGATTTCGCAGAAGCAATATTTTGCGCTCAACTTGTAATCTGGGCCCTGACCTCACAAGTAACTACAAAGGGAATGAGTACATTAGAATCCAGACATTACTGCTGATGACAGGCTTGTTATTCACTTGGTGAGCCAATCAGTATCCAGATTCCAGACATTACTACTGATGTCAGACTTCTGCACTTTTATATAACAATGATTTAGTCCATTTGTGGTTGTAGTATAAATATACTAGGGATTTTACCTCTTCCCTGTATGGCTGTAACATACATACATTAGTGATTTCTCCCACTGACTGCCAGCAATGCAGTTGGGCAGATTGTGTGTGGAGTCGAGGCGGGCTATGGATGAACCTGGGTCAGTCCCTCTGGAAACCAAAACTTTTGCCTTCAAGCTGCTATATTTAAAAACAAAGAAGCTACAGAGCTTTTGCTATCATTCCCTGCTGAGGCTTCTAGAAGCCTCAGGAACCAATGGTTCACCTGAAACTTTTAACACTTTTTAATATTACCTATTTAGTCTTTGAAGATAGGTTATGGCTAATAGTGGGTAATATTAAGTTGTTTATGTGCAGGAATATCATAGATTTTAAATTCATGTAAGACACTATATTGATCTGAAAAATAAATGAAGAAGCTCTTGAAAAAGCCTCATTTTTATTGTAAAGTCACATTTATCGTTATTTCTTTTCTTCTTTTTTTAGATCTGTAAAAGGTTTCAAACGTAGCTTGGTAACTGAAGATACAACACTGAGTAGCTATACCAACAAGGTGTTTGCTGGCTGGGATTTTTGTATGAAAGATCAGCGAATCATTAAAATGAAACATAACAGTATCCGGTATGAACTGAAGGTTAGTATAAACCATTACACTTTTATGACTCACAAAGTGTGTAATTTTACAAAATAAAGTTTCTGCGTACTTATGTTACAAAATTTAAATTTTTTTCTCTTGGCATCCTTTGTTGAAATTTATGGGTTGTTTCCAATCTTTACATTTTTTTTCTCCCAATGTTGGAAAAACAGAAATGGACAATTTTGTTTGTTAACAATCGGCTAGATTACGAGTTTTGCGGTGCGGCTATTAACGCTGAAAAATTGGCCATTATGCTGGAATGGCCAGGAATGCATATTACAAGTCGCGGTGGTATAGCTATACCGCAAGCATTTTAGCCTGTAACGCAACCTAAACTGTTACAAAGTACACTAACAACCATAAACTACCTATTAACCCCTAAACCTCCACCCTCCCGCATGGCAAACACTATATTAAACTTATTAACCCCTAATCTGCCACCCACCCACATTGCAACTATTAAATAAATCTATTAACCCCTAATCCGCCCCCCTACATCGCCACCCCCCCACATTGCCAACACTATAATAAAGTATTAACCCCTAAACCTCCAGCCCCCCACATCGTAACTACTAAACTAAACCTATTAACCCCTAAATCGCCCCCCATCGCAAAACACTAAATTAAACTATTAACCCCTAACCTAACACCCCCCTAACTTTAAATTAAAATATAACTATCTTAAAATAAATATATACTTACCTGTGAAATAAAAAAAACTAAGTTTAAACTATAAATTAACCTAAAATAACTATTCTAATAAAATTTAAAAAAAAAACTATTAAAAAATCTAAATGACAAATTTAAAAAACGAAAATGATCAAAAATAAAAATAATTACACCTAATATAATAGTCCTATAAAAATACCCCCCCCCCAAAAAAAAACACCCCCAAAAAAGATCTTTTGTAGGGCATTGCCCTAAGTTAAACAGCTCTTTTACCCTAAAAAAAAACTAAGTCCTCCCTAAAAGTAAAACCCCCCTACCCAACCAACCCCCCAAAATAAAATAACTAACTCTAAAATATCCTAAAATACCCATTGCCTCTAAAGGGGCATTTGTATGGGCATTCAGCTCTTTTACTGCCCTTAAAAGGGCATTCAGATATTTTACAAGTGCCCAAAGCCCTAATCTAAAAAAAACAAAAAAACAAAAACTACACTAACCCCATAAAATCTTCTCACGGTTCCTGAAGTCCGGACATCCATCTTCATCCAGGCGGCGAGAAGTCTTCATCCAGGCGGCAACACCTTCATCCAATAGGATGAAAGCTACTGAAATCCTATTGGCTGATTTGAATTTGAAGAATCAAATCAGCCAATAGGAATGCAAGATATGCCATTTTGAAACGGCTACCATGCATTCGATTTCAGGCGGTGACTGTATGAAGAGGACGCTCCATGCAGGATATCTTAGTGGTCCTAGATAGCTCCGCTCCGCGCCGCCGGGATGAAGATAGAAGACGTCCCCGAGATGGATGAAGGTGTCGCCTCCTGGATGAAGACTTCTCGCCACCTGGATAAAGATGGATGTCCGGACTTCAGGAACCGTGAATAGATTTTATGGGGTTAAGTTTTAATGCATCCTTTTTGTGAGACCCTGAGTGGTGGTTTGGAGACACCATATTGATGTTGGATATGGTGCAATGTTCCTTCTTGTTGATATATGGGCACTGGGCACCCCCACTAGATTATCGTAAGATTGATAAATGTATATAAGACGAGAGGGGGTATTAATAACTTATTTGATTTGCATTATTTTATATTCCCTATGGTGTATATGATTTTCATGATCCTATATATGTCTATATACAGAGCATAAATCATGTTATTTTGTAAATAATGTATGATAAATACATGTGTATTATTTTACAAAGCTCCATCAAATAATGTATACAGTGCTCTTTTTCTGTCAGTTCTTACAAACATATGTACTTCACTTCTCCAGGTTGATCTAGAAGAAGAAAAGATGAGACGTCAGCACGCTCAGCGCACAATGTTACAGCGCTCTGGAATTTATATACTAAGAGGCTTCCTCAACCTTATTGTAATCAGCCTCATTGGAGGAGCATTCTATTGTATCTACAGCTCTACTGTTGCCTCCCAAGAACTGCTGTCGGAAGTGAGTTGATAGCTAAAAATAACAACAGTGTTTAATGGGCCTGCTGATCAAAATCTTGCTGGCTTGGAGAAAAATCTTGCACGATATTTGGAATTTTTTGGACCATATATTGTATTTTCCTTTCCAAAATTCTTTGAGGGACCTTGCAGTACTATGGAGTATGGTTGACAGGTGTCCAGAATTCAACTAGGAAGCCCAGTATTTTAGCAGGCTGCCCAGTGAAAGCTTAAAGGGACAGTCTACACCTTAATCATCTTAAAGTCTTACCTTAGATTAAGCTGCAAATAGCCTCCTGCAACCCTTTCTATATCATGCAGCAGGAATGGTAAAACAGTTATTTTGAAATGAATATTGTTTCTGGCCAGTTTGAAATGGCTGCCAAGCTCCTCCAACTGATGACATCATGATCTGGGCTGCATATTGCTTCAAATTACAAAAGGCTCACTAGTTGGATTCAACAGACTGTTAATGCTATTCAGCAGAGTGCCTAGATGCAGCCCAGATCATTATGTCATCAGTGGGTGGAGCTTGGCACCCATTTCAAACTGGCCAGAAACAATATTCATTTTAAAATAACTTTTACCATTCCTGCTGCATGATATAGAAAGGGTGCAGGAGGCTATTTGCAGCTTAATCTAAGGTAAGACTTTAAGATGACTAAGGTGACCGTGTAGACTGTCCCTTTAACAAAAATGCTGGACACTTAAAGGGCCAGTAAACATAGAAAATAATGTTATATAATTCTGCACATAGTGCAGAATTATATAACATTATATTAGTGCTAGATTAATATAACCTAATATTGCCAGTGAATTGTTATAAAAAAAAGAGTGTTTTCCAGACCCGCTCTCTGTGCTCTACTGAGCGGGTCTGTTTGACAGCGGGAGCGAGCTGCACTGAGTGTAATGGCGCGATCGGGCCGGGCTGTGACTAGACAGCTGGCCAGATGCGCTGAGTGTAAAAAACAGACCCGCTCAGTAGAGCACAGAGAGCGGGTCTGGAAAAAACTATTTTTTACAACAATTCACCGGCAATATTGGGTTATATAAATCTAGCACTAATATAATGTTATATAATTCTGCACTATGTGCAGAATTATATAACATTATTTTCTATATTTATTGGCCCTTTAAATGTCCAGATAAAGGATACCAAGAGAATTAAGCAAATTTGATAATAAAAGTAAATTGTAAAGTTACTTAAAATCGCATGGTCCATGTGAACCATGAAAGAAAAATGTTGGGTTCCATGTCCTTTTAAATTGCAGTGGTCATTTTCATTCAGAGTATTGGGACACTTTAGGGTGTCATAAGTAAGATTTTAAAGTAAAAGGATAAAATGAGGTCATAAGACTATATGCTAGGTTACAATATTATTTATTATTATTTCAGCAGTAACCTCCAATTATGTTGATACGTCTCAGGAGTGTCCTTCAATGTGTTACGTATTGTAA
This sequence comes from Bombina bombina, assembly GCF_027579735.1. Classification (NCBI taxonomy): domain Eukaryota; kingdom Metazoa; phylum Chordata; class Amphibia; order Anura; family Bombinatoridae; genus Bombina; species Bombina bombina. The sequence goes on along the minus strand of NC_069506.1, from coordinate 175,638,155 downwards.
TTATGAGTATTAATAATTAATAGCAGTATAAAATTATTGTCAGCGATATCTACAATTAATATAGCAGAACTTTGTCAATACACTTCAGTAAGATATTAAATATCTGCAGTGTACTCCAAAATATCGTTATTGAGATAGCTATAAATATGACAACAATATTATTATTAAAAAATAATTATCTAATCCTTTGTTCTGATTAGTTATCTTTATAGACACAATGATTATATTTACGTAGTAAATATCGTATTACTTATGTAGAGCATAGAAATGAATTAAAACCAAATTTATCTGTCTAGTTGCCACAACTTTCTATACACAGCAAACCACGAAATATCTCTATGAATCGCTTATTAAAGTCACACCTGAATTATACCAGACCAATTTGAAAATAGCCAGCAACCTTGGCTTAATACCACAATATGGGTTACAAACTTACTATGCTTAATTTACAACAACTAGAGAAGTTTATTTATAATTTCTAAGAGATTTCAATAATAAGCCTGACTTAGAGATATGAAATACAAAAATCTTTCTTAGCAGTAGGATTTACTTAGTAACTATAATTATTTTTATATTACACAAAACTATGGAACATAAACTTAAAATAAAAATACCCCTTTAAATCACCAGCTTCAATGAGACTATAGTAACAATGTCTGTCTTGATTTAAATATTAAATATACTTAACAATCGCTTATACATTACCAGAACCATATGAGAGGTCAGCTTTTTCCAATAAATTATTTTTCACCGTCATATATGAAGTTATACACATCTGGAAGTGAATATCAGGTCCAAATTTGTTTTATAGTGACTAGAATCCAAGGTAGCAGGTCTATTCAGCAGTCAGTGTAAACAGCATCAGCCAGCCTGTTCACTTGTGTAAAGGTTTATATCAGGCGATTAAAACCCACCTCCATTCTATAATCATTGGTGAAAACTGGTAACTCCCTTATCGAAGCTTGTCTCTCATTGGCCCTCGGGGAATGCATGTCTTTTAACAGTCAACCCGTTTGGCTGTTATACCAGTTCCAGTCCATTAGGGGGCAGCAGACATAGAAAAACTGCTTAATTATCAATACTGCTACAGAAAATACAGATATTCTTATATATTTTAAAATGTATATTTAATATATTCACTATTTCCTGTATCAGCAACCAATATGTCCAATATGTATGGGACCATTTAATACTTTTTAATCTGAATATTTTCATACTAAACATAATATACTACTTATAATATTTTAAAAGATGCATTTTAAAGTTACATTTTTATGAGTGGACTAGTAGTATAAACCAATAAAAGATATATGTATATCTGACTTTATTTGTATATCAATTCATTTGATATACTGGTATATATTTCATTTCCCAGTCACCATCTTACATCATATATGTAATTGGAAGTAAACTTTGCAGTAACTACTAGTCATATTTGGAACCTAATTTGTATATCAGATGTCTGAAAAACAAAAGAATGCTATTTTAAAATAAGTTAGACAATCTACATTCACCATATAGCTACCCACTCAATTCAGCAGATACTAATCTAATATTATATTGTTAGGCATTTCTCTCAGATCCACAAATATACATTTATACAATACTGAGGTACATCATAACTGAAAATTAGACATAAGTTGTACTTTAAAATCTCAATTTGATGCTTTCAACTTTCCCCTATCACCAAGAGCATTTGGAGCTGATACGACGTCTGGGGTTTGTGTATTGGAACTCAGCGTGTGATAATTTGCACTGAGATAATAGACATTTAAATTGTTGGTCATCCTGAAAAGGTATCTCAAATTGCAGACTTCTAGGCTGCTTAGCCACATGGTTCCTGTGATCTAAGTAATATGTTTCTTAGGCCAAATTAATTTAGAGATTTCAATCTGGAAAGACTATACAACAATAAACTTTAGAAATTACCTCTTTTTTCAGACCGTGGTCAAAGGTTTTTGAGATGTGACATTATCTCTTGTAGTTTGGGACAAATGTTTGCTCTTTAGAAGTCCCGTCTAGTAAAACTCTGAACAGCAGGAGGTCTGTGTAAACATACTTTCTTTCATATGTACTGGGACATGCCAGGCTTGTAATATGTCTCTGACAACAGGAAGGGGGGTCGACATCACCCATTTCAGTGTTGTCTACAATGTTGTATCATGCAGCAATAAAAATTGATATCAATAGCTTCCTATATGAATGAAATAATCAATATACCTGTGCACATAGCTTCCAATGATATCTCACCTTATATATGACAATCTACATATGTAAGCTCAGCGTTGGATATATGTATGTTGCTGCACATAAACCTTATGTCCAATTAGGGTTGCCACCATACCTGAATTTTATCAACTTGGCCGCTATTTTTAAGGTTCATGTTGAAATTTAAAATAAAGATTAAATATAGAATAAAAGATGCTATCATGGTGAAACTTCTAAGTGGGTTAGAATCTAATTGTAAACCAATGATCATTTCAAAATCAGTCCTAACAGATATACGGCTAGATTACGAGTTGTGTGTTAAGGTAAAAAAGCAGCGTTAACAGGTCCTAACGCTGCTTTTTAACGTCCGCTGCTATTACGAGTCTTGCAGGTATAGGTGTACCGCACACTTTTTTGGCCTTACAGCAAACCGACTTACGAAAACTTTGTAAACCCTTTTTTATATGGGACTTCCATAGCGCCAGTATTACGAGTCTGTCCTGGGAGGCCAAAAAGTAAGCGGTACAGCCTATACCGACAAGATCCGTAACGCATTTTAAAGTCAGTTATTATGAGTTTTACACTACAACGCTGTAGCAGAAAACTCATAACTAAAGTGCTACAAAGTACACTAACACCCATAAACTACCTATTAACCCCTAAACCAAGGCCCTCCCGCATCGCAAACACTATAATAAAAAATGTAACCCCTAATCTGCCACTCCGGACATCGCCACCACTATAATAAACATATTAACTCCTAAACCGCCACACTCCTGCCTCGCAAACACTAGTTAAATATTATTAACCCCTAATCTGCCGCCCCTAACATCGCCGCCACCTACATTATACTTATTAACCCATAATCTTCCGCTCCGGACATCGCCGCAACCTACATTATATTTATTAACCCCTAATCTGCTGCCCCCAACATCGCCGCCACCTACCTACATTTATTAACCCCTAAACTGCCATCCCCAACGTCGCTGCCACTATTCTAAATTTATTAACCCTTTAAACTTAAGTCTAACCCTAACACCCCCTAACTTAAATATAATTTAAATAAATCTAAATAAATATTACTATCATTAACTAAATTATTCCTATTTAAATCTAAATACTTACCTGTAAAATAAACCCTAAGCTAGCTACAATATAACTAATAGTTACATTGTATCTATCTTAGGGTTTATTTTTATTTTACAGGCAAGTTTGTATTTATTTTAACTAGGTAGAATAGTTATTAAATAGTTATTAACTATTTAATAACTATATAGCTAAAATAAATACAAATTTACCTGTAAAATAAAACCTAACCTATGTTACACACGACACTACAATAAAATAAATTACCTACATTAAATACAATTAAATAAATTAAATTAGCTAAATCACAAAAAAAACACTAAATTACAGAAAATAAAAAACAAATTACAGATCTTTAAACTAATTACACCTAATCTAAGAGCCCTATCAAAATAAAAAGCCCCCCCAAAGTAAAAAAAAATCCTAGCCTAAACTAAACTACCAATAGCCCTTAAAAGGGCCTTTTGCGGGGGCATTGCCCCAAAGAAATCAGCTCTTTTACCTGTAAAAAAAATACAAACAACCCCCCCAACAGTAAAACCCACCACCCACACAACCAACCCCCCAAATAAAACCCTCACTAAAAAAAACCTAAGCTCCCTATTGCCCTGAAAAGGGCATTTGGATGGGAATTGCCCTTAAAAGGACATTTAGCTTTATTGCTGCCCAAAGCCCTAACCTAAAAAATAAACCCACCCAATACACCCTTAAAAAATCCTAACACTAACCCCCGAAGATTCACTTACTGGGAGAAGTCTTCATCCAAGCGGCAAGATGTCCTCAAGGAAGCCAGCAGAAGTGGTCCTCCAGACGGGCAGAAGTCTTCATCCAGACGGCATCTTCTATCTTCATCCTTCTGACGTGGAGCGGCTCCATCTTCAAGACATCGGGCGCGAAGCATCCTCTTCAAACGACGTCTTCTTCTGAATGAATATCACTTTAAGTGACGTCATCCAAGATGGCATCCCTTAGATTCCGATTGGCTGATAGAATTCTATCAGCCAATCAGAATTAAGGTAGAAAAAATCATATTGGCTGATGCAATCAGCCAATAGGATTGAGCTGGCATTCTATTGGCTGTTCCAATCAGCCAATAGAATGCAAGCTCAATCCTATTGGCTGATTGGATCAACCAATAGGATTGAAGTTCAATCCTATTGGCTGGTTGCATCAGCCAATAGGATTTTTTCTACCTTATTTCCGATTGGCTGATAGAATTCTATTAGCCAATCAGAATCTAAAGGATGCCATCTTGGATGACGTCACTTAAAGTGATATTCATTCAGAAGAAGACGTCGTTTGAAGAGGATGCTCTGCGCCCGATGTCTTGAAGATGGAGCCGCTCCACGTCAGAAGGATGAAGATAGAAGATGCCGTCTGGATGAAGACTTCTGCACGTCTGGAGGGTCACTTCTGCCCGTCTGGAGGACCACTTCTGCCGGCTTCCTTGAGGACATCTTGCCGCTTGGATGAAGACTTCTCCCGGTAAGTGAATCTTCGGGGGTTAGTGTTAGGATTTTTTAAGGGTGTATTGGGTGGGTTTTATTTTTAGGTTAGGGCTTTGGGCCGCAATAGAGCTAAATGCCCTTTTAAGGGCAATGCCTATCCAAATGCACTTTTCAGGGCAATGGGGAGCTTAGGTTTTTTTTAGTTAGGCTTTTATTTGGGGGGTTGTTTGTGTGGGTGGTGGGTTTTACTGTTGGGGGTTATTAGTATTTTTTTTTTACAGGTAAAAGAGCTGATTTATTTGGGGCAATGCCCCGCAAAAGGCCCTTTTAAGGGCTATTGGTAGTTTAGTTTAGGCTAAGATTTATTTTATTTTTGGGGGGGGGGGCTTTTTTTATTTTGATAGGGCTCTTAGATTAGGTGTAATTAGTTTAAAGATCTGTAATTTATTTTTTATTTTCTGTAATTTATTGTTTGTTTGTTTTTGCGATTTAGCTAATTTAATTTATTTAATTTTATTTAATGTAGGTAATTTATTTAATTGTAGTGTACTGTTAGGTGTTATTGTAACTTAGGTTAGGTTTTATTTTACAGGTAAATTTGTATTTATTTTAGCTAGGTAGTTATTAAATAGTTAATAACTATTTAGTAACTATTCTACTTACACAAACTTGCCTGTAAAATAAAAAATAAACCCTAAGATAGTTACAATGTAACTATTAGTTATATTGTAGCTAGCTTAGGGTTTATTTTATAGGTAAGTATTTAGTTTTAAATAGGAATAATTTAGGTAATGATAGGAATTTTATTTAGATTTATTTAAATTATATTTAATTTAGGGGGTGTTAGGGTTAGGGTTAGACTTAGATTTAGGGGTTAATACATTTAATATAGTGGTGGCGACGTTGGGGACGGCAGATTAGGGGTTAATAAGTGTAGGTAGGTTGCGGCGACATTGGGGGCGGGAGATTAGGGGTTAATAAATATAATGTAGGTGTCGGCGATGTTGGGGGCAGCAATTTAGGGGTTAATAAGTATAATGTAGGCGGCGGCGATGTCGGGGGCGGCAGATTAGCGGTTAATACGTGTAAGATTAGGGGTGTTTAGACTCGGGGTTCATGTTAGGGTGTTAGGTGTAAACATAAATGTAATTTCCCCATAGGAATCAATGGGGCTGCGTTACTGAGTTTTACGCTGCTTTTTTGCAGGTGTTAGACTTTTTCTCAGCCGGCTCTCCCCATTGATGTCTATGGGGAAATCGTGCACGAGCACGTACAACCAGCTCACCACTGACTTAAGCAGCTCTGGTATTGGAGTGCGGTATGGAGCTCAATTTTGCTCTACGCTCACTTTTTGCCTTTTAACGCCGGGTTTGTAAAAACCTGTAATACCAGCGATGCAGGTGAGCGGTTAGAAAAAACTGCACATTAGCACCGCACAGCTCATAACGAAAAACTCGTAATCTGGCCGTTTGTTTCTAATTTATGCTGTATAATTATCTATGCAAATTTACGCTAATGAGCATGGCCGATATTTGTTTTCAGAAAAGGTGGCAACCCTATGTCCAGCAGAAGCAGACATTTTATATGTAAGGATATCCTTCTTAATAAACCAAACTCTTCACCTTCTGATTGGCCCAACAAGGAATAAATGTGTTTTTCATAAGGATGTCACAAAACAAAAACTTTAACAATAGGATTTATGGATAAGGAGTTTAGTATAATGTCTAATTACCCTATATCATTTCTCAATGAAGGAATAACAGTAATTATGCTTGCACAATGTTTAGACATATATCCTTTCCATGTGTGAAGAATGTTAACCATATTTATTTCTATTTACAGAACACTGTCAAGGGTAATTTTATTTTGGAGTTGCTGGTAGGATATCTCCCTTCTATTGTCATCACAGCCAGTAACTTCATTCTTCCTATGCTCTTCAACATTATCATTACATGGGAGAAGTACACCATCACCTGGGAAATCAGACTTACCTTAATCAGGTCTATAACAACATGCTTTTGTATACTTGTTAATGAGAGCAGAGTTTCCCAAGGATCAGAATCGTCTATTTTTTTTTTGTCTTTTATTTCTGTTGAAAGTGACATATAGGAAAAAGCAGGAAGATGGCACCTTTAGTTATATGTATTTTAAAGGGATATTATAGCATAAAAAATAACGTAATAGGCTACAGTGTTGCATTTTAAAAGTAGTAGTAATACAATAATAATGACAAGTGTTTGATATAAAGTTTAGGCTGAGACTGGCATATTCTGCACACCCCTTGGCACCAATATCAGAGCACACAGAGGAACTGATTGGTGCATACACACTATACACGTCCCATTGGCATTAACACTATAATACTATAATATCTGGCTTCCTCCAATCGTTGCATGCTCCCTTTAGCGTCCAGCAACAATTGGAGGAAGCTGGATTCGTCATTGATATGCTAAAGAAAGCAGGAGATGCGGGCGGAGGATCAGCGTTATATTTACCAAAATGCAAAGGTAAGTATTTTTAAAAATAAACCTCTGGAAACTTTAATGAATTAAAGGGTCCCTGTGCTTAAGTTTATTTTTAATTCATTAAATTTATCACTGTATTTGCTTGTGCAGCATCAGCAACTGAAGTAAGGAGAAAGCTGCTATATTTTCGTTTGTGACTGCAAAAAGATACGTTCATGGTTCAGGTGTATCTTAGAATTTAAATTGGAGTTCAATAATACATTTGAAGACCTAATAGCTGATTTTGCCTGTGGTATCCATACCTATACTGGAATTATATCCTTAAGTATAGGCTAAAGAAAAGTCCGCAGAAGAAATTACACTCCCAGTGGGAGGTAGGAGAGATAGGAAATAGAATGTTATTTTAAATGGTTCTCTCTTAGGCATTGATATTCAAAACCTCTCTGCTCAGGTGCAATATTCTAAAATGATCCTCCAGCACTGCAAGATCCCTAGTGAAATTTTCAAAAGGCAGATTTTGCTTTATTTCTCCAAGGGGCGTTCCATGCATTTCTGTATGTGAAGGAGGGACAAGCCCAGTGCAATATAGCACTGCACGACATGACAGTTCTGCTGGATTTACACTTTGTGCTTTCTATTTTATATCACTTTACATTTCAGATACATTTCATTACATTTAAACTTTGCACTTTGTTTTTTATTTTGTATACAGCAGTGTATTTAGGATTGTGATTTTACAAATTCTGATTATGCCTTCACAGTTTCTGTGTAGCTTTAACAGCTGTTTAAAATGCTTACAAAAATTTAACAAGATGTGTGAAAGAGCTTAAGTCATATCCTGTAAACTCTGCTGTTCCGCCCAGGGAATGCCCTGTCCCTCCCACTTTCTGAAAGTGTCAGTTCTTGGGGCCGATTTATCAAGTGTCGGGCGGACATGATACACTGTAGCGGATTATGTCTGTTTGACATCGATAAATGCAGATAGCATTCGCTGTCAGCATTTATCATTGCACAAGCATTTTGTGTGAAATGCTTGTGCAATGCCGCCCCCTGCACATTCGCTACCAGGGGGTGTCAATCATCCTAATCGTATCCGATCGGGATTGTTGGCTATCCGCCACCTCAGAGGTGGTGGATGAGTTAAGGAGCAGCGGTTTTACAACCGCTGCTTCTTAACTCCTGTTTCCAGTGATGTGGAAACTATTGGGGTAGATTGGAGCATCCGCTGTTTCATAAAATCTACCCACTAGTTTGCAATGCAATGCAAAGCTAAATATACAAAGTATGATCCTAGGTTATTAAAGTAACACAGAAACTTTCGAAGCATAATCAGAATGTGTAAAATCACTGCTAGATCAAAATTTAAATGTATTAAAATATAAATGAGAAAGTACAAAGCTTAAATTAAAAAATACTGAAAGGACCCAATATGAAATGTATAGTAATATAAAATACAAAGCACAAAGTGTAAGTGTAACACAACTCTCATATCATGCAGTGCAATATTGCACTGGGCTTGTAACTGCTTCACATACAGAAAGTAGAGCGATCTCGCAGTGCTGGAGAGTTACGCCCCTTTTCTTTAGAAAATTCAGTGAGTTCAGCCCCTGTAAAAGCCAAACTATAATTTCTCTCTAAACTGAAGAATATTTGAATATCAGGGCCAAAGTATTGGGCTTTAGTATACAGGCAGAGATAATGCAAAGAAGCATGTGCGTGTACAGAAAGGGATAAAATAAGGATATCTGATTTCCCTGCAAGCTCAGCCCATTTTAATGTGTTGTGGTTTCAAAGAACCAGACAAGCTATTTCATATAAAAACTTAACCTTAAAAGGCATTTATAATAAAAATTATACTCTGCAGCTGTTATTGGAAACGCATTAAGGGGAAAACTATTATACAGTACACTGTCTCTTTAAGTTTATGACATTCTTTAGGTGCTCAAATACATGATCTTAACAATCCCCTTAAGAAGCCATATGTCTAAAACAATGCATCTTAGGTCAGAAGCATCTCTCCTCCAATCCTTTCAAGAAGCAATATTTCCAAACGTTAGACCTCAGATCAGAATAATGTAGCATAGTGATGTCGCAAACATAAAATTTTCCGTTCGCGAACGCGAATTTCCGCAAATGTTCGCGAACGGGCGAAACGGGCGAACCGCCATAGACTTCAATAGGCAGGCGAATTTTAAAACCCACAGGGATATCTGATTTCCCTGCAAGCTCAGCCCATTTTAATGTGTTGTGGTTTCAAAGAACCAGACAAGCTATTTCATATAAAAACTTAACCTTAAAAGGCATTTATAATAAAAATTATACTCTGCAGCTGTTATTGGAAACGCATTAAGGGGAAAACTATTATACAGTACACTGTCTCTTTAAGTTTATGACATTCTTTAGGTGCTCAAATACATGATCTTAACAATCCCCTTAAGAAGCCATATGTCTAAAACAATGCATCTTAGGTCAGAAGCATCTCCCCTCCAATCCTTTCAAGAAGCAATATTTCCAAACGTTAGACCTCAGATCAGAATAATGTAGCATAGTGATGTCGCGAACATAAAATTTTCCGTTCGTGAACGCGAATTTCCGCAAATGTTCTGCGAACGGAGCGAAACGGGCGAACCGCCATAGACTTCAATAGGCAGGCGAATTTTAAAAACCCACAGGGACTCTTTCTGGCTGCAATAGTGATGGAAAAGTTGTTTTAAGGGGACTAACACCTGGACTGTGGCATGCCGGAGGGGGATCCATGGCAAAACTCCCATGGAAAATTACATAGTTGATGCAGAGTATGGTTATAATCCATAAAGGGCATAAATCACCTAACATTCCTAAATTGTTTGGAATAACATGCTTTAAAACATCAGGTATGATGTTGTATTGATCAGGTAGTGTAAGGGTTACGCCCGTTTCACAGTGACAGACAAAACTCCCCGTTTAACGCACCGCAAACAACCGCAAACAGTCCATTTGCACAACCGCAAACTCCCAATGCCGCAAAAAAATTCAATGCCGCCAACAAATTTCTTCCGTTGTCACAAACCACTTTGCCGATCTCCAGTTGGTGCGGAGTCAGCCACTAATCCACCTGTGCGTTCAGCGCGGATAGGAGTGCTGGTCCGGTGTGACTCTCTGCTTTCAGGCAAGTCAACCCCAAGACGGCGTGACACTGCCGTATGTGGAATAGTACCTGGGGAGATGGGGGGGTGCCGTTGATGTGGAGCAAGACGCAGCTGCAGAAGAGGACTCAGCCGAGGAGGTTATGGAAGAGGATGGAGTAGGAGGAGGTGGCAGCAGGCCTGCCGGCAAGTCGTGGTGGTGTCACCAACTCCTCTGCAGAGCCACGCATTCCATGCTTGGCAGCCGTCAGCAGGTTTACCCAATGCGCAGTGTAGGTGATATACCTGCCCTGACCATGCTTTGCAGACCAGGTATCAGTGGTCAGATGGACTCTTGCCCCAACACGGGACATCCTAAAACATTTAATGTGAAAATGGCTTAATGTAGCTTAATGAGTAAAAAAGTGGCCAAATGTTAATCAATTGCTGCATAATTTTGCACAACCCAAGATTTCCACTATCCAAGCCTATCCTAGAAGTTTCATGGATTTTGGAATTCCACAAGGCAAATGAGTGACATTAAGCTTGTTTTTTGGGGAGCTTAATGTGGCTTAACGTACAAAATTGAACTTAGATGTTAACCAATTTCCACCAAACTTACCACAATAAATTAATCTATGGATTCAAACATATTCTGAAAATTTCAGAACATTTGATAAAACATACCAAAAGTTATTCACATTTAACTATTTTTTTACAATCCTAAAACATTTAATGTGAGCAGCTTAATGTAAAAAGAGCTTAATGTACCAAAATTCACCTAAAAATCGATCAATTGCCTTGAAACTTGGCACAAACTCAGTTTGTCACTTTCCAAACCTATCCTAGAAGTTTCATGGTATTTGGTTTCCCACAAGGCAAATGAGTGACATTAAGCTTGTTTTTTGGGGAGCTTAATGTGGCTTAACGTACAAAATTGAACTTAGATCTTAACCAATTTCCCCCAAACTTCTCACAATATATTAATCTATCTATTCAAACATATTCTGAAAATTTCAGGAAATTTGATAAAACATACCAAAAGTTATTCGCATTTAACAATTTTTTTACAATCCTAAAACATTTAATGTGAGCAGCTTAATGTAAAAAGAGCTTAATGTACCAAAATTCACCAAAACTTAAACCAATTGCCTTGAAACTTGGCACAAACTCAGTTTTTCACTTTCCGAACCTATCCTAGAAGTTTCATGGATTTTGGTGTCCCACAAGGCAAATGAGTGACATTAAGCTTGTTTTTTGGGGAGCTTAATGTGGCTTAATGAGTAAAAAGGTGGCCAAATGTTAATCAATTGCTGCATAATTTTGCACAACCCAAGATTTTCACTATCCAAGGTTATCCTAGAAGTTTCATGGATTTTGGAATTCCACAAGGGAAATGAGTGACATTAAGCTTGTTTTTTGGGGTGCTTAATGTGGCTTAACGTACAAAATTGAACTTAGATGTTAACCAATTTCCACCAAACTTACCACAATACATTAATCTATCGATTCAAACATATTCTGAAAATGTCAGAACATTTGATAAAACATACCAAAAGTTATTCACATTTAACTATTTTTTTACAATCCTAAAACATTTAATGTGAGCAGCTTAATGTAAAAAGAGCTTAATGTACCAAAATTCACCTAAACATCGATCAATTGCCTTGAAACTTGGCACAAACTCAGGTTGTCACTTTCCAAACCTATCCTAGAAGTTTCATGGTATTTGGTTTCCCACAAGGCAAATGAGTGACATTAAGCTTGTTTTTTGGGGAGCTTAATGTGGCTTAACGTACAAAATTGAACTTAGATCTTAACCAATTTCCCCCCAAACTTCTCACAATATATTAATCTATCTATTCAAACATATTCTGAAAATTTCAGGAAATTCGATAAAACATAGCAAAAGTTATTCGCATTTAACAATTTTTTTACAATCCTAAAACATTTAATGTGAGCAGCTTAATGTAAAAATAGCTTAATGTACCAAAATTCACCAAAACTTCAATCAATTGCCTTGAAACTTGGCACAAACTCAGTTTTTCACTTTCCAAACCTATCCTAGAAGTTTCATGGATTTTGGTGTCCCACAAGGCAAATGAGTGACATTAAGCTTGTTTTTTGGGGAGCTTAATGTGGCTTAATGAGTAAAAAAGTGGCCAAATGTTAATCAATTGCTGCATAATTTTGCACAACCCAAGATTTCCACTATCCAACCCTATCCTAGAAGTTTCATGGATTTTGGTTTTCCACAAGGCGAATGAGTGACATTAAGCTTGTTTTTTGGGGAGCTTAATGTGGCTTAACGTACAAAATTAAACTTAGATCTTAACCAATTTCCCCCAAACTTCTCACAATACATTAATCTATCTATTCAAACATATTCTGAAAATTTCAGAACATTTGATAAAACATACCAAAAGTTATTCGAATTTAACAATTTTTTTACAATCCTAAAACCTTTAATGTGAGCAGCTTAATGTAAAAAGAGCTTAATGTACCAAAATTCACCAAAACTTCAATCAATTGCCTTGAAACTTGGCACAAACTCAGTTTGTCACTTTTGAAACGTATCCTAGAAGTTTCATGGATTTTGTCGTCCCACAAGGCAAATGAGTGACATTAAGCTTGTTTTTGGGGAGCTTAATGTGACTTAATGAGTAAAAAAGTGGCCAAATGTTAATCAATTGCTGCATAATTTTGCACAACCCAAGATTTCCACAATCCAAGGTTATCCTAGAAGTTTCATGGTATTTGGTGTCCCACAAGGCAAATGAGTGACATTAAGCTTGTTTTTTGGGGAGCTTAGACTGGCTTAACATACAAAATTGAACTCAGATCTTAACCAATTTCCCCCAAACTTCCCACAATACATTAATCTATCTATTCAAACATATTCTGAAAATTTCAGGAAATTTGATAAAACATACCAAAGGTTATTCACATTTAACTATTTTTTTACAATCCTAAAACATTTAATGTGAACAGTTTAATGTAAAAAGAGCTTAATGTACCAAAATTCCCCAAAACTTCAATCAATTGCCTTGAAACTTGGCACAAACTCAGTTTGTCATTTTCCAAACCTATCCTAGAAGTTTCATGGATTTTGGTTTCCCACAAGGCAAATGAGTGACATTAAGCTTGTTTTTTGGGGAGCTTAATGTGGCTTAACGTACAAAAATGAACTTAGATGTTAACCAATTTCCCTCAAACTTCCCATAATACATTAATCTATCTGTTTAAACATATTCTGAAAATGTAAGGACATTTGATAAAACATAACAAAAGTTATTCACATTTAAATATGTTTTTAACAATCCTAAAACATTTTGGGGCCCATTTATTAAGCTCCGTATGGAGCTTGAGGGCCCATGTTTCTGTCGAGCCTTTAGGCTCGCCAGAAACACCAGTTATGAAGCAGCGGTCTAAAGACCCCTGCTCCATAACCTGTCCGCCTGCTCTGAGGAAGCGGACAGACATCGCCGCATTTCAACCCAATCGAATACGATCAGGTTGATTGCCCCCTGGTGCAATGCTGAATGTGGAGAGCGTATTGCTCTCCGCATTCAGCGATTTCTGTCAGACATGATCCGCTGATCGGATCATGTCAGACAGACACATAATAAATAGGCCCCTTCATGTGAGTGGCTTAACGCAAAAAAGAGCTTAATGTACCAAAATTTGCCTAAACATCAATCAATTGCCTTGAAACTTGGCACAAACTCAGTTTTTCACTTTCAAAACCTATCCAAGAAGTTTCATGGATTTTTTTTCCCCACAAGGCAAATAAGTGATATTAAGTTTGTTTTTTTGGGGAGCTTAATGTGGCTTAACGTACAAAATTGAACTTAGATGTTAACCAATTTCCCCCAAACTGCTCACAATACATTAATCTATCTATTCAAATATATTCTGAAAAATTTAGGATATTTGATAAAATATACCAAAAGTTATTTACATTAAACCATTTTTTTACAATCCTAAAACATTTAGGGGCCAATTTATCAAAGCTTCAACTGATAATACGATGGAATCCGCTAGAATCTCACGTCATATCTGATGCAAATGGAATCTGCCGTAATTATCAAAGTGTCAAGATCGTCAAATGTTGAAATGTGTGACATAATATACCCTCCCTCGATCTCAATCTGACGCAGATCGATGCTTGCGTCATCCCAGATGTTTCGAATACACATTCGACTCTATATGACCCTTTTTCCAATTTACCAAACATTTAACAGGTACACTTGCGTCTATTCCAGCGCAGCATACAGATCGTTCAAACCGCTACCCTTGAGGCCGCGGATGCCATAGAAATCAATTGGAGTCTGAAAACACAGGAAGGTTATGTTCGATGCTGCAAGACGATAAAGCATATTAGATAATAAAAGTAAATTATAAACTTTATTAAAATTCTATACTCTTTCTAAATCAAACAATATTATTGCTCCAAATTTGGTGCAAAGTAATGCTTCAATTTTGATGCACTAGTAGATATAGGGATAAAAATGAAATACATTACTACTTATGGATTATGTTACATCTTTGTCTATTATTACAAAGCAAGAGGACAATATTATTGCTCCAAACTTGGTGCACTAGTAGATATAGAGATAACAATTAAATAAATACATAACATAATATAGCTAACTTCCTTTTTTATTTTTTTTGTTTTTTTGGATAAATCTATATACATCATGTTTAAGGCATGTAATACAAGTCCCACTCACCACTTCGCACCAAATTTGATGCAACACTTTTCGCACCAAATATGACGCAATACTCCTAGACAACCCACACATTTTTTTCCACCACTTTTGATAGGGATATGCATAATCACATGATTTATGACATCAGCTAATCAAATTTAAATATACATTGTATAGTATCACTAACGAATAAAATTGCTCGATACTTGTGTCATTGATCACCCATCAGAACTTGTAAGTGCTATCTGTTACATTGTGTATTATACTTTGAAAGTATGCATATGTGTAATTAGTATTAAAGATAAACATTGATGCTGACATTAGGACACACAATGTAATATTTTAGACAATGATTTTAAAAATGTGAATTATGTTTGATTCAATATAATCTTAAACTGATAGCTCAAAGGGATAGCCCACCTAACATTAAACTGTCATGATTCAGATACAGCAGAAATTAAAATCACCTCTTTACTGTCATGCTATTTTTAGTGTATTTCTTCCTTCTCTTGAATTTCATTTTCATTAAGAAATGTCATCTTATATGCCAGACGATTTTATAACACCTGTATAGGGGTGGTTTTTAAAACTAGATTGCAATCCAGAGGGGTTACACAGGTACAGAGAGAAAACTGGCCCAGCTCTTAAAATATCCATTGATTGTAAATAAATACATATGATACCCTGATGACATGTTATATTCACAATTATTCCTGCTCAGAATAATAATACATTTACACTATATACATATATTGGTATAAATAAACACAGAGACATGAAAGACAACATTGTTTAAAACAAAAAAAGGAATTTAGGGACATGTAAATATGTTTGCAAAAGATTTCTGACATAACACACACACTCACACACATATATATATATATATATATATATATACACCCATTGCTCAGTGTGCCTAGAGGGATATGTCTGCACCTCACTGACGAGGCCCACAATAGGCCGAAACGTACGTCTGGGGTTTTGCTGTATCTCTCGTTCAGAGAGGGATTGCCTGGTATTTCGGGGCTGGGCTGTACTGTGAAGTCAGGATCAGACTGATATGCTTCAGGAAAGTTCTTCTCTGTGAAAGGCACATGTTGGGCAAAAAGAGGCTGCTTCTTGGGTTGTAACTAGCCATAGAACAAGCTATTATGCTATTGTTAGTTCTCAGGTTGAGCGCTTCTCTCAGGAAAAACCTGAATAACTGCAACATCGATGACTGTTAGTTAACAACAGTCCGATGCTCATCGCACCATACTTGACGCATGTGTTTTTGACGTGTTTTTTTATAAATTAGAGCATTATATGTGGATCCGCGGCAGCAATGTCTGGCGAGCATATTGACGCCTGCGAATGCACCGAGATTGACGCTTTGATAAATAAGCCCCCATATGTTTTACGATTGTAAAAAAACTGTTAAATGTAAATAACTTTTGGTATGTTTTATCAAATGTCCTGAAAATTTTAGAATATGTTTGAATAGTTAGATTAATTAATGTATTGTGGGACGTTTGGGGAAAATTGGTTAACATCTAAGTTAAATTTTGTACGTTAAGCCACATTAAGCTCCCCAAAAAGCAATCTTAATGTCACTCATTTGCCTTGTGGGACACCAAAATCCATGAAACTTCTAGGATAGGTTTGGAAAGTGAAAAACTGAGTTTGTGCCAAGTTTCAAGGCAATTGATTGAAGTTTTGGTGAATTTTGGTACATTAAGCTCTTTTTACATTAAGCTGCTCACATTAAATGTTTTAGGATTGTAAAAAAATTGTTAAATGCGAATAACTTTTGGTATGTTTTATCAAATTTCCTGAAATTTTCAGAATATGTTTGAATAGATAGATTAATATATTGTGAGAAGTTTGGGGGAAATTGGTTAAGATCTAAGTTCAATTTTGTACGTTAAGCCACATTAAGCTCCCCAAAAAACAAGCTTAATGTCACTCATTTGCCTTGTGGGAAACCAAATACCATGAAACTTCTAGGATAGGTTTGGAAAGTGACAAACTGAGTTTGTGCCAAGTTTCAAGGCAATTGATCGATGTTTAGGTAAATTTTGGTACATTAAGCTCTTTTTACATTAAGCTGCTCACATTAAATGTTTTAGGATTGTAAAAAAATAGTTAAATGTGAATAACTTTTGGTATGTTTTATCAAATGTTCTGAAATTTTCAGAATATGTTTGAATCGATAGATTAATGTATTGTGGTAAGTTTGGTGGAAATTGGTTAACATCTAAGTTCAATTTTGTACGTTAAGCCACATTAAGCTCCCCAAAAAACAAGCTTAATGTCACTCATTTCCCTTGTGGAATTCCAAAATCCATGAAACTTCTAGGATAGGCTTGGATAGTGAAAATCTTGGGTTTGTGCAAAATTATGCAGCAATTGATTAACATTTGGCCACTTTTTTTACTCATTAAGCCACATTAAGCTCCCCAAAAAACAAGCTTAATGTCACTCATTTGCCTTGTGGGACACCAAAATCCATGAAACTTCTAGGATAGGTTCGGAAAGTGAAAAACTGAGTTTGTGCCAAGTTTCAAGGCAATTGATCGATGTTTAGGTGAATTTTGGTACATTAAGCTCTTTTTACATTAAGCTGCTCACATTAAATGTTTTAGGATTGTAAAAAAAATTGTTAAATGCGAATAACTTTTGGTATGTTTTATCAAATTTCCTGAAATTTTCAGAATATGTTTGAATAGATAGATTAATATATTGTGAGAAGTTTGGGGGAAATTGGTTAAGATCTAAGTTCAATTTTGTACGTTAAGCCACATTAAGCTCCCCAAAAAACAAGCTTAATGTCACTCATTTGCCTTGTGGGAAACCAAATACCATGAAACTTCTAGGATAGGTTTGGAAAGTGACAACCTGAGTTTGTGCCAAGTTTCAAGGCAATTGATCGATGTTTAGGTGAATTTTGGTACATTAAGCTCTTTTTACATTAAGCTGCTCACATTAAATGTTTTAGGATTGTAAAACAATAGTTAAATCTGAATAACTTTTGGTATGTTTTATCAAATGTTCTGAAATTTTCAGAATATGTTTGAATCCATAGATTAATGTATTGTGGTAAGTTTGGTGGACATTGGTTAACATCTAAGTTCAATTTTGTACGTTAAGCCAGATTAAGCTCCCCAAAAAACAAGCTTAATGTCACTCATTTGCCTTGTGGAATTCCAAAATCCATGAAACTTCTAGGATAGGCTTGGATAGTGGAAATCTTGGGTTGTGCAAAATTATGCAGCAATTGATTAACATTTGGCCACTTTTTTACTCATTAAGCTACATTAAGCCATTTTCACATTAAATGTTTTAGGATGTCCCCCCAACACTGTGTGCCAGACATGCCATTACTTCCTTTTGCACAATCGAGTACAGGTTGGAGATTGCCTTTTGTGCAAAGAAATTTCGGCCGGGTACCTTCCACTGCGGTGTCCCAATAGCTACAAATTTTTGGAACGCCTCAGACTCCACCAGCTTGTATGGTAAAAGCTGGCGGGCTAAGCGTTCAGACAAGCCAGCTGTCAGATGCCGGGCAAGGGGGTGACTTTGTGACATTAGCTTCTTACGCTCAAACATGTCTTTGACAGACACCTGACTGTGGGCAGATGAGCAGGAACTGCTCAAGGCGAGAGACGTAGTGGCGGATGGTTGAGAGGGGGCAAGGAGGACAGCAGTGGTTGATGTGGCTGAAGATGCTGGACCAGGAGGAGGATGGCGGCTTTGAGTTTGTGTGCTGCTTGTACTCATGTGTTGATCCCATAGGCGTTTGTGATGTGCGATCATGTGCCTTCGCAAAGCAGTTGTACCTAGGTGGGTGTTGGACTTCCCACGACTCTGTTTCTTTTGGCACAGGTTGCAAATGGCATCGCTGTTGTCAGAGGCAGACACACAAACAAAATGCCACACTGCTGAGCTCTGCAATGATGGCATTCTGGTGGTGGCAACAGCATGCGTTGATTGGCGGGCTGTCTGGCTGACCCCGGGTGCCGATGCATGCTGTCTGACTGTGCCACTAGTTCCTTGCGACAACCTCCCCCTGCTTCCAACTCGTCTCCTCCTCCTCTCTGTCTCCCCATCTGAACTTTCCCCCTGTTCTTCTTCTCTTCTAGCGGGCACCCACGTGACATCCACGGACGCATCGTCATTATCAACCGCTTCACTTGTATCTGACAACTCAGCAAAGGAAGCAGCAGCGGGTACAACATCATCATCATCACACCGTACGTCCATGTGTGTAATGCTGCCTGACTGAGACATATCCCTGTTATCTACATCCTCTGGCAATAATGGTTGCGCATCACTCATTTCTTCCAACTGATGTGTAAATAACTCCTCTGACAGATCAAGTGAAGCGGCTGTGGTGCTAGTGTTGGTGGTGGTGGCAGGCGGGCGAGTGGTAACTTGAGAGGTGCCCAAAGCTAAGCTGGAGGAGGATGGTGCGTCAAGGTTCCGAGCGGAAGCTGTAGAAGATTGGGTGCCCTGTGTTAGCCAGTCTACTATGTCCTCAGAACTTTTCGAGTTCAGGGTACGTGGCCTCTGAACACTGGGCATTATTCTAGGGCCAAAGGGAATCACAGCACCATGACCACGACGGCCCCTGCGGGGTGGCCTGCCTCTGCCTGTCATTTTTTTTTTGATTAGTGGTACTATGTGTGCAAGCTTCTGTGACAACAGATATGAGTGGCACTGTGCACTGGCAGAAGTTGGCAGAGTAGACGCTGTAGGCCTGACACACACGCTTGCAGACAACTAACTGCTATTCAATCTATTACAGTCAAAATTGTATTTTTTTTTTTTTTAAATGTACACTACTGTTACACCAGATATGAGTTGCACTGGTGTGACACTGTGTCCTGGCAGGCCCTGAAACGCACACGTGTGAAGGAAACTGACTGCTATTATTTCACAGTCAAATTTCTGTTTTTTTTTTTAAATGTACACTTCTGTTACACCAGATATGAGTTGCACTGGTGTGACACTGTGCCCTGGCAGGCCCTGAAACGCACATGTGTGAAGGAAACTGACTGCTATTATTTCACAGTCAAAAAAGTGTTGTTGTTTTTTAAATGTACACTACTGTTACACCAGATATGAGTTGCACTGGTGTGACACTGTGCCCTGGCAGGCCCTGAAATGCACACGTGTGAAGGAAACTGACTGCTATTATTTCACAGTCAAATTTCTAGTTTTTTTTTAAATGTACACTACTGTTACACCAGATATGAGTGGCACTGGTGTGACACTGTGCCCTGGCAGGCCCTGAAATGCACACGCGTGAAGGAAATTGACTTCTATTATTTCACAGTCAAATTTCTAGTTTTTTTTTAATGTACACTACTGTTACACCAGATATGAGTTGCTCTGGTGTGACACTGTGCCCTGGCAGGCTCTGAAACGCACACGTGTGAAGGAAACTGACTGCTATTATTTCACAGTCAAATTTCTAGTTTTTTTTTTAATGTACACTACTGTTACACCAGATATGAGTTGCACTGGTGTGACACTGTACCCTGGCAGGCCCTGAAACGCACACGTGTGAAGGAAACTGACTGCTCTTATTTCACAGTAAAAAAAGTGTTGGTTTTTTTAAATGTACACTACTGTTACACCAGATATGAGTTGCACTGGTGTGACACTGTGCCCTGGCAGGCCCTGAAATGCACACGTGTGAAGGAAACTGACTGCTATTATTTCACAGTCAAATTTCTAGTTTTTTTTTAATGTACACTACTGTTACACCAGATATGAGTTGCACTGGTGTGACACTGTACCCTGGCAGGCCCTGAAACGCACACGTGTGAAGGAAACTGACTGCTCTTATTTCACAGTCAAAAAAGTGTTGGTTTTTTAAATGTACACTACTGTTACACCAGATATGAGTTGCACTGGTGTGACACTGTGCCCTGGCAGGCCCTGAAACGCACACGTGTGAAGGAAACTGACTGCTATTATTTCACAGTCAAATTTCTAGTTTTTTTTTTAATGTACACTACTGTTACACCAGATATGAGTTGCACTAGTGTGACACTGTGCCCTGGCAGGCCCTGAAACGCACACGTGTGAAGGAAACTGACTGCTATTATTTCACAGTCAAAAAAGTTTTTTTTTTTAAATGTACACTACTGTTACACCAGATATGAGTTGTACTGGTGTGACACTGTGCCCTGGCAGGCCCTGAAACGCACACGTGTGAAGGAAACTGACTGCTATTATTTCACAGTCAAATTTCTAGGTTTTTTTTTTAATGTACACTACTGTTACACCAGATATGAGTTCCACTGGTGTGACACTGTGCCCTGGCAGGCCCTGAAACACACACGTGTGAAGGAAACTGACTGCTATTATTTCACAGTCAAAAAAGTGTTTTTTTTTTTTAAATGTACACTACTGTTACACCAGATATGAGTTGCACTGGTGTGACACTGTGCCCTGGCAGGCCCTGAAACGCACACGTGTGAAGGAAACTGACTGCTATTATTTCACAGTCAAATTTCTGTTTTTTTTTAAATGTACACTTCTGTTACACCAGATATGAGTTGCACTGGTGTGACACTGTGCCCTGGCAGGCCCTGAAATGCACACGCGTGAAGGAAACTGACTTCTATTATTTCACAGTCAAATTTCTAGTTTTTTTTTAATGTACACTACTGTTACAACCAGATATGAGTTGCTCTGGTGTGACACTGTGCCCTGGCAGGCTCTGAAACGCACACGTGTGAAGGAAACAGACTGCTATTATTTCACAGTCAAATTTCTAGTTTTTTTTTTAATGTACACTACTGTTACACCAGATATGAGTTGCACTGGTGTGACACTGTACCCTGGCAGGCCCTGAAACGCACACATGTGAAGGAAACTGACTGCTCTTATTTCACAGTAAAAAAAGTGTTGGTTTTTTTAAATGTACACTACTGTTACACCAGATATGAGTTGCACTGGTGTGACACTGTGCCCTGGCAGGCCCTGAAACGCACACGTGTGAAGGAAACTGACTGCTATTATTTCACAGTCAAATTTCTAGTTTTTTTTTAATGTACACTACTGTTACACCAGATATGAGTTGCACTAGTGTGACACTGTGCCCTGGCAGGCCCTGAAACGCACACGTGTGAAGGAAACTGACTGCTATTATTTCACAGTCAAAAAAGTGTTTTTTTTTTTTTAAATGTACACTACTGTTACACCAGATATGAGTTGTACTGGTGTGACACTGTGCCCTGGCAGGCCCTGAAACGCACACGTGTGAAGGAAACTGACTGCTATTATTTCACAGTCAAATTTCTAGTTTTTTTTTTAATGTACACTACTGTTACACCAGATATGAGTTCCACTGGTGTGACACTGTACCCTGGCAGGCCCTGAAACACACACGTGTGAAGGAAACTGACTGCTATTATTTCACAGTCAAAAAAGTGTTGTTTTTTTTAAATGTACGCTACTGTTACACCAGATATGAGTTGCATTTTTGTGACACTGTGCCCTGGCAGGCCCTGAAACGCACATGTGTGAAGGAAACTGACTGCTATTGTTTCACAGTCAAAAAAGTGTTTATGAGTTGCTCTGGTGTGACACTGTGCCCTGGCAGGCTCTGAAACGCACACGTGTGAAGGAAACTGACTGCTATTATTTCACAGTCAAATTTCTAGTTTTTTTTTTAAATGTACACTACTGTTACACCAGATATGAGTGGTGGCACTGGGCAAGTGGGCACAGTATACACTGTGAGGCTGACACACACACTGGCAGGCAGGCAACTGCAATTAGATTACACAGGAAAAAAAAAAAAAGCAGACTGATGTTCTAGCCCTAAAAAGGGCTTTTTGGGGTGCTGTCCTTACAGCAGAGATCAGATGAGTCCTTCAGGACTGTAGTGGACACTGAATACACTAGCCTGGCTATCGGTTTCCCTATTAAATCAGCAGCAGCTACACTGTCCCTCCTCTCACTAAGAATGCAGCTTCCGAATGAATCTAAAATTGATGCTGTCCAGGAGGTGGGAGGGAGGGTCTGCTGCTGATTGGCTGGAATGTGTCTGCTGACTGTGAGGTACAGGGTCAAAGTTTACTCAATGATGACGAATAGGGGGCGGACCGAACATTGCATATGTTCGCCCGCCGCGGCGAACGCGAACAAGCTATGTTCGCCGGGAACTATTCACCGGCGAACTATTCGGGACATCTCTATGTAGCAACCTTTTTTGAAGCTACATGCCCAGAAAAGCAGTCCTACCGTCTGAAACATATTTCTGGCAACCCCTTTAAGAGGCTACATACCCAAAACATGAGATCTCAGATCAGAAACTTTTCTGGAAAGCCTTTTAAGGTTCTGCACAGCAAAACATCAGGAGCTAGATTACATAGGCGGCACAAGCTTCAGCGCGACTGCTGAAACCCGCGCCACCCGTAATTTCATCTCGCACATCGGGGTATCACATATATGGCGCTGGCAGTTCATAAAGTGCCAGAAGTCGGATAAACGAGCGATGTCCAGAAATGAATGTAAATACAAATTTCTGGAATTGACAGTGACTTACGGCACTTTAAAAACTGCCGGCGCCTAAGAAAAAAAAAAAGTTAAATCTCCCGTAAAAGTCTAACCCGCCTCCCCAAAAATAAACCCGATATGTAAAACCCCTATATCCCCCATCAAACCCACATCGGAACTAATAATAAAAGTATTAACCCCTATACCGACAACCCCCCCACAATGCGATATGCCTAATTAAACTATTAACCCCTAATCCGATCTACCTAATAAAAGTATAAACCCTCTAAATCCGCCAACCCAAAATCGCAAACTACCTAATAAATGTATTAACCCCTAATCCGCCATTCACCCACATCGCAATAAACGTTATAAATGTATTAACCCCTAATCAGCCATTAACCCACATCGCAATAAACCTAATAAAACTATTAACCCCTAATCCGCCATTAACCCGCAACACATGACATCTCCCATGATGATGAATGCTCTGGCCTTTATATCTGTACATGGGGGTGATGTATCATCACTGTCGTGGCAGGTGATTGAGTGTGTTCGAAATCCTACCGGAGGGGGTGATAGAACAGCCAGGTTGATGCTACGTGAAGCATTCTGGATTTTTAAATTGAAAACCAGGAGACTCCATGGTTTCAACATAGAGGGGGATGTCATTAATTTCATTAAGACTAAGTACTCAAATGTTGGCCTTCCATAGGGGGTACGGTCGGCCATACTGATATATGGTTAGTGCCCCTAACAATGCGTGCATAATTTATTATACTAATTTGAAAAAAGTGCATTGTTCCTCCATCACAATTTTTTTTTAGCTGTATACTTTTCTATTTTGCATCTTATAATATATAACACAGGTTTCCAACTTAGTGTATCTGTATATTCTTACATACTAGAACTGATATAATATGTGGTTAATACATGTAAGATAAAAGATATAACAGCTTTATCTAAATTATGTATATTGATATAGAGATATACACGCAGGTTTGGGGGCACTACAACACTTGATAGAGGATGACAGGTCCAGCTTAGGACCCACTATTATTCATGGTGACAGGCGAGAGTAAACTAGTGTGGCAATGCTAATGTTAAGCATATTAAGAATAAAATTGTAATGGATTTTTGAAACTAAACATATTATATGATCATTTCATTGTAAAATAATATAGCATTACAAATAGGAATCCACGTGAGAGCAATTACACACACTGTCTAGCCACATTAGGCATTGTCACTGTTTTCAATTATTAGTAACTCGAAAGGTTAATTATTTAAGGTGTGTCAGTAACATCCTATAGGAAAAGATTACGTTGTATATAAATGCAGGAAGGAAAAAGAACGAGGATAGACTGGAACAGGTAACCAACGTGGTTTTATTCAAACAAACAAGTAGGACACTAAACAGTGTACAAGGCAGGTGCACAGGAACTGACGCGTTTCGCGCATGCTCACATGCGCTTCATCAGTCCAAAGCCGTGGACTACATTGGTATAAGATTCTCATTACCAGAAAGGTACTTTTTGTATTTGCATCAAGATTGGCACTAGGGAGATGTATATTAGTTAAACGTTAACTCTGTGACTGTGCTGTTTGGGATGCATGTACTTATTACCAATTAACACTACCTGCACCACATCTTGTGCGGTGTTTATTTGCACTTTACACTGCTGGGATTTATGTACCTTTTGGACTGAGTTCCTCTCTTTTTCCCTTTCATATATACGTTGTATATATAAGGCAGAGGAAGCGTTAGCCAATCATGTCTATGAATAAGGCAGGAGCAGCCGAAACATGTAGGACGGATTGGTGCCTTGTCCTGACATACCTATAAAAAATTATTTTAACGCTCTGTTTGTCAAGTTGCTGATGAAAGAAGAAGTTGCTTTTAAGGATCGCTGTGTCTCTTCGTTTGTTTGTCACATTGCAAAGTCCCTATTAAAGCTATTAACCGCTAATCTGCCATTAACCCACATCGCAAAGTACCTATTAAAACTATTAACCCCTAATCCGCCATTAACCCACATTGCAACAAATTTTATAAATCTATTAATCCCTAATCTGCCAAACCCACACAACGCAATAATCCTAATAAAACTATTAACCCCTAAACCGCCAAACCCCCACAACGCAAATAACTAATTAAATTACTAAACCCCCTAACCTAACACCACCTAAATGAACCCCAATTACCTAAATTAAAAATTACTAAATAACAAACAATTAAAATAAAAGAGATAACATTACTTAAAAATAAAAAAAATAAAAAATACTAAACTACCAATAGCCATTAAAAGGGCCTTTTGTAGGGCATTGCCCTAAGTTAAACAGCTCTTTTCCGTAAAAAAATACTAAATCCAGCTCTAACAGTAAAACCCCCCCCACCACACCAAACCCCCCAAAATAAAAAAAACACTAAAAAAATCCTAAACTACCCATTGCCCCTAAAGGGGCATTTGCATGGGCATTGCCCTTAAAATGGCATTCAGCTCTTTTACTGCCCTTAAAAGGGCATTTAGCTCTTTTAAGAGTGCCCAATAAATCCCTAATCTAAAAAAAAAAAAGCCTAAATCTAACCCCCCAAATAGGTACTCACTGTTCCTGAAGTCTGGTGGAAAAGGTCCTGTTCCAGGTGGGCAGGGCCGTCTTTAACACAGGGCAAAAGGGGCAGCTGCCCAGGGCCCAGTCTTTGTTGAGGGGCCCAAGAGTCCTAAAAAAAAAAGATTTTTTTTTCGGTTCATGCCAGACTGCTGATGTAATGTGACATGGGGGCACACAAAGTCAGTCCTAATACTGTCACAGTCAAAAGTTCTCTGCTTATATTTATTTGTTAGAAACTGTGACAGACCGTGCTGGTGTCATGTGACATGCCAAGCTAGTGCCATGTGCTGTTTTAGATGTGCACTGTGCAGTACTGAATGCTACGCCCTAACTCGGCATCCAGCCAATCCCACTGCATCAGAAAAGGTCCTGCTGGGGTTACCACTGTTACCAGGTAACTGCTCTGGTGCTGAGGATTGTTTCTGGGTAGGGCTGACTGTAGGCGCATGCAGCAGAAAGCTGGAGCGGCAGGCACGTGAGGATTTGAGCATCTGTTCTGCTCTCTTCAGTCTTGAGGCTGTGTGACTCATCTCACACTGCATCCATGCAGCCTTGGACAGACAGCATCCAGTCTGCTGGTCCCCTTAGCCCTGCTCTTTCTGCTGTGGCCCTAAGATCAACTAACTGAAGTTTGTTAGGGGAACAGTGCTTTGTAGAAAGGTGTCAGTGGGAAGAATAAGTGAGTGCACACACGCCCCTCCCACATGCAGCATCGTCTAATGCAGGGTGAGAGGGAACTTGTTCCTAGCAAAGAAGTGACATGTGCTGCTGTGGCTGATGTATAGTGTCATGCTGATACTTCACACATTAAGTTAAGGTTTATTTTTGTAGTTTTTTTTTCTCTCTGTCTCAGATTTTACAGCTTCCAATAGTAGTTCTGCTGTTCCAGTCAGTAAATTTATATTTGTCTGCACATCCATGCTTCCTCCTCAGTCTTTAACTTGCTTTGCTCCTGTTGGCTGCCCTAAATCTCTTTAACCAGCTAACCTCACACCAGAATCACATTCAAAAGCATATTAAATTAATCCACAGTGTTTATATATTTATTTACTTGTTAGTAATGCTTAGGTCCTGTTTAACATTTGCAATTTATTGATGATCCACTGCTGGGCTAATTATTTGAAAAAAATTATAACATAAATTGATTTAGTTGTTTTTTGGGATGTTGGGGTGGCGAGCGAAATTGCATGGGGGGGGGGGGGGGCAAGAAAATGTTTGCCCAGGGTCCAGTCAGTATTAAAGACGGCCCTGCAGGTGGGGAAGTCTTCTTCCAAGCGGCCGACATCTTCTTCCAAGTGGAATCTCTTCCTTCTTCATCCAGGACCAAGCCGCGTGGAGCGGAGATGAGTGCGGAGCAGGACCGGCGACCGCTGAGCCATGGAGCATGGAGGATCCTTTTCCTACAACTGCCGCCGTACACTGAATATTGAATTCAAGGTATGCATTTAAATATGGCGTCCCTTGCATTCCTATTGGTTGATTTGATTCTTTAAATTCAAATCAGCGAATAGGATGAGAGCTACTGAAATCCTATTGGCTGATTTGAACAGTGCGATCGTACGAAGAGGATCCTCCACACTCCCATTGCTCCATGGTCGCCGGGTCCTGCTCTATGCTCATTTCAGCTCCGCGCCAGCTTGGTCCTGGATGAAAAAGAAAGAGGTTCCGCTTGGAAGAAGATGTTGGCCGCTTGGAAGAAGACTTCACCGCCTGGAACAGGACCTTCGCCGCCGGACTTCAGGAACATTGAGTACCTATTTGGGGGGTTAGACTTAGGCTTTTATTCAGAATTTGGATAGAACATACAATTCTAGACAACTTTCCAGTTTACTTCCAATATAAAATTTGCTTCATTCTCTTGTTATCCCTTGCTGAAGGAACAGCATTTTACTACTGGCAGCAAGATGAACACATCTAGTCAGCCAATCACAAAAGACAAATGTGTGCAGGCACCAATCAGCAACTAGCTCCCACTAGTGTAGGATATATGCATATTCTTTTTCATCAAGGGATACCAAGAGAACGAAGCACATTTGAAAATATAAGTTAATTTAAAAGTGTCTTTAAATTACATGCTCTATCGGAATCATGCAAGTTTAATTTTGACTTTCCTATCCCTTTAAAGGGACAGTATACACTCATTTTTATATAACTGCATGTAATAGACACTACTATAAAGAATAAGATGCACAGATACTGATATAAAAATCCAGTATAAAACTGTTTAAAAACTTACTTAGAAGCTCTCAGTTTAGCGCTGTTGAAAAGGTAGATGGAAAGCCCAATGCAAGTGGGAAATAAGACACTCCCCCCTCCCCCTTCTTTTGCATATGAAAAGACCCTTTACACAAACAGGAGCAAGCTGGAGAAGGTAGCTGACGGTATTCACATAAAACTTTGGGGCTTGGTTAGGAGTCTGAAAATCAGAGCAATGTTATTTAAAAATAAGCAAAACTATACTTTTTAAAAAAAAACAAAAAAAACTGTATGGGCTATATAAGTAGATCATCTACAAAACATTTATGCAAAGAAAAAATGAGTGTATAATGTCCCTTTAAGGGCAGTAAAAGAGCTGAACGCCCTTTTAAGGGCAATGTCCATACAAATGCCCCTTTAGGTGCAATTGGTAGTTTAGGATTTTTTGGTGTTAGGTTTTTTTATTTTGGGGGGTTTGGTGGGTGGGGGGGATTTACTGTTAGAGGGGGGACTTAGTATTTTTTAAGAAAAAGAGCTGTTTAACATAGGGCAATGCCCTACAAAAGGCCCTTTAAAGGGCTATTGGTAGTTTAGTATTAGATTAGGAGGTGTTTTTATTTTGGAGGGGCTTTTTCCTTTTTTATAGGGATTAGGTTTAATTTTTTTATTTTTGATCATTTGGTTTATTATTTTATGTAATGTTAGACTTTTTTATTTTTGTAATCTTAGATTAATTTAATCTTTTTGTTTTCTTTTTATTAAAGTAATGTTAGCTTTTTTATTTTAATTGGTTGTAACTTAGTAATTTTTTATTTAGGTAATTGGGGTTCATTTAGGGGGTGTTAGATTATTGCGTTGTGTGGGTTTGGCGGATTAGGGGTTAGCAGTTGTATTAGCTTTATTGTGTTGTGGGTTAATGGCGGATTAGGGGTTAAAAGTTTTATTAGGTTTATTGCGATGTGGGTTAATGGCGGATTAGGGGTTAATACATTTATAACGTTTATTGCGATGTGGGTTAATGGCGGATTTGGTGGTTAATATACTTTATTAGTTATTGAGGTGGGGGATTGCGGTTGACAGGTAGATAGATATTGCGCATGCGTCAGGTGTTAGTTATTATTTTCCGACAGTTACGGTGCTCACATTTTCAGCGCAAGGCTTGCTGCGCCTGCCTATGTGTGGTGAGGTGAAAATGGAGTAAAATTTCTCCATTTTCACTGTGTAATTCCATGTGCTGAATATGTGATACCGATTTGCAACACGGTTCTATGTTAGCTTATGGGAGTAATATTGCGGGCAACAGGTGAAATATACGCGCCGCATTTATATGCGGCACTGTATATGTGATACCAAAACCGCATAAAAAAACGGCATCGCCGGCTTTTGCGGGCGACGCCACATATGTAATCTTGCCCCAGATCTCAGATCAGATGCATATCCCTTTAAGAAGCTAAATGCCCAAATCAGAAAACCAGATCAGCAAGATGTCACAGCGAACATTTTTATAAGTTATATTCCCAAAACAGCAAATGTTCCCAGCAACCTCTTTAATATAAAATCAAACTGCAACCCTTACCCTAAATCTGCTGTTTATTCTCATTATGTGCAATGCAATGTGAGTCACATGACATGGAACCAGGTGTAGTGACGTACAAGTGGGGGGGGGGTCGTCTGATGGCAACAGTGCAATAATAGCCAGACTGTTACTGGAGCTGGGGCCTTATATAATCTTGTAATACAAATATTTCCTTTAACATCCATTTATAACACGTTTACAATATCACATTTCACCATTTCACACATACACTTTTACCATGAGAATCAGTATTCTAATGTTACATTTCTCACACATACACTTTTACCATGTATCGTCACATCCTGTAGGCTTAGATCATCTGTGAAAGTGATTTGTGTTTTATTCCATAAATTAGGTTATTCTCTGTATTCTTTAATATAACAATCTTTCCTTCCTACAGATGTGTATTCCTACGTCTTGCCAGTCTGGGAATGCTGCTCTATTCACTTTGGGACAAGATCACTTGCAGTGGGCATCCCGAAGCCACCAAATGTGAATACTGCGGATACAACTCTGACGAATACAAAGTGAGACCAACATTATCATATTCAACTTGATTTATATAGAACATATTTTTTTATTTTTTTTATTTCCAATCTACTTATATTATCAATTTTAGTTTGTTTTCATAGTATTCTTTGCTGAAGAGCATACCTAGGTAGGCAGCAGGAAGGTGAGGTCAATTTATTATAGTTGAATACTCTCAAGGTGGATTTCAATTAATTAAAAAAAAAAAATTAGGTTCCTCTTTTTCTTTCGAATACCCAGCTTGTGTCCTTAAAGCGACATTAAACACCTCAATATATTAATATAAAATGTTTAATTATGTGTAGTAAAACAACTTTGCAATATACTTTGATTATTTATTTTGTTCTCATTTCCTGTAATTCAATTCTGAATATTGTGGGCTTTCCAATTCATGTTAAACATGGACATGCAGACACAGCTATATTCTACACAGTCACTTGTCTGGTTGCAAATTCTAGTAAGCCATTTATAACCATTCCTAGTTGGTCTCGGCAGAAAAGGTAACCAAAGTTACAATATGATGGTGTCCACTGATTTATGGACATTAACGTTACCCTTATTTTTTTCAATATTTAAACAACTAATATAATTCTTAAAAATACATGTACAAATTATTCTCCGGCTAATCTTTGCTCTAAATACATCATTCAATTAATGATTTATTTAGTATTTAATGTCCCATAAGATGTTGGGATAATTAAAACATATATAAATAGGAAAGCATGCAATTTCCCACCTACATATGACCAAAAGGAAATGACAGGTTAGCATGACCAGCCAGACTGACTGCAATACACATGGTATCATCTCTTTTTACAAGCTAGTGTGAACTTTTACCACTAGAAGAAACAGTCCTCGCCAGCACTACAAGTGTCCTTAATCCCACAGTATTAAAGCCTAAACTGCCATAATCCCCTATCATATATAGCCTTTAACAGCAATAATCACCTTTAACTCTTTATGCTTACAGAACATTCAGACAGCGGTATCTTCGTATTCACCCTAGACAACCCTCCTAAATCATCTCCTGCTCCTTGCTGTACCAGCAGTGGTTGCTCATATTTAAATGAGCATTTTGCATATTCATAGCCTAAGGCTGCTCCTGCTCTGCGCTAGTACTGGCTGTAGTATACATGACTAACGCATGTGCTGTGGCATTCTGCACATTCATGACTCCCATACACACGTTTATTTCACCTATCTGTCATTGGTTTTGTACAAGCAGCCTCACAAAGGGTATGGAATGATTGCAATAATCAGAAAGAGAAGGGGGAATTTAAGATAATTAAGTGTTTTTGCATAACAAAAAGTTATGATAAAGTACTATAAAACAACGTTAATGTACCTCTAAAAGGGTTATACAGAATCCATTTAAAATGACATTTACAGAAAATACCGGTACATGTTGCATACCCAGGTATTTATGCTTACTGGCTGATAAGGTTTTTTCACAGCTCTAAAGGTAGAGATAGACATTGATCTACAAGCCTGACATTATATTGTCATTGTATATAAATGTAGGCATTGATTATATATCTTTTGGGTCTTCTTATACAGAAGCTAATAAAACATAATGATAATATAACAAAATAAAGTTCCTCTTCTTGCTCTGTTTTCTTTCAGTGTTGGGAGACACGAGTGGGGCAAGAGATGTACAAATTGATGATATTTGATTTCCTGACTGTACTTGTGGTAATACTGCTTGTGGATTTCCCTCGAAAGTAAGAATGATCGTAAATCCTGATTTTGTTTGATAACTAAATCTTCATTTTGTGCCCATAAATGTCTTACGCAAGGTACAATCAAGATTCTAAATCATTCTGTTATTGTGTTCCACTTTTATTATTGAAATGCTTAAAATGACATAATACTCATATGTAGGGATGGGCGAATGTTTCTAAAAATTCGAAATTTTATACGAATTTTGATACATTCGTTCGTTCGAATTTCGAATGTTTATATAACATTCTAACATTCTATTTATGAATTTTTGTTTTTTGAATTTTTGAATAAAATTCGAAAATATTCGTTGGAATAATAGAATGTTTAGCTCAGTATTCATTCAGTTTCGAAATGTAATATTCAAATTTGAATGTGACATTCGAATTCGAATGTGACATTCAAATTCGAAATAGTACTTCTAGTCTAAATCTGTGTTTAATAAATGTAATATTCGAATTTGAATGCTACATTCAAATTTGAATGTCACATTTGAATTCGAAATAGTATTTCTAGTCTAATACTGTGTTTTTTAAATGTAATATTTGAATTTGAATGTGATATTCAAATAAAAAAATTGCATTTTTAGTTTACAACTGTGTTTAATAAATGTAATATTCGAATTTGAATGCTACATACAAATTTGAATGTAACATTTGAATTTGAAATAGTATTTCTAGTCTACAATTGTGTTTTATAAATGTAATATTCGAATTTGAATGTGACATTCGAATTCGAATGTGACATTCGAATTTGAATGTCACATTTGAAAACTGTAAATAACATTAGAAAATAGAATTTTTAAGAATATTCGTTCTTATCAAAATTCTATTATGTAAATCGAATTTCTACAATAACATTCGTTCTAACATTCGAATTTGAATATAAACACATTCACCCATCCCTACTCATATGCTAAATCACTTAAAACTGATGCAGTATAACTGTAAAAAGTTGACAGGAAAATATAACCTGAGCATCTCTATGTAAAAAACGAAGATATTTTACCTCACAATTTCCTCAGCTCACCAGAGTAAGTGCTGTGTAAAAAAGTTATACTTCAGCTGCTGTCCAGCTGCAGGCAAAAAAAAATAATAAAAAAAATGAAGAAATTAATTGCAGCCAATCAGCATCAACAGTGCTGAGGTCATGAACTCTTTTACTGTGATCTCATGAGATTTCACTTAACTCTCATGAGATTTCATAGTAAACTTCCTTAAACTGAATAGGGAAATAAGATCAGTGTGCATGAAGCTCACTTCCTTGCCTGTCCCGGGACAGACATACTGATTTGCTGCTTAAAGTCCTTTACAATGGGGTGTGAATACTTAGGCCATTTTGAGGTAAAATATCTTTCTTTTTTACATAGAGATGTTCAGGTGATATTTTCTAGACAGCTTTTTGCAGCTATGCTGCATCACTTTCAAGTGTTTCAACATTTGGGTATCATGGCCCTTTAACTAATTGGTCATCCATGACCTTTTCCAAGGTCATCCACCGCACTAAATTGCCAATTTCTAAGCTGACAGTTTTTGAAGAACATTAAACTCAAAGATTTCTGTCACACAAAATAAAATATCATTAGTAGTAGTAATACTAAAAGGAAGCACATGTGTGAACACAATTTATCAATGGGTTAGCTTGTTCATTGACTGAAAAGTATCTCTATTGTTAGACATGCCCCCAAGTATTTGAACATCCATACCCCCCAAAAAAAATTGATACAAATTTTAAATGCTGTCAAATTAAAATGACTTTAATGTCCCTTTAAACAAGCTTTTTAAAACATGTTTGTGCCCAATTAATTATGTCTTGCCTTCTATTAATTTCTATTGTCAGTTGTTTCCTACCATGTTCTGTCAGAGACTGCATTCAGAGATTCAAGAACTTCAAAACATACATAAAATATTTGTTAAAAATAATGACTTTTGACATGCTCATGTACCTTTATGATTAAACTGCATTTTAAAGTTATAGCTGTACATCAAAAAAGACATATCTACAAATAAGTATAGAATAATTTATTTTAAAATACAATAAAAAAGTGTTTCTCAATTCTAGTCCTCAAGAACGTATAACAGGCCAGATTTTTATATCTGCACTACTTTAGATCACAGGTGAAATAAACAGCTGATCAGTAACCATGGTCAGTTACCATGGTTACTAACCTGCTTGCACGTATTAGCTGATTAATTCACTAGTGCTCTAGTTTAGATATCATAAAAACCTGACCTGTTAGGGGCACTTGAGGACTGGAGTTAAAGTGCCAGTAAACATTTCTATTGCTTATACCATATATATATTATATATATATATATATATTATATATATATATATATATATATATATATATATATATATATATATATATATATATATATATTTACATTCCAAATTTAGATTATAAGTGTTCTCTTATAAATAAAACAATATAATCACTTTTATTTTTTATATTATTTAATTTTTAATGTAGATTTCAATCATCTTTCATTGCCCGACTCCTTCATCGCTTCTTATGTGTATGCTGATCTATGCCGCGCTGCTGCCATGCTCCTTTTTTCTTCTTGACGCGGTTGCCAGACATAACAATCTCATTAAACACAGGCCAGCCTGTCCCTCCTATCCACCCACTCTATGGCTAGACCCTCACAGTATTAATCCTGGGGATTCCCTCTCGCCAGTCTCTCAGTTTGGAGCATCTACTGCTTCTTCCACTCGGATCTGATGCTTTCTACCTCACTGCCGCCATCTTACCCAGGGAAATACCACAGCGCAGCACCACTTAACCCGCACATGCCAAGGGCCTTTCCACTCCCACAGTGGTGACTTTCTTTCCATCGCTGGTCCAGTCACCTTCCCTCTGCCCCCACAACAGTAGCTGAACAAGTGCGCATGCGCAAGGGATCCGGCTGTGTGAGGAGTAAAGCGGCTCGCATCCATAACTATACAATAGCGCAACCGATTCATAGAGGCAAGAGGATGCACACATACATGCATAAGCCATATATACACATATAAACACATAAATACACAAGCATACACATACATACACACATATATAAACTTGAGCTCTTTTGAATCAAATACCTTGAAACATGCAATATCATTTTTATTCGTTTTTTTAATGTGATTTTGCTAGAAATATTTTACAATCCTATATTCTTTATATATATATATATATATATATATATATATATATATATATATATATATATATATATATATATATATATACACACACACACACAAAATATATCTATATCTGTATATAGAAGAATATATAGTATATAGAAGAACATAGGTATGTAAAGTATTCTTAACATCTTCGGGTTTAATTAGCGCAGTTGGTTTATTGCACTGTCAGGTTAGTGTGTGAGCGATAACTAATAGTTGTTTTTTTTCTGCATGCCCCAAAGAAGTCTATGGAGAGAAGTTAGCATGGTCGTGATATCCGGTCCTTAAGTTAGCGTTCCTTGGTCTTTCGCTCGCACACTTTTTACTTTCAACTTGTAATATGTGTGCTAATGTGGCTGTGATAATATTTTGCGCAGTTAGCGAGCGAGTAGGAAAAAAATTAGCATACCACTTGTAACCTGGCCAATAATATTAAAGATAAAATGACTATTGTCATGGGTTAGCAAATACACAAAAGTCTAAAGAAAGAATCCCTCCAAACTCTTGAATAATATCTGACCAGATTAAACAGGAACACAACAGGGTTCAAGGACACGACTCTTTATTAGCTCAGACATTAATCAGGAGTTAGAGAGATTCTTTAGACTGGGCAAGTATTCTTGTTTTAGAATGAGTTGTGAAACTAATATTTTTATTTTTACAATAGTAATTTTGGATTTTTGAACACAAATAAATACATTTTTGGATACTTATTTGTAGCACTGTCTATTTTAAATATAGCAGCCACAACTTATTTTTATTGGTACAGCATCCCTTTTATTCTGTTTTCTGCTTCATTTTTTCTTAAAGGGACAGTCAAGTCCAAAAAAAACTTTCATGTTTCAAATAGGGCATGTAATTTTAAACAACCTTCCAATTTACTTTTATCACCAATTTTGCTTTTTCCTCTTGGTATTCTTAGTTGAAAGCTAAACCTAGGAGGTTCATATGCTAATTTCTTAGACCTTGAAGGCCGCCACTAATCTAAATGCATTTTGATAGTTTTTACCACTAGAGGGCCTTGGTTCACGTGTTTCATATAGATAACATTGAGCTCATGCACATGAATTTACCATGGAGACAGCTCTGATTGGCTAAAATGCAAGTCTGTCAAAAAAACTGAAATAAGGGGCAGTCTGCTGAGGCTTAGATACAAGGTAATTACAGAGGTAAAATGTGAATAATTATAACTGTGTTGGTTATGCAAAACTGGGGAATTGGTAATTAAGGGATTATCTATCTTTTAAAACAACAAAAATTCTGGTGTTGACTGTCCCTTTAAAGGGACATGACACCCAACATTTTTCTATATAATTCAGATAGAGCATACACTTTTAAACAACATTCCAATTTACTTCTGTTACCAAATTGACTTATCTTGGAACCATTTGTTGAAAGAGCCACAGTGCTACTTGGAGCTAGCTGACCATTGAGTGAGCCTATTACAAGAGGCATATATATGCAGCCACCAATCAGCAGCAAGCTCCCAGTAGTGTATTACTGCTCCTAAACCTACCTGCATATTTTATTTTTTAACAAGGGTTATTACCAAGAAAATAGAGCAAAATTAAATAATAGGAGTAATGAACGTTTAATTTTGACTATACTGTTCCTTTAAAGGACCAGTCAACACAGTAGATTTGCATAATCAACAAATGCAAGATAACAAGACAATACAATAGCATTTACTCTGCATTTCAAATGAGTAGTAGATTTTTTTCTAACAAATTTCAAAGTTATGTATATTTCCACTCCCCCTGTACCATGTGATAGCATAGCAATCAGCCAATCACAAATGCATATACGTATAGTTAGCGAATTCTTGCACATGCTCAGTAGGAGCTGGTGACTCAAAAAGTGTAAATATAAAAGAATGTGCACTTTTTTTTAATGGAAGTAAATTGGAAAGTTCTTTAAAATTACATGCTGTATCTGAATCATGAAAATTGAATTTGACCTGAGTGTCCCTT
This sequence comes from Bombina bombina, assembly GCF_027579735.1. Lineage (NCBI taxonomy): Eukaryota > Metazoa > Chordata > Amphibia > Anura > Bombinatoridae > Bombina > Bombina bombina. The sequence goes on along the minus strand of NC_069506.1, from coordinate 175,600,860 downwards.
TAAGTTTTTATGTGTGCTAACAATATATTATCATACTAGCATTGTATCATGGTACACTTTTATGAATATGAAGTTCTTATACAATGCTCTCTGATACAGAATGATGGTTGACTCCTGCTCATGCAAGCCAATTCAGTTCTGGGGCCAGCAAGAATTCCTTGTTCCCCAGTACGTTCTGGACATTGTCTATGGTCAAACAGTCTGCTGGATTGGGACATTCTTCTCTCCACTGCTACCCCTTCTCAATACTATCAAATATTTCATCATATTCTACATGAAGAAGGTAAGGAGAAAGTACACTTTATTATTTTTAATCATCAAATGTCAAAATATTAACACAAAAATACATCTGCATCAATAATGAAAACTCAGGAAATTAAGCAAAGCATCATACCCACTTGGTTGCCACATTGGCCATGTTTTCCTGGACAGTTATAAGTTGCACACGTGGCAGGGTTTGCAAGGAAGAACACATACAGTCTTGTCCAGCTGCACTATGTGTTGTTCACATGCACAATGCATGTTCCTCCCTGCACAGCCTGCACTATGTATAACTCATAACTGTCCAGGAAAACGAGGCTAAGGTGGCAACTCTAGACCACCCAAGTTACAATATATAATTAGAAAATATAAGAAAAAGAAGGAAACTCTCTAGTCAGAGGTGTAAAGAGAATAATCTCTTTAGGATTTATTTCCCTGCTTTGTAAAGTTGTATATTTATAGAATTTGTTACCTGTCATTTTTCTAAATTCCTGACATATAACATTTATCAGAGTTTTGCAAATGTATCGCTGAAAGGTGTGGCCTGTCTCTAGTGAGATAACATCTCTCCAGTGCCACTTTAACCTATGGTGCAATGTTTATTAAATGTGGAGAGATTTGTCACACTTTAGTGGTTCCCTTCTCTAAATTATCACACAAATTAGAGTTCTTTGTCTCTATGGATAAGGCTCTCCATCCTGGTGACTCTAGGTCATGTACAGGTGAGTAGAGGCCTAAAAACATACACTAAATCATGTACAGCTGGTGTTCCCATACTTTGGTGAGGTTTGACCTACATATTTGTGAGGTTTTTCAGTGTGATCTATGTGATGAATTCACAGTAGCTCTCTTATGTCTGTTCTTTAAAGCACTGCAACACATTTAACATTGTTCATCAGAAGGGCAAGTACAATGACAATAGCATGATCGTAATCATAGTTGTCTTCCTACCCTGAGGTGCTGGTGGTTTCCTCATCTTCTACCAACAGTTCCTACCTGATGTATTTTTCAAATACTCCTTCTCACCTTTCCTCTCTTCTTGCTCTGTGTACAGCATTAGACATGTAAGAAAGGCACTGTCCTTGCAAATTAAGGTCAGCTGGCACTCTTTAGGTTAGGGGTGCTATGGTAATAGATAGGGGAGTATTACATCCCCCTAGAATCATCAAAAATTAACATTCAAGAAAAGCTCTTTCAAAATAGCGAAAGTAACATTGGAATGTTGATTCTTTTTGGCTTTGGCAATGAGGGCCGATATTCAAATTTTTATATTTGGATGTAACATTCAAATGCTGACTCTCCTACTGTAAACCTATGAGAATCCGACTTTGAATGTTATATTTTCACATGAGAGGAAGCTTGTAGTGAAGTATGTAGGACTCAAAGTAGTGCACACAACATGGAACTACTGAAAAAACTGCTGGCAGAGGAATGCAATGTAGTGAGATGGATCACACAAACAGCTGTGGTCTAAAGGAGTCTCGTGAATAAACTGGAGCTACTCCTAACAATCTGTTAAAGCTCAATGTGAACACAGAGCGCAAACCGCGCTAAAGGGTGGAAGCATAGGGAAGAGCAATACAGGTCATAAAGGGGATGATCCACCATCTTATTTTGGAAAGGATATTTTTGCGCTGACAAACTTAGATAAGAATGATTGCTAAAATATTATGTGAAAAGGATAGAATTGAGGAAGTGATATTACAAAAAATTAGAACAGGTTCTTTTAATAATTTTTTGTAAGTTTTTTCTAATTTTTTGTGAAATAACTTCCTCAATTCTATCCTTTTCACATTATATTTTAGCAGTAATTTTTATCTAAGTTTGTCAGCGCAAAAATATCCTTTCCAAAACTATTTGCTTTTCTGATTAAATCTTTAGGGATTTTTAATCTTTATTTTTGCATATATAGTATGAAAAATCCAGCGCTTTTTTCTGCCACTAAAAAACCTGATCCACCAGCTTAGCCTAAAAGGAAAAAAGTCTCATAAAAATATGTATCACTCGATACGGAACCACTGTGTATTTAGAGCATAAAGAACAACGCATTTCAGCCTCCTTTTGGCCTTTATCAAGCTTCATGTTTGAGATAAACACTTTTCTTTATCTTGTTAAAATCGCTTAAATTAACACTGATTGGGAGGCCGGTGTTTTCCGCTATTGCTAGTGGGGTATTATATATTGGGCTTCTTTTGTTTAAGTTCAGAAAGGAATATTCACCACAAGTAATATCTTGGCCTAATTATCAGTAAAAGTCCCAGTGCTACTCTCCTCAATTATGGTAGCAGCAATGTGCCAAGTGTAAGGCTTCTCTGCACTGCTAACCTAGCTTGGCAGGGCAAATGGAAGAACGCACTTTGCAGCTGAACCCGATTGGTGGTCAGGTGCTATGTAAAATAAAAAACAATAACAAATAACAATTAACAATCAGTGCTCCCTTACCCTATGAAGGCAGATGCCATCTGCCCCCCTGGTTTTGGTTCCCACTGTCTAAGCTGATGCCAACATGTGCCTCTGTCCTGGATTTAGGTTCTATGTCAACATAGTACACTGGGCAAAGGACTGTGTGATGTAGTACCTATGTCCATATGGCACATGATTCAGATATCTATCTATCTATCTATCTATCTATTGGGTACTTATAGAGCGCAAACTAATTACCCATGAGGGTCTCAAGGTGCTAAGGGAAAGCGGATAGGAGGAGGGGATGGGCGTTCAGTCAAAGTCAGGTTTTGAGGTCCTTTTTGAACTTTGTAAGGGAGGTGGATTGTCTGAGCTATAGCAGGAGGGTGTTCCATGTCTTTGCTGCCATGTGGGAGAAGGATCTTCTACCCGCTGTGGATTTGCTGATGCGGGGGATGACTGCAAGTGCTTGGTCGGCCGATCTGAGTTTTTGGCGGGGGTGTAGCAATTACTCGGTGGTTGATGTATTCGGGTCCGATGTTGTGTAGGGCCTTGAACGCGTGGGTAAGGAACTTGAAGGTGATTCTCTTGTTGATGGGGAGCCAGTGAAGGTTCCTTAGGTGTTCGGTGATGTGGCATTGGCGAGGGATGTCGAGGATGAGTCTGGCTGAGGCGTTCTGGATACGTTGGAGTCTCTTTTGGAGTTTGATGGTGGAGCCGGCGTAGAGTGTGTTGCCATAGTCCAACCGGCTGCCGTAGTCCAACCGGCTGCTGACGAGGGCGTGGGTGACTGTTTCCTTGGTTTCGGTAGGGATCCACTTGAAGATTTTTCGTAGCAGGTGGAGAATGTAGAAGCATGTTGAGGTGATGGCATTGATTTGTCAGTCCATGGAGAGTGAAGAGCCCAGGATGAAGCCTAGATTTTGTGTTTGGTCGGTTGGGGTTGGAGGGTGACCGAGGGCTGTGGGCCACCAGGAGTCATCCCATGCAGATTTATTGGGTCAGAGGAGGAGGACTTCGGTTTTGTCTGTGATCAGTTTGAGTCAGTTGTCATTCATCCAGGCGGCGACTGCTGTCAGGCCTTCTTGGATGTTCTGTTTGGTGGTGGTGGGATCTCGGGTTAGTGAGATGATTAACTGGGTGTTGTCGGTGTAGGAGACAATGTTGAGGTTGTGGCATGGATGATGGCGGCAAGACGGGCCATGTAGATGTTGAAGAGGGTGGGGCTCAGCAAACAGCCTTGCGGTACACCGCAGTTGACTGGTGTGGGTTTGGAGGAGAAGGGGGGGAGTCTGACTTTCTGGGTCCTGCCCATGAGGAAGGAGGTGATCCATTCCAGGGCTTTGCTGCGGATGCCAATGTCGTGTAGGCAGGTGCGGAGGGTGTTGTGGTCGACAGTGTTGAATGCTGCTGAAAGGTCTAGGTGGATGAGGGCGGCGGTTTCTCCTCGGTCAAGCATGGCATGGATGTCATCTGTGGTGGCGAGGAGGGCGGTCTCAGTGCTGTGATTGCTTCTGAAACCAGATTGGGAGTGGTCCAGGGTGTGGTTGGCCTCAATGTCGTCAATAAGTTGCAAGTTGATGGACTTCTCTATGACTTTGGCTGGGAAGGGGAGTAGAGAGATGGGGTGGTAGTTATTCGGGTCCGTGGGGTCTGCCGAGGGTTTCTTCAGCAGGGGTTTCAGTTCCGCGTGCTTCCAGACATCCAGGAAGGAGCCAGTTTTGATGGAGCAGTTGATGGTGCGGTGGAGTTCAGGGGCAATGGTGTTGCTTGCTTTGTTGAATATGTGATGGGGCCATGGGTCCAAGGGTGCGCCGGAGTGGATGGATTTCATGATTCTGAGGGTGTCCTCTGTGGTGAGGGGCTCCAGATAGTCTGTATGGGGGGTGAATTTGGGTGGGGTGTCGGTGGGTTAGGGGGGTGGGTGGTGGAGGTTGAGTTATGAGGTGTGAAACTGTCAAAGATGTCGAGGATCTTGCGGTAGAAGTGTTCAGCGAGGGTATCGCAGAGGTCCTGGGAGGGTGGGATGTCGGTGGTGTCGCTGTTGGGTTTAGAGAATTCCTTGATGACTAAGATGACTGTTGTGTGAGTTAGAGTTGATTCTGTCTTAGATGGCTGTTTTTTTAGTGGTTTTTATGAGGTGGTGGTGGGTGGTGATTGCTTCCTTAAAGGCAGCTTTTTCCAGAAGGGACTTGCTGGATGTCCAGGTTCTTTCCAATCATCTGCAGTGATGTTTGGAGTCCTGGAGGGTTGGGGTGAATCAGCTGGCCTTGTTGATGGTTTGGAAGCTGGACGGTTTCTTGAGGGGGGCGAGGGTGTTGGGACAGTCTGTGATCCAGCAGTGGAGGTTGCAGGTGGAGGAGCTGGCATCTGTGGAGGTAGGTGGGGAGGATTTGTTTAGGGTGCGATGCAGTTGGACTTGGGTGATGTTGTTCCAGTTTCTGCGGGGCGGGTGGTACTGCCAGAGGTCGGTGGTAGCTTTGTTGAAGAAGAAGTGCATGCAGTGGTGGTCAGTCTAGAGGAGTTCGGTGATGTGATTGACTGAGATGTGGTTGCCTGTGGAGAAGATCGGGTTGAGGCTGTGGCCGGCTGTGTGTGTTGGGTAGTTTACAAGTTGCTTCATTCCAATGGTTCCGAGGTTTTCCAGGAGGGTAGAGGTGTTGAGGTCACTGAGGAGTATGTAGTCCATTGAGACGAGGGCATGGGGTGTGATGTGGTCGGTTATGGAGTCGCAGAAGGCAAGACAAGGTTCGGGAGGTCTGTAGATGAGGGTGCCACGGAGGGTGGTTTTGGGGTTGACCTGGATCTTGAAGTGTAGGTGTTCCAGGCCTGGTGAGTGGTCGTCGGAGCTGGTTGTGACTTGGATGGTGTGTTTGTGGATAGCGATGCCTCCTCCAGGTCGGTTGCAGCAGTCTTTGGGTCTTTGTGGCAGATCTTGTAGCCGTCAGGTACTGAAGTGATGAGGAAGGTGATGTCTGGGGAGGTGGAGTCTAGCAGGTTCCAGATTTTGAGGGTGTGCTTGTGGATGGAGCGGGTGTTGAGGAGGATGCAGTTAAGGTAATTGCGGCTGTTTTTGGGTGGGTTAGTTGGTTGGGTTGTGGTCCAGAGGGAGGGAAGGAGCAGCTGTGGAAGGTGAAGGGTTTGAAGGGTGTTGGTCGGGGATGCGTGGTGGCAGGCGGACAATCTACCGGTGTTGAGCACATGGATGGTGCTAGCGTCGTAGTGGCAGAGGTTTCTGGAGCCAAGGTTCGTGGCGTTGGGTCCGGTCAGGGCACGTACGGGCGCTGACGGGCTTGCCTTTGGCAAGCACCATTAAATACAGCAGGGAGGTGGGAGGGCTGGTTAGGTAGGAAGCTGGAGCGGGGGTAGGTGCAAAAAAAACAGAGCAGCAAAAATACAAAGGGAGAAGGGATAGAGGACTTACTTCAGTAGTGCTGGGAGCACCATTTAATACAGCAGGGAGGTGGGTGGGCTGGTTAGCTGGGAAGCTGGAGTGGGGGTAGATGCTAAGAAAACAGAGAGCAGCAAAAATACAAAGGGAGAAGGGAGAGAGGACTTACTTCAGTAGTGCTGGGAGCACCATTAAATACAGCAGGGAGGTGGATGGGCTGGTTAGCTGGGAGAAGGGTGAGAGGATGCAATTTGAAAGAAAAAAAATCCAATATACTTCCATTATCAAAACGTGCACATTCTTTTTATATGCATACTTTCTGGTGCCATGGTTTCTACTGAGCATGTGCAAAAGTGCACAGTATATACACATATGCATTTTGTGATTGGCTGATGGCTGTAACATGGTGCATGGGGAAGATGGAAAATTGGATTAAGTTTAAAATTTGCCAGAAAATATTCTGCTGCTCATTTTAAAATCAAAATAAGTGCTATTGAATGTATGTGTCTTTTTTTGTGTGTATGTGTCCATTATTCAATTCTACTGCATTTAGTGGTCCTTTAGGAAAGGAGTTACACAGTTTGATTGATCTTACAGTGAAAAAAATGTGATAATTGGTCATTATCCTTTCCAAACATATAAATCTTAACAAAATATATTTTGTGCTATCAGGTGACGCTTTTCACCAATTGCCGTCCTGCTGACCGGACATTTCGAGCATCAAGTGCCAACTTCTTTTTTCTGTTGGTTCTGCTTCTAGGACTTGCTCTGTCTTGGGTGCCAGTCTTATACACTATATTTACGTGAGTACATTTGTATTGGAATATAAAACAAGTTTTTTTTGGTTGACCATTGGTATAATTGATTGATTTCCTGGTAATCAAAAACACATCTTCTCATTAATACAGTATGAATCCATCCAAAGCATGTGGACCATTCAGAGGACAACCATCTATCTGGGACACCATCCCAACAACAGTGCAAACCTTCCCAAAGGTGGCACGGGAGTTTGTTGAGTTCATTGGCTCACAGGCATTTATAATTCCTTTCTTCGGCTTTTCATGGTAAGATTATTACACCTTTGCACCAGGATAAATCATGCTCTGTATAAATGGGGAATCATATATGGAATTAATTCCTTTTTATAAGATATCATAAGATTACCTGAAAGTTTTCAGCAAATTACCATGCATATCAATAAAAATTATTATAGGGAGTTCCTGTCTAAAAGTGCATTTATTACTAATAAATAATGTCCCATTTGTAATACATACACCTTCAATATTGGGGGATGTGCAGATTTATTTATAATTCTTTTATTGGGAGTTTCAATGTTAGTATCTCCATATTATTCCACATAGTCACTGTCAGGGGCAGAACTACCATTGCTGGAGCAGGTGCAAATTATTCGGAAAATTATATTAGTTACATTTTGGAAAAAAAATGTTTTGGCAAATTAGTTATGTTAGGTTAAATAGTTTTTTCAGATCCGTTCGTTTTTTTTCGGATCCATTCTTTATTCATATGCATTATTCTATTCTGAGGTTAGAATAGAATAATGCACATGAATAAAGAATGGATCCGAAAAAACTATTTAATTTAACATTAATAATTTGCCGGCAATTGCCGAAACACTAACTAAACCTATTAACCCCTAAACCGTAGTTCCCTCAACATTGCCGACACTAACTAAACCTATAAACCCCTAAACTGCCACCCCCACATCGCAACAACCTAAATTAAACTATATTAACCCCTAAACCTAACACCCCCTAACTTTAACATAATTAAAATAGACCTAAATTAAACTTACAATTATTAACTAACTACCTATTTAAAAAAAATACAATTTTACCTGTGAAATAAAAATAAAACCTAAGCTAGCTACAATATAACTATTTACTAACTACCTAGTTAAAATAAATACAAACTTACCTGTGAAATAAAAATAAAGCCTAAGCTTACACTAATAAAACCTAACATTACAAAAATAAAAAAACTAACATGACAAAAAAAAAAAACTACAATTACAAAAAATAAGAAACACTAAAATTGCCAAAAAACAGAATTTATGTTTACCTGATAAATTTCTTTCTCCTACGGTGTATCCGGTCCACGGCTTCATCCTTACTTGTGGGATATTCTCCTCCCCTACAGGAAGTGGCAAAGAGAGCCCACAGCAGAGCTGTCTATACAGCTCCCCTCAGGCTCCGCCCCCCCAGTCATTCGACCGACGGTTAGGAGAAAAAGGAGAACCATAAGGTGCAGTGGTGACTGTAGTTTACAAAAAATAAATTTAAACCTGACCAAAAAGCCAGGGCGGGCCGTGGACCGGATACACCGTAGGAGAAAGAAATTTATCAGGTAAACATAAATTCTGTTTTCTCCTACACTGGTGTATCCGGTCCACGGCTTCATCCTTACTTGTGGGAACCAATACCAAAGCTCTAGGACACGGATGAAGGGAGGGCACACGTCAGGTAACCTAAACGGAAGGCACCACTGCTTGCAAAACCTTTCTCCCAAAAATAGCCTCCGAAGAAGCAAAAGTAATGAATTTGTAAAATTTGGCAAACGTATGCAGTGAAGACCAAGTCGCTGCCTTACAAATCTGTTCAACAGAAGCCTCATTCTTGGAAGCCCATGTGGAAGCCACAGCTCTAGTAGAGTGAGCTGTAATTCGTTCAGGAGGCTGCCTTCCAGCAGACTCATAAGCCAACCGGATGATGCTTTTCAGCCAGAAAGACAGAGAGGTCGCAGTCGCCTTTTGACTTCTCCTCTTGCCAGAATAGACGACAAACAAGGACGATGTTTGTCTGAAGTCTTTAGTTGCTTTTAGATAAAACTTTAAAGCACGAACCCCATCAAGATGGTGTAACAGACGTTCCTTGTTAGAAACTGGATTAGGACACAGAGAAGGAACAACTATTTCCTGGTTGATATTCTTATTGGAAACCACTTTTGGAAAAAAACCAGGTTTGGTACGTAAAACGACCTTATCTGTATGAAACACCAGATAGGGTGAATTACACTGCAAAGCAGACAATTCAGAAACTCTTCTAGCAGAAGAAAAAGCTACAAAAAACAAAACTTTCCAAGATAGTAACTTAATATCTATGGAATGTAGAGGTTGAAACAGAACCCCTTGAAGAACTGAAAGAACTAAATTTAGACTCCATGGAGGAGCCACAGGTCTGTAGACAGGCTTGATTCTGACTAAAGCCTGTACAAACCCTGAATATCTGGCATGGCTGCCAGACTCTTGTGTAACCAAACAGACAGAGCAGATATCTGTCCTTTAAAAGAACTAGTTGACAGACCTTTCTCCAATCCTTCTTGGAGAAAAGATAGTATCCTTGGAATCCTAATCTTACTCCATGAGTAACCCTTGGATTCGCACTAGCAAAGATATTTCCGCCATATCTTATGGTAAATTTTCCTGGTGACAGGCTTTCTAGCCTGGATCACAGTATCTATAACTGATTCTGAAAACCCACGTTTAGCTAGAATCATGCGTTCAATCTCCAAGCAGTCAGTTGCAGAGAAACTAGGTTTGGATGTTCGAATAGACCTTGAATTAGAAGGTCCTGCCTCAAAGGCAGCTTCCATGGTGGAACCGATGACATATTCACCAGGTCTGCATACCAAGTCCTGCGTGGCCACGCAGGAGCTATAGAATTACCGAAGCCGTCTCCTGCTTGATCCTGGCTACTAGCCGGGGGAGAAGGGGAAACGGTGGAAAGACATAAGCTAGATTGAACGACCAAGGCGCTACTAAGGTATCTACCAATGTCGCCTTGGGATCCCTGGACCTGGACCTGTAACGTGTAACTTTGGATTTCTGACGTAACGCCATCAGATCCAGATCTGTAATGCCCCATAGCTGAGTCAGCTGAGCAAAAAAACCTCCGGGTGGAGTTCCCACTCCCCCGGATGGAAAGTCTGAAGACTCAGATAATCCGCCTCCCAGTTGTCTACTCCTGGGATGTGAATTGCTGATAGATGGCAGGAGTGATCCTCTGCCCATTTGATGATCTTGGATACCTCCCTCATCGCCAGGGAACTCTTTGTTCCCCCCTGATGATTGATGTACGCAACAGTCGTCAAGTTGTCCGACTGAAATCTGATGAATATGGCCTCCGCTAGTTGAGGCCATGCCTGGAGCGCATTGAATATCGCTCTCAATTCCAAAATGTTTATCGGGAGAAGAAATTCTTCCCGAGACCATAGACCCTGAACCTTCAGGGACTTCCAGACCGCGCCCCAGCCTAAGAGGCTGGCGTCGGTCGTGACAATGATCCACTCCGGTCTTCGGAAACTCATTCCCTGAGACAGGTGATCCTGAGACAACCACCAGAGGAGTGAGTCTCTGGTTTGCTGGTCCATCTGAATCTGGGGAGAAATATCTGCATAATCCCCATTTCATTGTTTGAGCATGCACAGTTGCAATGGTCTTAAATGAATTTGAGCAAAAGGAACCACGTCCATTGCCCCAACCATTAGTCCTGTTACCTCCATGCACTGAGCTATGGAGAGTTGAGGAATGGATTGAAGAACTCGACAAGTGTTCAAAAGTTTTAATTTTCTGACCTATGTCAGAAAGATTTTCATTTCTACCGAGTCTATTATTGTTCCCAGGAAGGGAACCCTTGTGAACGGGGACAGAGAACTTTTTTCTATGTTCACCTTCCACCCGTGAGACCTTAGAAAGGCTAGAACAATGTCCGTATGAGCCCTTGCTTTGTGAAAAGACGACGCCTGTATTAAATGTCATCTAGTTAAGGTGCTACTGCAATGCCCCTTGGCCTTAGCACCGCTAGAAGGGACCCTAGCACCTTTGTGAAAATTCTCGGAGCAGTGGCCAATCCGAAGGGAAGAGACACGAACTGGTAATCCGAATGGTTTCCATTTGGAATGATGGAACTCTGAGTAATTGGTTTAGGATCTTTAAATCCAGAATTGGCCTGAAAGTTCCTTCCTTTTTGGGAACTACAAACAGGTTTGAGTAAAATCCCAGTCCTTGTTCTGCTGTTGGAACTGGGTTTATCACTCCCATTTTTAAAAGGTACTCTACGCAATGTAAGAATGCCTGTCTCTCTATCTGGTCTAAAGATAAGCGAGACAAGTGGAACCTTCCCCTTGGAGGAAGGTCCTTGAATTCTAGAAGATACCGCTGAGAGACAATTTCTAGTGCCCAGGGGTCCGGAATATCTCTTGCCCAGGCCTGAGCAAAGAGAGAAAATCTGCCCTAGATCCGGTCCCGGATTGGGGGCTACCCCTTCATGCTGTCTTGGTAGCAGCAGCAGGTTTTTTGGCCTGTTTACCCTTGTTCCAGCCTTGCAATGGTTTCCATGCTGGTTTGGGCTGGGGTGCATTACCCTCTTGCCTAGTGGCTGTAGAGGTAGAAGCCGGTCCGTTCCTGAAACTGCGAAAGGAACGAAAATTAGACTTATTTTTAACTTTGAAAGGTCTATCCGTGGAAGGGCATGGCCCTTTCCCCCAGTGATATCTGAAATAATTTCTTTCAACTCTGGCCCGAATAGGGTCTTACCCTTGAAAGGAATATTAAACAATTTTGTTTTGGACGACACATCCGCCGACCACGATTTTAGTCAAAGCGCTCTACGCGCCACTATTGCGAAACCTGAATTTTTCGCCGCTAATTTAGCTAACTGAAAAGCGGCATCTGTAATGAAAGAATTAGCCAACTTCAGGGCGTGAATTCTATCCATGACTTCATCCTAAGAAGTCTCCTTCTGGAGCGAGTTTTCTAATTCCTCAAACCAAAAAGCAGCTGCAGTGGTTACAGGAATAATGCAAGAAATTGGTTGAAGAAGAAAACCTTGTTGAACAAAAATTTTCTTAAATAAACCTTTACTTTGAAAACTGCCCCCTCTACCTTAGGGACCGTCTGCCACGTGTCCCTTCTGGGGTCAACAATGGGGAACATTTTCTTAAATATAGGAGGGGGAACAAAAGGTACACCTGGTTTCTCCCACTCCTTATTCACTATATCCGCCACCCTCTTAGGTATCGGAAACGCATCAGTGTGTACTGGGACCTCTAAGAATTTATCCATTTTACACAATTTTTCTGGGACCACCAAAGGGTCACAATCATCAAGAGTAGCCAGGACCTCCTTAAGTAGAGCGCGGAGGTGTTCTAGCTTAAATTTAAATGCTATGGTATTAGGCTGTGCCTGCTGAGAAACTTTTCCTGTGTCCGAAATTTCTCCCTCAGACAGGCCCTCCCTAACCGCCAAGTCAGATTGATGTGAGGGCACTACAGATAAATTATCCTCTGCGTCTACTTGCTCATTTTCTGTATTTAAAACTAAGCAATCACGCTTCCTAGGAAAGCTGGCAGTTTGGATAAAAATGCTGCGATAGAATTATCCATTACTGCTGCTAACTGTTGCATAGTAATCGCAATTGGTGCGCTAGATGTACTGGACATCGCCTGCGCGGGCATAGCTGGTGTTGACACAGAAGGAGAGGAAAGCAAGCTATTTTCACTACCTTCAGCTAAAGAATCATCTTGGGCTATATTTTTAAGTGTGATTGTACTGTCCTTAAGCTGTTTGGACGCTATGGCACACTTCACACATAAATTTAATGGGGGAACCACCTTGGCCTTTGGACATACAGAACATAGGCTATCTGAAGACTCAGACATGTTTAACAGACTTAAACAGAACTACAATGCAATAAAAATTATTTTTGACAAAAACGTTACTGTCCCTTTAAATAATAAAAAGCACACTTTTTTACTGAAATATTAAAAACCCATGAAATAAACATCCGATTTTAATGAAATTTTCACCACAGAGTCTTAATGCTTTGAAAAGATTGCACACAAATTTTCAGATCAATTAACCCCTTAATGCACACTTTTTTACTGAAACATCAAAAAAAACATGAAATAAACATCCGATTTTAATGAAATTTTCACCACAGAGTCTTAATGCTTTGAAAAGATTGCACACAAATTTTCAGATAAATTAACCCCTTAATGCCCAAACCGGAGTTAATAACAGTTATTAACCAGTTAACACACTACAGTACTAGCCACAGCTTCTCACTGTAGCCTTTACCTTCATTAGGGATTATTTTAGCAGGAAATAAGCCTCCCTGGAGTCTTTTATGATGCCTCTTGACTCCCCACATGAAGCTGCATGGATTGCCTAGGCAAAAACAACTGCACAATTTAGGCCTAAAAATTAGGCCTCCTCCCTCTTCATTCTAGAGTGGAGGGGCCTTTCTGACTAGATTTAGGTGTCCAAAAAAGTGCCAGGCCGAAATTAAACCCCAAAAGTGTTTTAAAGTCTGAAAAAACACCTTATTTATAGTGAAAAACATGCTAAAAAGCAATCGATTTTAAAGCCCACAATAGTGTCAACCAGCATAGAGCCCTAAATATAAGCCATCATTTTATACAGAGTCTATTAGAAAAAAATGGCTTACCAATCCCAGAGGGAATTTCTGACAGACTTCTATCATTACATGGTCTTGTTAGAAAAATGCCTGATCATACCTGAAGCAGTTAAGCCTGCAAACTGTTCCCCCCAACTGATGTTCTCTGGTTAACAGTCCTGCGTGGGAACAGCAATGGATTTTAGTTACTGGTGCTAAAATCATATTCCTCTTAGCAGAAATCTTCATCACTTTCTTCTGTAGAGTAAATAGTACTATTTTAAAATAACAAACTCTTGATTGAAGAAATAAAAAACTACAACTAACACCACATACTCTTTACCACCCCCGTGGAGATGCTACTTGTTCAGAGCGGCAAAGAGAATGACTGGGGGGGGGCGGAGCCTGAGGGGAGCTGTATAGACAGCTCTGCTGTGTGCTCTCTTTGCCACTTCCTGTAGGGGAGGAGAATATCCCACAAGTAAGGATGAAGCCGTGGACCGGATACACCAATGTAGGAGAAATAAAAAATCTACCATTACAAAAAATAACAAACAAAATTATCCAAAACAATAACAATTATTCCTATTCTAATAATGTTTTAAAAAAAACACCCCAAAATAAAAAAATCCCTAATCTATAATAAACTACCAAGGGCCCTAAAAATGGACTTTTGTAGGCCTTTAAAAGGGCCTTTTGTAGGGCATTGCCCTTAAAAGGGCATTCAGCTCTTTTTCGACCCATTAAAAATAAAAAATGCGTAGTCTAAAAAAAAACAAAAAAAAAACACCCCAAAAATATTACAGAAAATTAAGAAAGAAAATTAAAACTACAATTACAAAAAATAATAAACACTCCAATTACAAAAAATAAAAAAAATCCCATTACAAAAAACAAACGAAATTATCCAAAATAATAAAAATTATTCCTATTCTAATACCTCATTTTAAAAAAAAAAAACACTCCAAAATAAAAAAACCTAATCTATAATAAACTACCAATAGCCCTTAAAAGGGCCTTTTGAAGGGCATTGCCCTAAAGTTAAACAGCTATTTTGGTAAAAAAAAAACACCCCCTAACATTACAAACCCCCACCCCCCAAACCCACAAAATAAAAAAACCTAACTAAAAAAAATATAATCTACCCATTGCCCTGCATTTGTATGGGCATTGCCCTTAAAATGGCATTCAGCTCTTTTACTGCCCTTAAAAGGGCATTCAGCTCTTTTTTGGACCTAATCTAAAAAAAAAAAACACCCCAAAAAAAAAACCTAACACTAACCCCAAAATCGATACTCACAGTTGCTGAAGTCCGGCGAAAGATCTTCATCCCAGCAGTGAAGCATCTTCATCCAGACGGCTCCATCTTCATCCATCGCAGGAATGGCATCTTCTATATCTCTGCGGCGGCGGATTGCTCAATGCACGGAGGCGGAGGTCCATCAGTCCGATGTGGAGGTCCTGTTCATGCGATCGCCCGCCGCACACTGAGGATTCAATGCAAGGTACCCCTTTTATATTGGGGTACCATTGCATTCCTATTGGCTAAAAAATTAAAATCAGCCAAAAGGAATTAGAGCTGCTTAAATCCTATTGGCTGATTCAAACAGCCAAAAGGATTTAAGCAGCTCTCATTCCTATTGGCTGATTTGAATCAGCCAAATCCGCGCATCGACCGCCCCGCCTATAAAGGGATGAAGAAGATGCCGGTCCCGCAATGGATGAAGATGTAGCCACCTGAATGAAGATACTTCGCCGCTGGGATGAAGATCTTTCATCGGACTTCAGCAACTGTGAGTACCGATTTTGGAATTAGTGTTAGTTTTTTTTGGTTTTGGTTTTTTGGGTGTTTTTTTTTTTTTTAGATTAGGGCTTTTTTTTATTTTAATGGGCCAAAAAAGAGCTGAATGTCCTTTTAAGGGCAGTAAAAGAGCTGAATGCCATTTTAAGGGCAGTAAAAGAGCTGAATGCCCTTTTAAGGGTAATGCTCATACAAATACCCTTTTCAGGGCAATGGGTAGATTCGTTTTTTTTTTATTTTGTGGGTTTGGGGGAGTAGGGGTTTGTAATGTTAGGGGGTATTTGTTTTTATTTGTTTTGTAAAAGAGCTGTTAACTTTAGGGCAATGCCCTACAAAAGACCCTTTTAAGGGCCCTTGGTAGTTTATTATAGATTAGTTTTTTTTATTTTGGGGTGTTTTTTATTTTTTTAAAACGGGGTATTAGAATATGGAATAATTTTTATTATTTTGGATAATTTCGTTTGTTATTTTTTGTAATGGTAGTTTTTTTATTTTTTGTAATTGTAGTGCTTATTATTTTTTGTAATTGTAGTTTTAATTTTCTTGTAATGTTAGGTTTTAGTGTAAGCTTAGGTTTTATTTTTATTTCACAGGTAAGTTTGTATTTATTTTAACTAGAGGTAATGAGAAAAGAAAAATTGACAGTATACTAGCACTCTTGTGGATGCCAATAAATACATATAGATGACATGGAGGGTCACCTGTATCAGGAGTTTAATAAAACATAACTTTTATTTAGATAAATTAATATATACATATGAATGTATGGTGTGTGCTTTAAAACTTAGATTAAGAAAATATATGGGGGACAATTATCCACAGAAGCACTATCAATTTATACAAAATCTATTATCCTGTAACTCACACAGCTTCAGTGCAAACTCAAAGTTGCTAAGACCTGCAAGAATAATTAACTACAAAGGGGATTGACCCCGCCAACAAATTAACTGTAAAACTGCAGTCTAGAGCAAAAGTAAGCACCGGTCTGTGTAAGTACAGATTAGGCAGAGTATCCCCCCAGTAAACATTATTTAAACCAAGCTATAGATGTGGAAATTGCCCCCAAACACGTCTGATGCGCATTTCGCCATTACCACGGCTTTCTCAAAGGTTAACCCAATCCGGGACCGCCTCCTTGCCTTTAAACTAGTAACTGGCCAATCATAGTGGAGTGTAGATACACACCCACTTGTCCAACCTATCATAGGTGACTAGCGTTCATTGGATATGAACCTGTCACGAGTATGCAATGTCAATCTGTCATCCTGCCGTGTAAATAATACACCAAATGTCATAGAAACTGCAAGGTAAAAAGTAGTGTGATCAATGCGGATGTTATCCTCCAAAATAAAGAACATATTATAAACCATTGTTTTCACTGGGTAAAAAATAGTATGATCAATGCGGTTGTTATCCTCCAAAATAAAGAATCAGAAATTCAATATGAGGACATATTATATACTATTGTTTGCACCGGGGATATTACTACATTATATGATTAGTGCAGATAGCACTAATCAAGTGGGGACACAATCGAATGTTTTGAATAAGACATATCATCCATTCTTAAAGCTGAAAAGGAATGGTTACGTGTTAGTCCTATTGCTTAGTCTAAGAATAACAGAAAGCGCATTAAATAAGTAATACACCAAGTGTCAGAGCGGATGAAAACAATGGTTTATAATATGTTCTTTATTTTGGAGGATAACATCCGCATTGATCACACTACTTTTTACCTTGCGATTTCTATGACACTTGGTGTATTATTTACACGGCAGGATGACAGATTGACGTTGCATACTCGTGAAAGGTTCATATCCAATGAACGCTAGTCACCAATGATAGGTTGGACAAGTGGGTGTGTATCTACACTCCACTATGATTGGCCAGTTACTAGTTTAAAGGCAAGGAGGCGATCCCGGATCAGGTTAGCCTTTGAGAAAGCCGTGGTAACGGCGAAATGCGCATCAGGCGTGTTTGGGGGCAATTTCCACATCTATAGCTTGGTTTAATTACTGTTTACTGGGCGGATACTCTGCCTAATCTGTACTTACACAGACTGGTGCTTACTTTTGCTCTAGACTGCAGTTTTACAGTTAATTTGTCAATCCCCTTTGTAGTTAATTATTCTTGCAGGTCTTAGCGACTTTGAGTTTGCACTGAAGCTGTGTGAGTTACAGGATAATAGATTTTATATAAATTGATAGTGCTTCTGTGGATAATTGTCCCCCATATATTTTCTTAATCTAAGTTTTAAAGCACACACCATACATTCATATGTATATATTAATTTATCTAAATAAAAGTTATGTTTTATTAAACTCCTGATACAGGTGACCCTCCATGTCATCTATATGTATTTATTGGCATCCACAAGAGTGGTAGCATACTGTCACTTTTTCTTTTCTCATTACCTTTAGTCATTTCAGACAGTTAGCACCCCCCTATTCTCAATTGTTATTAGCAAAACTTATTTGTTTAGAATCAGATAATCTGACTAATATATAATAGAAAACATTATTTACATTTAAATAATTGTATTAGGGGCCCTTAAGATTTGATGAACCTCCTATTTCTATTCTTTTGCACATTTATTTTAACTAGGTAGTTAGTAAAAAGTTATAGTGTAGCTAGCTTAGGGTTTTTTTCACAGATAAGTTTGTATTTATTTTAAAATAGGTAGTTAGTTAATAATTGTAACTTTAATTTAGGTCTATTTTAATTATGTGAAAGTTAGGGGGTGTTAGGTTTAAGGGTTAATATAGTTTAATTTAGGTTGTTGCGATGTGAGGGTCGGTGGTTTAGGGGTTAATAGGTTTAGTTAGTGTTGGTGATGTGGGTGCACGGCGGTTTAGGGGTTAATAGGTTTAATTAGTGTCAGGGATGTTTGGGAACTGCGGTTTAGGGGTTAATAGGTTTAGTTAGTGTCGGGGAACTGTGGTTTAGGGGTTAATAGGTTTAGTTAGTTTTGGCAATGTTTGGGAACGGCGGTTTGATGGTTAATAGGTTTAGTTAGTGTCAGCGATGTCGGGGAACGGCGGTTTAGGGGTTAATACGATTATATAGTGATTTAGTTAGTGTCGGCGATGTCGGGGAACTGCGGTTTAAATTAGAACAATGAAAAATTCCGAATATGAATAAAGAATGGATTCCGAGAATTCAGAAACTGATTTATTAATTTTCTGAATTTTTCGATATTTTAGTTATAGTGCCGATTCGGAAATTCGGATGCATTTGAATCTCCGAATCGGCAAAAATTCACCCAAAAACAAAATTCGTCCGAAACGAAGCGCATATTTGTCTACTTTTTATTAGAGCAGATTTTCTATCTATCTATCTATCTATTTATCTGTCTCTCTGTCTGTCTATCTATTTATCTATCTGTGCACAAAATCATTATACAGAGCAACATAAATAACATTGCTCATTCTTACTACTGAGTTACCTTTGGGGGGACCAAAAAAAAAGTCTGCACCAGGGCCCTCTGTTGAGTAGGTCGGCTACTGATCACTGTGTTCTAGTATATTAACAAAAAGTACACCTGTGTGTGTGTGTGAGGGTGTGTGTAGTTTTAACATAAATTAACATTGACTTTCCTTAATGTCCAAACCAAATAGAGCCCAGATTAAATTATCCATTTAATAGCCCTGATCAATGTTTCTTTTTTTTTTTTTTAACAAGCATTATAATGTTCTACCTAATTGCACTGGGGAACTCATATGGAAGACTGGTGAAGATGCTGAAGGACCAGTTGCAGATGGTAAGTGTCAGTGATACTCATAAGTAACATATTTTCCATCATAACATGAAGTTACCTGCTAGATGAATGATTTAATACTGAGAGATTATCTATTTTTCCAACGATCCAGGGCCGTCTTTAATATTGACTGGACCCTGGGCAAACATTTTCTTGCCCCCCCCCCCCATGCAATTTCGCTCTCCACCCCAACATCCCAAAAAACAACTAAATCAATTTTTTTTTTTTTTTTTTTAAATTATTAGCCCAGCAGTGGATCAGGCACTGCAGGGCTAATCATTAAAAATAAATAAATTGCAATATGTGAAACTGGACCTAAGCAGTACAAATAAGTAAATAAATATATAAATTCCTCCACTCTGGATTAATTTAATATGCTTTTGAATGTGATTCTGGTGCGAGGTTAGCTGGTTAAAGAGATTTAGGGCAGCCAACAGGAGCAAAGCAAGGTAAAGACTGAGGAGGAAGCATGGAGATGCAGACAAATATAAGTTTACTGACTGGAACAGCAGAACTACTATGGGAAGCTGTAAAATCTGAGACAGAGAGAAATAAAAACTATAAAAATAAACCTTACCTTAATGTGTGATGTAACAGCATGACACTATACATCATCCACAGCAGCACATGTCACTTATTTGTTAGGAACAAGTTCCCTCTCATCCTGCACTAGACAATGCTGCATGGGGGAGGACATGTGTACACTCACTTATTCTTTCCACTGACACCTTTCTACAAAGCACTGTTCCCCTAACAAACTTCAGTTAGTTGATCTTAGAGCCACAGCAGAAAGAGCAGGGCTAAGGGGACCAGCAGACTGGATGCTGTCTGCCCAAGGCTGCATGGATACAGACGAGTCACACAGCCCCAAGACTGAAGAGAGCAGTGTGTACAGCTACACAGATGCTTAAATCCTCACCTGCCTGCCACTCCAGCTTTCTGCTGCATGCGCCTATAGTCAGCCCTACCCAGAAACAATACCCACCACCAGAGCAGTTACCTGGTAACAGTGGTAACCCCAGCAGGACCTTTTCTGATGCAGTGGGGTTGGCTGGATGCCGAGTTAGTGCTGCACAGTGCACATCTAAAACAGCAAATGGCACTAGCTTGGAATGTCACATGATACCCGCACGGTCTGGCAATGTTTCTCACAAATAAATATAAGCAGAGAACTTTTGACTGTGACAATATTAGGACTGACTGTGTGTCCCCCCCTTATGCCACATGACATCAGCAGTCTGGCATGAACTCTTTAGGACTCTTGGGCCCCTCAACAAAGACTGGGCCCTGGGCAGCTGCCCCTTTTGCCCTGTGTTAAAGACAGCCCTGCAACCATCCATCCAATAAAACACTCAACACATCTAAGTAGTGCTAATAAAGAACTAGTCTAAAAAATCCAGTTAAGAGAGCAATTTCAGTAACAAACACATAATGTAGCTGGGGCATAATAGCTGAGCTAACTGTGGTATTAATCTCCTGGCCAATAGCCATAATCACAGCTGTGGAAAAGCCTAACAATATCCAGCAGTTTAGAAAGCTGTAACATTTTAATGTTGCCCTAACTAAATAAAGTCAGTGGAAGGTTTAGATTGAGCCTGTTAAAGCATTTCAACTTGTCATATGTTTTTTGTTAAAAGTAATGCTTTATTCTTAATGTAGAATCCTGTCAGCTGATTGTAGTTTAAAGGGATGCTAAACCCAATTTTTTTTCTTTAATGATTCTAATTTACTCCTATTATCAATTTTTCTTCATTCTCTTGCTATCTTTATTTAACCCCTTAGTGACCACAGCACTTTTCAATTTTCTTACTGTTTAAAGTGAAAGTAAAGTTAACCTATTATCTCGTTATCACTGCAAAGTAATCATAAAATAAACTGAACTTTAATTCATCATTTTTTAAAAATCTTTTTCTGACATTTGTTATATATATTTTAATCGTTCCATAAACTAACCTTATCCCTCTACCTGCATCAAAAAAAAATTCGGGTAGTTGTGACGATTTGATCCATATCTAACGGATTGGTTCCCCCATTGGCGTCTAAGATGAACTAATCTACTCCCACTTGTTACATAGTGCATGCGTGAAGTCTTAATATCGCTGTCAGTCTATTTGCGCGTGCACACAAGCCGCATGCGCACTAGCAAACAACGATTGTCATCGTTCTAAACCAGATATAATGTAGCGAAGATGCGAAATTGCGCATGCGCATAGTTTTAACAATCACGCACGCTTACTAACGCAAACGGGGGTTGGGAGCGCAATAGATAGAAAACAGGAAGAAAGTGAGGGGGAGGAGGAAGCTGCAAAAAGACGGTCAAAGTAAATGTTATATTTATTTCATTTGGGATTGTTTTTTCAAAATAATAAGTTAGCGACTATAATGTTTGGCATAATATAATATGAAAATCGGATTGATTAGGCTAAAACTTTACTTTCACTTTAAGGACTATTTTTACATTTCTGCGGTGTTTGTGTTTAGCTGTAATTTTCCTCTTACTCATCAACAGTACCCTCCCACACATATTATATACAGTTTTTCTCGCCATTAAATGGACCTTTTAAAGATACCATTATTTTCATTATATCATATAATTTACTATATAAAAAAAAATTAAAATGATGAAAAATTGAAAAAAACTAACTTTTCTAACTTTGACCCCCATAATCTTGTAACATACAGTTACACATCTACGACCACCAAAAAACACCCATGCTAAATAGTTTCTAAATGTTGTCCTAAGTTTAGAAATACCTCATGTTTACATGTTCTTTGTTTTTTTTGCAAGTTATAGGGCAATAAATACAAGTAGCACTTTGCTATTTCCAAACCATTTTTTTTTTAAATTATTAATAGTTACATTGTAACACTGATATCTGTCAGGAATCCCTGAATATCCCTTGACATGTATATCCTATTTTTTTAATAGACATCCCAAAGTATTGATCTAGGCCCATTTTGGTATATTTCATGCCACCATTAAATGTGATCAAATAAAAAAAAACGTTAAAGTGAATGTAAAGTTAACCCTATTTGTTCAGGGCATTGGGTAGAGTTTTAAAAATGAGGCAGAGTTTAAGTCATCAATTTTTTATATATATTTATTTACTCACATTTTAACCTTTTTAAACCTCCGACGATAAGCGCAACTCTCCCCTCTTTGCACAAACGTCACGGCCCAGAGGGGAACAATGTTAAATTGCAGGGATGAAACTACAGGGGGTGCAGAGGTTGCAACTGCAACTGGGTCCCTGAGGGAGGGGGCCCAGCTTAAAAAAATATATTTTTCAAAAATGTTGACCTGTGTAAAGGTCTTACCTGGATTGGAGTCTGTAGCAGAGATACATGCTCACCCTTACAGGTATCACAGCCCAAAGTGATCAGGTAAGAAAACCACCTGGGCTGTGAATAAATGCACCGGGGCTGTGTGCAAAAAACAAGTATCCGAGTATGCTGTATAAACAAGGGTAAATCCAAGAGAGTAGTCAAGGTATTGCAGAGATTAAAGGAAGCCAGAGGTGCAGGCAAATGATGAACAGAGCCGGGGTCACACGCCAGGGTCAGTCTTGGGGATTCAGGAACAAAAACACCTAAACTAGAAACAGGAAACATGACAGGAACTGACACTGAGCACAGGAAAAGGCAGGGTTATATAGCCAGATAATGAGCTGCTAATTGGTAGGAAGTCCCAGGTAAGTCTGACTGACAGGTTGTAAATGAGCACAGGTGATCCAGGTAAAGCAATATCCAGAGTCCAGCCCCAGTGCTGCAGGCAGGAAAAGGAAAGGTAATGAAAGGCTTACATACACACACAAATAGAGAAAAACAGCTGTGACTTAGAGGCAAGAGAACAAGCCTAGGATAAGAGAGGACCCATGTTCAAGTTCCTTGCTTGCCCCCAAAGGGGCGACCATGCCTGGCTGTCTGCATGGAACGGTGGGAACCGTGACAGTTCCCTATCCTTATAATCGCCCCCTGAGCATGAACAGGCTGGGTAGTTGCCACTTTGAGTTTGGGAGCAAAGTCAGCCTCATCTTCGGACATGTCAAAGATGTCATCTGGCAGGATGGCGACTCTCCCGTGGGCATCCAGACCTACAATTTGGTCGTCCTCTACATTACTGGAAAACACTGTGCCAATAGTGGCCTTAGCAGCCTTCTTCCTATTCTTTTTAGTCTTAGCTGCTGTGAAAGTACTCGCAGGTGAGGCATTCACAACTTGCAATGCTTTCTCGAACATCACAAGATCCTCCTTGCAGACATGGGTACCATTCGAGTCATAAGTGCAGTCAGGTGGCAGTACTTTGGCAGGGAAGAAAGTAATGCTGGTGCTTGCCTGTGCAGAAGTAATGATGGTTTCCGGATTAGGCATATCATCTGAAAGTTGAGAAGATGCTTCAGAAGCAAGAGGTAGAGGCATAATCTGGGTCTCAGGGATTTCAGGACTAACAAGAGCAGGTTCCGTAGGTTTACAGGAAATAACAGTCTCAGAGGGTAGTAGACTCCTCTGAACAGCAAAACCTGGACAGCCGTAACAGCAACCTTGGCAGCTCACAGAATTGTATGTAGAACAAAGAGGGTGAACAAAAACAGTGCCTGTTTGGAGAGCTGGAGACCGAGGTGGGCGAATAGGGCAATTGGAGATATAGTGTCCTCTTTCCCCACAGTAAAAGCAAAGGCAATGGCTCCTCCTTCTGGCTCTTTCTTGGGGAGCCTGCCTATTCAACATTACCCCTATCTCCATGGGCTCCTCAATGTCCTGAGAAGGAGTATATGATTCGCCAGGAGCATCAAGGTTTGCGGGTGAGTACTGGTAAAAAGCATCCCAGTCACGAGGAAGCCGTGATCTGTGGGAACGTGGAACAGTCCTAGGGACCTTAGTTTGCCTTGTGGTAGTACACTGAGTGGCAATGGCTGTTAAGAAAGTCCCCCAGTTGTCTAGGACAGGACTCTTAGCCAGGAGCATCTGGTGTGCCCATTTTTTTTATTTGCCCAGAAAGCAGGTTGATGGCTGAACGGACCATGATGAAGTCAGTGGCATACGTAAGAGGCTTTAGGGCAAACAACAGCTCACAATCTACCTTAAAGGACAAGAAGGAGGAACGGCTACCATTGAATCTCTCAGGTAACAGTACAAAAGGTTCACGATACGCTGGTTCTGGGTGTACCGTACCTTTAAGAGCACAAAAATCCTGCTGCAGATCAAGAACAGTCTGAGACAAGTTGGACACTTGCTGTGTCAGGGCAGTGTTCATCTCTGCGGGCTCCATAATGGTCAGTTCTTATGTAAAGGTCTTACCTGGATTGGAGTCTGTAGCAGAGATATATGCTCACCCTTACAGGTATCACAGCCCAAAGTGATCAGGTAAGAAAACCACCTGGGCTGTGAATAAATGCACGAGTATGCTGTACAAACAAGGGTAAATCCAAGAGAGTAGTCAAGGTATTGCAGAGATCAAAGGAAGCTAGAGGTGCAGGTAAACGATGAACAGAGCCAGGGTCACAAGCCAGGGTCAGTCTTGGGGATTCAGGAACAAAGACACCTAAACTAGAAACAGGAAACATGAAACAAAGAACTGATACTGAGCACAGGAAAAGGCAGGGTTATATAGCCAGATAATGAGCTGCTAATTGGTAGGAAGCCCCAGGTAAGCCTGACTGACGGGTTGCAAATGAGCACAGGTGATCCAGGTAAAGCAGGTAGATTCTTGCACCTGGGCCCTGTGGTTTCTAGTTACGCCTCTGATTAGTTGTTTTAAGTATCGTCATCTGTCAATCAATTTGACAATATGGCATGCGGAAGAGCTGCGCTTATCGTCGGAGGTTTAAAAAGGTTAAAATGTGAGTAAATAAATAAATAAATATAAAAAAATTGATGACTTAAAATCTGCCTAATTTTTAAAACTCTACCCAATGCCCTGAACAAATAGGGTTAACATTACATTCACTAACTTAGGTTTCTCACTGAAATGATTTACAAACAGCTTATGCAATTATGGCACAAATGGTTGTAAATGCTTCTCTGGGATCCCCTTTCTTCAGAAATAGTAGACATTTATGGCTTTGGCATTGCTTTTTAGTAATTAGAAGGCCACTAAATGCTGCCACGCACCACACTTGTATTATGCCCAGCAGTTAAGGGGTTAATCAGGTAGAGTGTAGGGTTAATTTTAGCTTTAGTGTAGAGATCAGCATCCCACCCCCTGATCCCTCCCTGACCCCCCTCAAACAGGTCTCTGCCCTCCCCCACCTCACCATTGTCACTGCCATCTTAAGTACTAGCAGAAAGTCTGCCAGTACTCAAAATAAAAGGCTTTATAATATATATATATATATATATATATATATATATATATATATATATATATATATATATATGCTGCAGTGCTCCCAACAGTGATGGGCCGCCCACCCGCCTCCCTCGTATCCCTCTTACCCACCAACGATTGGCACCAGTGACCCTCTCTGCATCAGTGTGCTTAAAAAGGGTATTGCACGATGCCTCAATATTGAGGCATCGCTGCAATACCCTGAAAGCATCTGGAAGCAATCAAAATAGTTTCCAGCGCTTGAAACCCCAGAGGACGTGCCAGGCACGTCCTTGGTCCTTAACTACCACCTTTTGTAGGACATGCCTGGCACGTCCTCCGTTGTCAAGGGTTTGAAAAGCAGACATGTAAAGCTTAGGAGCTGGCCCATTTTAGATTCAGCACCATTAATAGCGCTTGCTTATTGGTGACTACATTAAGCCAACCAATGAGCAACTGTAACCTAGGTTCTGAACCAAAAATGGGCCGGCTCCTAAGATTTACATTCCTGCTTTTTAAATAAAGATAGCAAAAGAACGAAGAAAATTTGATAATATGAGTAAATTAGAACCATAAAGAGAAAAATTGGGTTTAGTATCGCTTTAAACTACAATCAGCTGACAGGATTCAATATTAAGAATAAAGCATTACATTTAACAAAAATTATCGGCTAGATTACGAGTCTTGCGTTAGCCTTGAAAAGCAGCGTTGAGGGGTCCCAACGCTGCTTTTTAACGCCCGCTGGTATTACGAGTCAGGCAGGTACAGGTGTACTGCTCACTTTTTTTCCGCGATTCTCGCATACCGCAAATCCCCTTACGTCAATTGTGTATCCTATCTTTTTAATGGGATTTTCCTAACGCCGGTATTACGATTGCTTGGAAAAGTGAGTGGTACACCCTCTCCTGTCCTGTCGCATTTAAAAGTCAGTAGTTAAGAGTTTTATGGGCTAACGCCGTAACATAAAACTCTTAACTAAAGTGCTACAAAGTACACTAACACCCATAAACTACCTATTAACCCCCACACACACACACATCGGAAACACTTAACTAAAATGTTTAAGCCCTAATCTGCCGACCGGACATCGCCGAGACTGTAATAAATATATTAACCCCTAAACCACCGCACCCCCGCCTCTCAAACACTAGTTAAATTTTATTAACCCCTAATCTGCCATCCCTAACATCACCGACACCTACCTACATTTATTAACCCCTAATCTGCCACCCCCAATGTTGCCGCTACTATATTAAATTTAATAACCCCTAAACCTAAGTCTAACCCTAAGTCTAACCCCCCCTAACTTAAATATAATTTAAATAAATCTAAATAAATTTACTACAATTAAATAAATTATTCCTATTTAAAACTAAATACTTACCTATAAAATAAACCCTAAGCTAGCTACAATATAACTAATAGTTACATTGTAGCTAGCTTAGGGTTTATTTTTATTTTACAGGCAAGTTTGTATTTATTTTAACTAGGTACAATAGTTATTAAATAGTTATTACCTATTTAATAACTTCCTAGCTAAAATAAGTACAAATTTTCCTGTAAAATAAATCCTAACCTAAATTACAATTACACCTAACACTACACTATCATTAAATTAATTACATAAACTACCTACAATTAACTACAATTAAATTAAATAAACTAAAGTACAAAACCCCCCCCACTAAATTACAGAAAATAAAAAAAGAATTACAATTTTTTTAAACTAATTACACCTAATCTAATCCCCCTAATAAAATAAAAAATCCTCCCAAAATAATAAAATTCCCTACCCTATACTAAATTACAAATAGCCCTTAAAAGGGCCCTTTGCGGGGCATTACCCCAAAGTAATCAGCTCTTTTACCTGGAAAAAAATACAATAACCCCCCCAACATTAAAACCCACCACCCACACACCCAACCCTACTCTAAAACCCACCCAATCCCCCCTTAAAAAAAAACTAACACTACCCCCTTGAAGATCACCCTACCTTGAGCCGTCTTCACCCAGCCGGGCACAAGTGGACCTCCAGAGAGGCAGAAGTCTTCATCCGATCCGGGCAGAAGAGGTCCTCCAAGCGGCAGAAGTCTTCATCCAGGTGGCATCTTCTATCTTCTTCCATCCGGAGCGGAGCGTGTCCATCTTGAAGACATCCGACGCGGAGCATCCTCTTCCATCCAACGGCAACTGAAGAATGAAGGTTCCTTTAAGTGACGTCATCCAAGACGGTGTCCCTTGAATTCTGATTGGCTGATAGAATCCTATCAGCCAATTGGAATTAAGGTATGAAAAATCCTATTGGCTGATGCAATCAGCCAATAGGAGTGAAGTTCAATCCTATTGGCTGATCCAATCAGTCAATAGGATTGAGCTCGCATTCTATTGGCTGTTCCAGTCAGCCAATAGAATGCAAGCTCAATCCTATTGGCTGATTGCATCAGCCAATAGGATTTTTCCTACCTTAATTCCGATTGGCTGATAGGATTCTATCAGCCAATCGGAATTAAAGGGACGCCATCTTGGATGACGTCACTTAAAGGAACCTTCATTCTTCAGTTGCCGTCGGATAGAAGAGGATGCTCCACGTCGGATGTCTTCAAGATGGACACGCTCCGCTCTGGATGGAAGAGGATAGAAGATGCTGCCTGGATGAAGACTTCTGCCGCTTGGAGGACCTCTTCCACCTGGATCGGATGAAGACTTCTGCCCCTCTGGAGGTCCACTTGTGCCCGGCTGGGTGAAGACGGCTCAAGGTAGGGTGATCTTCAAGGGGGTTAGTATTAGGTTTTTTAAGGGGGGATTGGGTGGGTTTTAGAGTAGGGTTGGGTGTGTAGGTGGTGGGTTTTAATATTGGGGGGTATCATATTTTTTTTTCCAGGTAAAAGAGCTGATTACTTTGGGGCAATGCCCCGCAAAAGGCCCTTTTAAGGGTAGGAAAATTTATTATTTTGGGGGGATTTTTTATTTTATTAGGGGGATTAGATTAGGTGTAATTAGTTTTAAAAAATTGTAATTCTTTTTTTATTTTCTGTAACTTAGTGTTTTTTTTTTGGTACTTTATTTAATTTAATTGTATTTAATTGTAGGTAATTTAGTAAATTAATTTAATGATAGTGTAGTGTTAGGTGTAATTGTAATTTAGGTTAGGATTTATTTTACAGGTAAATTTGTACTTATTTTAACTAGGAAGTTATTAAATAGTTAATAACTATTTAATAACTATTCTACCTAGTTAAAATAAATACAAACTTGCCTGTAAAATAAATATAAATCCTAAGCTAGCTACAATGTAACTATTAGTTATATTGTAGCTAGCTTAGGGTTTATTTTATCGGTAAGTATTTAGTTTTAAATAGGATTAATTTATTTAATTGTAGTAAATTTATTTAGATGTATTTAAATTATATTTAAGTTAGGGGGGTGTTAGGGTTAGGGTTAGGTTTAGGGGTTAATACATTTTTTATAGTGGCGGCGACGTTGGCGGCAGCAGATTAGGGGTTAATAAATATAATGTAAGGTTCGGCGATGTTGGGGGCAGCAGATTAGGGGTTCACAAGTATAATGTAGGTGGCGGCGGTGTCCGGAGCGGCAGATTAGGGGTTAATAATATAATGTAGGTGGCGACGATGTTGGGGACGGCAGATTAGGGGTTAATATGTGTAAGATTAGGGGTGTTTAGACTTGGGGTTCATGTTAGGGTGTTAGGTGCAGACATAACTTTTATTTCCCCATAGGAAACAATGGGGCTGCGTTAGGAGCTGAACGCTGCTTTTTTGCAGGGTTTTTTTTTTCAGCCAGCTCAGCCCCATTGTTTCCTATGGGGAAATCGTGCACGAGCTCAACGCTCACTTTTCTGAGGCTAACGCCGGCTTGAAGAAAACTTGTAATACCAGTGTTGGCTTAAGTGAGCGGTGAGAAAAAAACCGACAAAAACTCGTAATCTAGCCGTATATTAGCAAGAGAACAAAGAAAAATTGATAATAGGAGTAAATTAGAAAGTTGCTTAAAATTTCATGCTCTATCTGAATCATTAAAGATTTTTTTGGGATTTAGTATCCCTTTAAGATGGCAACCCACAGTTATAATCACTTGGTCCCGATCCATAATGGTGAGCTGTAGGGTATTGCTAATACAATGTTTATTTAATTACACCTAGATTTAGAATTTTGCGGCCAAAGGGGTGCGTTAGCTACGCATGCTTTTTTCTGACCGCACCTTTTAAATACCGCTGGTATTTAGAGTTCACAGAATGGCTGCGTTAGGCTCCAAAAAAGGAGCGTAGAGCATATTTACCGCAACTTCAACTCTCGATACCAGCGGTGCTTACGGACGCGGCTAGCTTCAAAAACATGCTCGTGCACGATTCCCCCATAGAAAACAATGGGGCAGTTTGAGCTGAAAAAAAACCTAACACCTGCAAAAAAGCCGCGTTCAGCTCCTAACGCAGCCCCATTGTTTGCTATGGGGAAACAATTCCTACGTCTGCACCTAACACCCTAACATGTACCCCGAGTCTAAACACCCCTAACCTTACACTTATTAACCCCTATTCTGCCGCCCCCGCTATCGCTGACCCCTGCATATTATTATTAACCCCTAATCTGCCGCTCCGTACACCACCGCCACCTACATTATAGCTATGTACCCCTAATCTGCTGCCCCTAACATCGCCGACCACTATGTTATATTTATTAACCCCTAATCTGCCCCCCTCAACGTCGCCTCCACCTGCCTACACTTATGAACCCCTAATCTGCCGAGCGGACCGCGCCACTATTATAATAAAGTTATTAACCCCTAATCCGCCTCACTCCCGCCTCAATAACCCTATAATAAATAGTATTAACCCCTAATTTGCCCTCCCTAACATCGCCGACACCTAACTTCAATTATTAACCCCTAATCTGCCGACCGAATCTCGCCGCTACTGTAATAAATGGATTAACCCCTAAAGCTAAGTCTAACCCTAACACTAACACCCCCCTAAATTAAATATAATTTAAATCTAACTAAATAAATTAACTCTTATTAAATAAATTATTCCTATTTAAAGCTAAATACTTACCTGTAAAATAAACCTTAATATAGCTACAATATAAATTATAATTATATTATAGCTATTTTAGGATTTATATTTATTTTACAGGTAACTTTGTATTTATTTTAACCAGGTACAATAGCTATTAAATAGTTAAGAACTATTTAATAGCTAAAATAGTTAAAATAATTACAAAATTACCTGTAAAATAAATCCTAACCTAAGTTACAATTAAACCTAACACTACACTATCAATAAATTAATTAAATATAATACCTACAATTATCTATAATTAAACCTAACACTACACTATCAATAAATTAATTAAATACAATATCTACAAATAAATACAATGAAATAAACTAACTAAAGTACCAAAAATAAAAAAGAACTAAGTTACAAAAAATAAAAAAATATTTACAAACATTAGAAAAATATTACAACAATTTTAAACTAATTACACCTACTCTAAGCCCCCTAATAAAATAACAAAGCCCCCCAAAATAAAAAAATGCCCTACCCTATTCTAAATTAAAAAACTTCAAAGCTCTTTTACCTTACCAGCCCTGAACAGGGCCCTTTGCAGGGCATACCCCAAAGAATTCAGCTCTTTTGCCTGTAAAAAAAACACATACAATACCCCCCCCAACATTACAACCCACCACCCACATACCCCTAATCTAACCCAAACCCCCCTTAAATAAACCTAACACTAAGCCCCTGAAGATCTTCCTACCTTATCTTCACCATACCAGGTTCACCGATCGGTCCTCGGAAGTCTTGATCCAAGCCTCGGAAGTGTTGATCCAAGCCCAAGCGGGGGGCTGAAGAGTGACGTCCATCCTCGGGCTGAAGTCTGGATCCAAGCGGCGGCTGAAGAACTCCATCATCGGGCTGAAGTCGGAAGTCCATCATCGGGATTAAGTCTTCTATCAAGCCGCATCTTCAATCTTCTTTCTTCTGGAGCGGAGCGGAGCCATCTTCTTTCCAGCCGACGCGGATCCATCCTCTTCTAACGACGCCTACTAGCCGAATGACGGTTCCTTTAAATGACGTCATCCAAGATGGCGTCCGTCGAATTCCGATTGGCTGATAGGATTCTATCAGCCAATCGGAATTAAGGTAGGAAAATTCTGATTGGCTGATAGAATCAGCCAATCAGATTGAGCTCGCATTCTATTGGCTGATCGGAACAGCCAATAGAATGCGAGCTCAATCTGATTGGCTGATCGGATCAGCCAATCAGATTGAACTTGAATCTGATTGGCTGATTCCATCAGCCAATCAGAATTTTCCTACCTTAATTCCGATTGGCTGATAGAATCCTATCAGCCAATCGGAATTCGACGGACGCCATCTTGGATGACGTGATTTAAAGGAACCGTCATTCGGCTAGTAGGCGTCGTTAGAAGAGGATGGATCCGCGTCGGCTGGGAACAAGATGGCTCCGCTCCGGAAGAAAGAAGATTGAAGATGCTGCTTGATAGAAGACTTCATTCCGATGATGGACTTCCGACTTCAGCCCGATGATGGAGTTCTTCAGTCGCCGCTTGGATCCAGACTTCAGCCCGAGGATGGACGTCACTCTTCAGCCCCCCACTTGGGCTTGGATCAACACTTCCGAGGCTTGGATCAAGACTTCCGAGGACCGATCGGTGAACCTGGTATGGTGAAGATAAGGTAGGAAGATCTTCAGGGGCTTAGTGTTAGGTTTATTTAAGGGGGGCTTGGGTTAGATTAGGGGTATGTGGGTGGTGGGTTGTAATGTTGGGGGGGGGTATTGTATGTGTTTTTTTTACAGGCAAAAGAGCTGAATTCTTTGGGGCATGCCCCGCAAAGGGCCCTGTTCAGGGCTGGTAAGGTAAAAGAGCTTTGAACTTTTTTAATTTAGAATAGGGTAGGGCATTTTTTTATTTTGGGGGTTTTTGTTATTTTATTAGGGGGCTTAGAGTAGGTGTAATTAGTTTAAAATTGTTGTAATATTTTTCTAATGTTTGTAAATATTTTTTTATTTTTTGTAACTTAGTTTTTTTTAATTTTTTGTACTTTAGTTAGTTTATTTCATTGTATTTATTTGTAGATATTGTATTTAATTAATTTATTGATAGTGTAGTGTTAGGTTAATTGTAGGTAATTGTAGGTAGTTTATTTAATTAATTTATTGATAGTGTAGTGTTAGGTTTAATTGTAACTTAGGTTAGGATTTATTTTACAGGTAATTTTGTATTTATTTTAACTATTTTAGCTATTAAATAGTTCTTAACTATTTAATAGCTATT
Organism: Bombina bombina; assembly: GCF_027579735.1. NCBI lineage: Eukaryota > Metazoa > Chordata > Amphibia > Anura > Bombinatoridae > Bombina > Bombina bombina. The sequence continues at coordinate 175,568,208 of NC_069506.1, read as the reverse complement.
GTACCTGGCTAAAATAAATACAAAGTTACCTGTAAAATAAATATAAATCCTAAAATAGCTATAATATAATTATAATTTATATTGTAGCTATATTAGGGTTTATTTTACAGGTAAGTATTTAGCTTTAAATAGGAATAATTAATTTAATAAGAGTTAATTTATTTCGTTAGATTTAAATTATATTTAACTTAGGGGGTGTTAGTGTTAGGGTTAGACTTAGCTTTAGGGGTTAATCCATTTATTACAGTAGCGGCGAGATTCGGTCGGCAGATTAGGGGTTAATAAGTGTAGGCAGGTGGAGGCGACGTTGAGGGGGGCAGATTAGGGGTTAATAAATATAATATAGGGGTCGGCGGTGTTAGGGGCAGCAGATTAGAGGTACATAGCTATAATGTAGGTGGCGGTGGTGTACGGAGCGGCAGATTAGGGGTTAATAATAATATGCAGGGGTCAGCGATAGCGGGGGCGGCAGATTAGGGGTTAATAAATATAATATAGGGGTCGGCGGTGTTAGGGGCAGCAGATTAGGGGTACATAGGGATAACGTAGTTGGCGGCAGTGTATGAAGCGGAAGATTAGGGGTTAAAAAATTTAAATATAGTGGCGGCGATGTGGGGGGACCTCGGTTTAGGGGTGCATAGGTAGTTTATGGGTGTTAGTGTACTTTAGAGCACAGTAGTTAAGAGCTTTATGAACCGGCGTTAGCCCAGAAAGCTCTTAACTACTGACTTTTTTCTGCGGCTGGAGTTTTGTCGTTAGATTTCTAACGCTCACTTCAGCCAAGACTCTAAATACCGGCGTTAGAAAGATCCCATTGAAAAGATAGGATACGCAATTGACGTAAGGAGATCTGCGGTATGGAAAAGTCGCGGCTGCAAAGTGAGCATTAGACCCTTTCCTGACTGACTCCAAATACCGGCGGTAGCCCAAAACCAGCGTTAGGAGCCTCTAACGCTGGTTTTGACGGCTACCGCCCAACTCTAAATCTAGGCCTTAGTGACTTAAAGAGACATGGAAGTTCCTATATGAGTTAAAGAGATTATCCAGCCAAAATTGGAATGTACATGGATGCATTTCAGTTTTGAATATAAGCATTTTTGTAATATAGATGTATTAGCTAAAATGCGTCTAATAAAAGCTATATCTTTTTCAAAAGTGTATTTAAGTATGCACTGTGCACCAGCATTTTAAGAACAGCACTTGCTCAGAGAGCCTAAGGTTCTTGTACCATCTAGTAAGGACTCAATTTGTTATAAGCTGACATAATACAAGCCCTACTGGCTCTCTGAGCAGCTGTAGTATTTAAAATGCTTGTACACTGAGAATATCTAGCTATGTTTCACATGCACATGAAGAGAAAAATGTTAACACAAAACCAGTGATAATTATTACTACAAACCTTTTTGCCAATACATGTATATTGCAAATATGTTTCTATTCAAAGATGTAATTCATCTATGTGTATTTATATTTTGACTGGAATGTCCCTTTAATACAGAAGTAATGCTCTAGAGAGCACTAATGGTGGAAAAACATAATTTATGTAAGAACTTACCTGATAAATTCATTTCTTTCATAATGGCAAGAGTCCATGAGCTAGTGACGTATGGGATATACATTCCTACCAGGAGGGGGCAAAGTTTCCTAAACCTCAAAATGCCTATAAATACACCCCTCACCACACACATACTTCAGTTTAACGTATAGCCAAGTAGTGAGGTGTAAAAAGGAGTAAAAAAGCATACAAAAAAAGAAGAACTGGAAAATAATATTGTGCTTTTATACAAAAAAATTAACCACCAAAAACAGGGTGGGCCTCATGGACTCTTGCCATTATTAAAGAAATTAATTTATAAGGTAAGTTCTTACATAAATTATGTTTATTTCATGTAAATGGCAAGAGTCCATGAGCTAGTGACGTATGGGATAAAATACCCAAGATGTGGAAGTCCACAGAAGAGTCACTAGAGAGGGAGGGATAAAACAAAAACAGCTATTTCCGCAGAGAAATTAAATCCAAAAAAATAAGTTATTCTTATAAACAGAAGTATCAAACTGAGACAGCTGCCTGAAGAACTTTTCTACCAAAGACTGCTTCAGAAGAAGCAAATACATTGAAATGGTAAAATTTAATAAATGTATGCAAAGAAGACCAAGTTGCTGCTTTGCAAATCTGATCAACCGAAGCTTCATTCTTAAGAGAGAGCAGACAATTCAGAAACTCTTCTAGCAGAAGAGATAGCCAAAAGAAACAATACTTTCCAAGAAAGTAGTTTAATAACCAAAGAATGCATAGGCTCAAAGGGAGGAGCCTGCAAAACCTTTAAAACCAAATTAAGATTCCAAGGAGGAGAAATAGACTTAATAACAGGCTTGATACGGACCAAAGCCTGAACAAAACAGTGGATATCAGGAAGTTTAGCAATCTTTCTATGAAATAAAACATAAAGAGCAGAGATTTGTCCCTTCAAAGTACTTGCAGACAAAGCTTTATCCAAACCGTCCTGAAGAAACTGTAAAATTCTAGGAATTCTAAAAGAATGCCAAGAGAATTTATGAGAACACCATGAAATATAGGTTTTCCAAACCCGATAATAAATCTTCCTTGAAACAGACTCACGAGCCTGCAACATAGTATTGATCACTGAGTCAGAGAATCCTCTATGACTAAGCACTAAACGTTCAAATTCCATACCTTCAAATTTAGTGATTTGAGATCCTGATGGAAAAACGACCCTTGAGACAGAAGGTCTGGCCTTAAAGGAAGTGACCAAGGTTGGCAACTGGACATCCGGACAAGATCCGCATACCAAAACCTGTGAGGCCATGCTGGTGCTATCAGAAACACATGTGATTGCTCCATTATGATCTTGGAGATCACCCTTGGAAGAAGAACTAGAGGTGGAAAAATATAAGCAAGTTTGTAAGACCAAGGAACTGCTAACACATCCACCATCTCCAGCTGAGGATCCCTGGATCTGGAAAGGTATCTGGGAAGTTTCCTGTTTAGATGGGAAGCCATCAGATCTATTTCTGGAAGACCCCACTTCTGTTCAATCTGAAAAAACACATCTGGATGGAGAGACCACTCCCCCGGATGCAAAGTCTGATGGCTGAGATAATCCGCTTCCCAATTGTCTACACCTGGTATATGAATCGCAGAAATTAGAAATTCCGCCCAAGAAAGTATACGTGATATTTCTTTCATCGCTAAAGGACTGCGAGTCCCTCCCTGATGATTGACATATGCCACAGTTGTGATATTGTCTGTCTGAAAGCGAATGAAAAGTTCTCTCTTTAATAGAGGCCAAGCCTGAAGAGTCCTGAAAATAGCAAGGAGTTCTAAGGTATTGATTGGTAACCTCGCCTCTAGAGGATTCCAAACCCCCTGTGCTGTCAGAGACCCCCTGACAGCTCCCCAACCTGAAAGACTTGCATCTGTTGAGGCTACAGACCAGGAAAGATGAACAAAGGAGGCCCCTTGAATAATACGATGATGGTCTAACCACCAAGTCAGAGAGAGTAGAATGCTGGGATTTAAGAATATCAATTGTGATATCCGATTATAATCCCTGCACCATTGATTCAGCATGCAAAGCTGCAGAGGTCTCATATGAAAACGAGCAAAGGGGATCGCGTCCGATGCTGCAGTCATGAGACCTAAAACTTCCATGCACATAGCCACTGAAGGGAATGATCAAGACTGAAGCTTTCGACCGGCTGAAACCAATTTCATTTGTCTCTTGTCTGTTAAAGACAGAGTCATGGACACTAAATCTTTCTGGATACCTAAAAATGTGACCCTTGTCTGAGGAATCAAGAAACTCTTTGGTAAGATGAACCTCCAACCATGTCTTTGAAGAAACAACACTAGTTGATTCATGTGAGATTCTGCTAAATGAAAAGATTGAGCCAGTACCAAATAAGGAAACACTGCAATACCCTGCTCTCTGATTACAGATAGAAGGGCACCGAGAACCTTCGAAAAGATTTTTGGAGCTGTCACTAGGCCAAATTGAAGAGCGACAAATTGAAAATGCTTGTCTAGAAAAGAGAATCTCAGAAACCGATAGTGCTCTGGATAATTCGGAATGTGAAGATAAGCGTCCTGTAAGTCTATTGCGGACATGTAATGACCTTGCTAAACAAAAGGCAGAATAGTCCTTATAGTCACCATCTTGAAAGTTGGGACCCTTACAAAACGATTCAAAAACTTCAGATCCAGAAGTGGTCTGAATGAATTTTCTTTCTTTGGGACAATGAATAGATTGGAATAAAAACCCAGACCCTGTTCCTGAAGCGGAACTGGTATAATCACCCCTGAAAGCTCCAGATCTGAAACACACTTCAGAAAAGCCTGAGCTTTCACAGGATTTGTTGGAACATGAGAGAGAAAGAATCTTCTCACAGCAGGTCTAATTCTGAAACCTATTAGATACCGTTGAGAGACAATGCTCTCAATCCACTGATTCTGAACAGAATCTGCCCAAATGTTTTGAAATAATTTCAATCTGCCCCCCACCAGTTGAACTGGATTGAGGGCCGCACCTTCATGCAGTCTTGGGGGCTGGCTTTGGCTTCTCATAAGGCTTGGATTTATTCCAACTTGAAGATGGCTTCCAATTGGAACCAGAGTCCTTAGGGGAAGGAGTGGTTTTCTGTTCTCTATTCTGGCGGAAAAACAAAACAAAACCGATTAGAAGCTTTAGATTTACCCTTAGACTTTTTATCTTGGGGCAAAAAAACTCCCTTCCCCCCAGTTATAGTGGAAATAATAGAATCCAACTGAGAACCAAATAAATTATTACCCTGGAAAGACAGAGATAATAATCTGGATTTAGATACAATGTCAGCATTCCATGATTTAAGCCATAAAGCTCTTTTAGCTAGAATAGACATAGATTTAACATCAATCTTGATTATATCAAAAATAGCATCACAGATAAAATAATTAGCATTTGAAGCAAACGAATAATGCTAGACAAATCAGGATCAACCAAAAAGTTAATGCAGCTGCAACATCAGCCATAGAAATGGCAGGTCTGAGAATAAAGCTAGAATGCAAATATGCTTTTCTTAGATAAGATTAAATCTTCCTATCTAAAGGATCCTTAAAATAAGTACTGTCTTCTATAGGAAAATTAGTACGTTTGGCAAGAGTAGAAATAGCCCCATCAACCTTAAGGACTTTTTCCCCAAAACTCCAATTTAGCCACTGGTAAAGGATATAGCTTCTTGAACCTAGAAGAAGTATTAAAAGAAGCACCAGGCTTAGACCATTCCTTAGCAATCACATCAGAAACAGCATCTGGAACAGGAAAAAACCTCAGGAGTAATCACAGGAGGTTCAAAAACATTTACTGGTTTTGTTATCAAGAGGATCAGACTCCTCAATACCCAAAGTAACTAATACTTCTTTCAACAAAGACTAAATATATTCAATCTTAAAAAGATAAGAAGATTTATTAATTTTAATGTCCGAAGTAGGATCTTCTGAACCAGAGAGATACTCTTCAGAGGAGGATATTTCAGTATGTTGTCGTCATTATAAATTTCATCAGTTTTTTGAGAAGTTTTAAAAGACCTTTTACGTTTTTTTAGAAGGTGGAATAGCAGACATAGCCTTCTGTATTGCATCAGCAATATAATTTTTCATATCAACAGGGATATCATGTACATTAGATGTTTAGGGAACAACAGACACTGTACTAGTACTAATAGAAACATTATCGGCATGCAAAAGCTTATCATGACAACTGTTACATAATATAGCCAGAGATATAATCTCAGCTTGCTTACAACAGATACACTAAGCTTTGGTAGAACTGTGTTCAGGCAGCATGGTTCCTACAGTAGCTTCTGAGACAGGATCAGATTGAGACATCTTGCAAAATGTAAAAGAAAAAATAACATTTAAATCAAATATCGAATTTCATCATATAGCTGTTTCAGGAATGGGAAAAAATGCATATGTTAAATAGGCAGAAAAGCAAACATCATAGTCCTCTAGAATATAAAGAGAGCAGAGAGCAAGGAAGTGGGGTAATATAAACCCAAAAAATATTTGTTGCCAAGTATGACGCACAACGCAAAGTGAAAAATGTTTTGGCGCCAAACAACATCTGGAAATGACGCCAACTTGTGTCATAACAGGCGCAACTTCACGCCAAACAACCTAACGTCAATAAAGACACAGGAAATTACGAAACATGCGACAGTATAGATGCAAATTTGTGGCAAAAAAAATTCGCGCCAAAAATTATACAATAAATAACAGCATTTTGCGCCCTCGCGAGCCTAGATTTGCCCGTGAATTTTAAGGAAAAACAAGTCAAATTGGGAAAAAAAGACTAAACCCCAGGTAAGAAAATATTGAAAAATAACTTTCTAAAACATGATTCCCATACTGAAACTGATAGACTGCAAAGGGAAATACACATAGACCTGACTCATGGCAAATATAAGTAAATACATATATTTAAAACTTTATATTAATACATAAAGAACCAAACATAGCTGAGAGTGTCTTAAACAATGATACATACTTAAGAGACACTGAACCTCTTTATTCTCTTGGTGTCTTTATTTGAAATGCAAGAATGTAAGTTTAGATGCCGGCCCACTTTTGGTGAACAACCTAGGTTGTCCTTGCTGATTGGTGGATAAATTCATCCACCAATAAAAACGTTCTGTCCAGAGTTCTAAACCAAAAAAAAAGCTTAGATGCCTTCTTTTTCAAATAAAGATAGCAAGAGAACGAAGAAAAATTGATAATAGGAGTAAATTAGAAAGTTGCTTAAAATTGCATGCTCTATGTGAATCACAAAAGAAAAAAATTGGGTTCAGTGACCCTTTATCGAAAGACACCCATCCACATGTAGCAGAGTATATCGTCAATCTGAAAAGGGAGGTATGAGATGAATCCCTACGACCGATAACAGAGAACCCTTGAAAAGATTTCCCATGAGTGAAACCATAAAAATCAACAGGCAATACTCTCTTCACATCCCTCTGACAAACACTGTACTCTGAGAGGAATTGGCTTCAGAATGCTTAGAAGAGCTTATCATAGAAGAAATCATAAAAATCAAGCACAAACTTACTTCACCCCTTCCATAGGAGGCAAAGTTTGTGAAACTAAAGTATGTGTGTGGTGGGAGGTGCATGTATAGGCATTTTGAGGTTTGGGAAACTTTACCCCCTCCTGGTAGGAATGTATATCCCATACATCACTAGCTCATGGACTCTTGCCATTTACATAAAAGAAACTGAAATGTGCTAGATGCATCTGTGTCTTTTGTCACTTTTAAAGAAACCACTGATGAAGTTTTCAGAGATGTAAAAGGCTTTTTTTCTGACTTTAATGTCCCTTTAAGCAATAAAAGTGTATTTTTAATAATATGCAATATGTATACATATTTAATAATGTATAGATAAGATCACTCTGCAAAGACAATAAATCCTTATTCTAGCTTTTTGGTGACTTTGCTTGTGTGTTTAACCCTTCACCAGAGGTTAAACATACTGCACAGAGAGTGATTTGTCAAAAATAAACTACTTTCATAAAACAGAGCATGTTATATATATTTTTGTTATTATTATATCCCTCCATGCAAATGATACATAAAATTTTGGATTTTTCAATGTTTTTTAAGAGTATATTTAAGTTAATTTTAAAATGTGACAGAAAAAAATGATATTGTTTTGTATAACCTTCTATAACCTTATATTGTTTCCTTTTTTTTTTAGGAAAGAAGCAGGAAAATATTTCTAAGTCAAGGAAATTATTAAACTGTGAACAAGCAGCTACTAAGAAAGCAATGATTGTCCAGAATTGTGAATAGTTTCTACATCCGATTTTACTATTATAAAGAGGCTGTTTTTCTTGGATGCATTTCTAAATGTGTCCCCTCCCACACATGACAAAAAAATCAAATCTGTTTTCTTTACACAAAGGAGATGGTGTGAAACAGCTGTTTAATCTATTACGTAATTTGTTATATTTTACAAATATGAATACAGGTAGCCCTCAGTTTACGCCGGGGTTAGGTCCCAGAAGGAATGGTTGTAAATTGAAACCGTTGTAAATTGAAACCCACTTTATAATGTAAGTCAATGGGAAGTGAGGGAGTTAGGTTCCAGGCCCCTCTCAAAATTGGCTTCAGTAACACCTAATACATTATTTTTAAAGCTTTGAAATGACGACTTTAAATGCTAAACAGCATTATAAACCTAATAAAATAATCACACAACACAGAATATATAATTAAACTAAGTTAAGTGAACAAAACATTTGCTAAACAGCATTATAAACCTACTAAAATAATCACACAACACAGACTTTACTTGCATTTTTCTGCAAACAATTCTTTCTATGAATTCCAATCTGGACTGATTTATAGACAGGAAGATCTTGTTCCTTTGCAAGCTGCTCGATAGCTCAGGTCTGGTTAAACTGAATAATTTCAGCTTGCTTGGCTTGCATATCTTTGCTGCAACACAAGCGGACAGCTCCACCTACTGGCTATTTTAATCAATGCACTGCTTCTCAATGCTTTTCAATAGCAGTCACAATACTGAAAAAAAGGTTGTTATTCTGAAACGGTGCAAATTGAACCGTTGTAAACTGAGGGCCACCTGTATATTAAACAAAATCTTTAGATAATCAGATAATAAAATGAAGATGCCAAATTAATCTTTTTTTAATAAGTCAAAAATGTATTTTTCAAAATATAATATTGTTTCTTAATAGGATGTATTTTTGTAAGCACGGGCACATACTAATTTTCACACATACATAGTGTTGGGGTCAGAATGAACAGAACATATTACTTTTAAGTAAACTTTACATTAAATTATACTGTTTGACAAACCAAAGTTTTATATATATATATATATATATATATATATAATGTGTAAGTCGTTTACTTACCTGGTCTAATGCAAGACAATACATTCTATACAAAAAAACTTTCTTGGTGCCACAGTGATTGAATTAAAGGACACTAAACACTAAATAAATGTCATGCACCTCCCTATAAGCATAGGCATTGCCATTAAAGGGACAGTCTAGTCCAAAATAAACTTTCATTATTCAGATAGAGAATGTAATTTTAAACTAATTTTCCAATTTACTTTTATCAGCAATTTTGCTTTGTTTTCTTGGTATTCTTAGTTGAAAGCTAAACCTAGGAGGTTCATATGCTAATTTCTAAGCCCTTGAAGGCCGCCTCTTCTCTCAGGGCATTTTGACAGTTTTTCACCACTAGAGGGAGTTAGTTCGTGTGTGTCATATAGATAACACTGTGCTCACGCACATGGAGTTCCAGTGAGCCAGCTATGATTGGCTAAAAATGGATGTCTGTCAAAAGAACTGAAATAAGGGGGCAGTTTGTAGAGGCCTAGATACAAGGTAATCACAGAGGTAAAAAGTGTATTTATATAACCGTGTTGGTTATGCAAAACTAGGGAATGGGTAATAAAGGGATCATCTATCCTTTTAAACAATAACAATTCTGGTGTAGACTGTCCCTTTAAGGAACCTAGCTTACACTGCAGGTACCGTAAAAGAGAGTTGCTGCACATATGCAAACAGGTCAGCTCTGGAATGTAGTGAAAGACAGAACATGGCTACACCCATAAATAGAGGGAGGTGAGGAGTAACTGCAATACTATTGGTTATAATATATATTTAGTGTTTAAAACTGCCTTTTTAAAGTGATGGTAAATTCAGCCAAGCTGCTCTACATATTTGTAATGGTCTTATCCTAACTAGCATATCGATATGCTTTTTTATTAATAAATACATCAGCACACTGAATAATTTCACTTTTAATCCTGCTACGTTACCGGTTTTAATTCAGCCTCTCTCTAACATTTTCAAAGCTCCTTCTTTGAGTGGCATCTGTTCTAGCCAATCAGAGCCTCACCATGTGCCCCATGTTAAACTCTATCTGCACACTCCCGTGCTTGGAACGCTGTAATCTTACTAAAATGCACATGCGCGACTACTTACGCTACTTGCACAACAGAATAAGGGAATCCACAGCTCCGCTTACAGTAAACAGTGCATCTGTTATCGCGCATGCACATTTAAAGGGCCACTGTAAGTAAATATTTTCTATGCCTGTTACTAACTAACTACCCCAAATACGCTTTTTATCAATAGCATTTCATTAACATATCTCTACCGTATATCAGAAATCTTGTGGGTATACTTTGCTCTGTACCAATCCGTTTACAATACCTAGGTTTCAAAATGGCGCTTTAAACACAAAGTTATTGGCTTAAGTATTTTGAACACGCAGTGCTGAAAATAGTGGGCAGGATAACGTGACATCATCGGCGAATAAAATATATAACTTTTAGAATGTTATGAAACTTCGTTTTGGAGAAAATATAGGTCAGTAGGTTTTAATTAATGTTTATTAACTTTAATATGTTAGTTGTTTAGCTTAAAAATTATAACAGAAAGTAATCCTTTAAGTAAGATTACAGCGTTCTGAGCACGGGAGCGTGCAGATAGAGTTTAACATGGGGCACATGGTGAGGCTCTGATTGGCTAGAACAGATGCCACTCAAAGAAGGAGCTTTGAAAATGTTAGAGAGAGGCTGAATTATTATTAATAAAAAAGCATATCGATATGCTAGTTAGGATAAGACCATAACAAACAGGTGAAGCAGTTTGGCTGAATTTACCATCACTTTAAAGACCTGCTGCAAGGAGGAAATGTATTAAGAGTGGGGGGGAGGAGGGTGAGAGATGGGAGATAGTACAGGAGTGAAGAGCTGTAGATAGAGGAGACTGAGAAAAGAGAGAATAAAAGCAAAAGACGTTAAGGAAGAGAGGTGAAAAACTGCTAACGATATGGGGAGGGAAATTTTAAAGTAAGGTTTCAAAATACAGAAAGATCGATATCTAAAGAGTCAGGGGTGTAACTTATAGGGGTATCAGAGGGCTCAATTGAGATACTATTCTACTACTAGTATTTTATGTGCTTGTTTTTGGGGTGGATTGGAATAGTTGGAGCTACGCAAAACAGAAATGGGTGTGACTCTGCTGCAAGGTGTCCCTGGAATTTGTTTTTCAAATTTTGGCAAATATGCCTCTAGGACCCCATCTAGCTGTGCACAGTGATGTTACTACATGGGTACCTGGGGTTAAACTGCATAATGTCTGGATGTGCAGTGTGTCCCACTGCTAAAAAGGTTTAAGGAAAGTTCATGTATTTGCCTTTAGAATATTGTGGCAGGGTTTCCAAAATGACTGTCAGTGTTGATGTCTAAAAAAAATGGCAAATATGAAATTGTGCCCATACTTAAAGGGACACTGAACCCAATTTTTTTTTTCTTTCATGATTTAGATAGAGCATGCAATTTTAAGCAACTTTCTAATTTACTCCTATTATCAATTTTTCTTCGTTCTCTTGCTTTCTTTATTTGAAAAAGAAGGCATCTAAGCTAAAGAGCCAGCCAATTTTTGGTTCAGTACACTAGACAGCACTTGTTTAATGGTGGGTGCATTTAGCCACCAATCAGCAAGCGCAACCCAAGTTGTGAACCAAAAATGGGCCGGCTTCTAAACTTACATTCTTGCTTTTCAAATAAAGATAGCAAGAGAATGAAGAAACATTGATAATAGGAGTAAATTAGAAAGTTGCTTAAAATTGCATGCTCTATCTGAATCATGAAAGAAAAAAATTTGGGTTAAGTGTCCCTTTAATGACCAGACCACTTTTCCATTTGTTGACCATTTGGGACCAGGGCTATTTTTACATTTCTGCAGTGTTTGTGTTTAGCTGTAATTTTCCTCTTACTCATTTACTCTACCCACACATATTATATACGGTTTTTCTCGCCATTAAATGGACTTTCTAAAGATATCATTATTTTCATCATATCTTATAATTTACTATAAAAACAAATATAAAATATGAGGAAAAAATGGAAACAAACACACATTTTTTTTTACTAACTTTGACCCCCAAAATCTGTTGCACATCTAATAATAATAATAATTTTTTTTAGTAGACAACCCAAAGTATTGATCTAGGCCCATTTTGGTATATTTCATGCCCCCATTTCACCGCCAAATGCGTTTAAATAAAAAAAATTGTTAGCTTTTTTACAAACTTTAGGTTTCTCACTGAAATTATTTACAAACAGCTTGTGCAATTATGGCACAAATAGTTGTAAATGCTTCTCTGTGATCCCCTTTGTTCATAAATAGCAGACATATATGGCTTTGGCGTTGCTTTTTGGTAATTAGAAGGCCGCTAAATACCGCTGCGCACCACATGTGTATTATGCCCAGCAGTGAAGGGGTTAATTAGGGAGCTTGTAGGGTTAATTTTAGCTTTAGTGTAGTAGACAACCCAAAGTATTGATCTACGCCCATTTTGGTATATTTCATGCCACCATTTCCCCGCCAAATGCGATCAAATAAAAAAAATTGTTAACTTTTTCCCAATTTTAGGTTTCTCACTAAAATTATTTACAAACAGTTAGTGCAATCATGGCACAAGTGGTTGTAAATTCTTCTCTAGGATCCCCTTTGTTCAGAAATAGCAGATATATATGGCTTTGGCATTGCTTTTTGGTAATTAGAAGGCTGCAAAATGCTGCTGCGCACCACATATGTATTATGCCCAGCAGTTAAGGGGTTAATTAGGTAGTTGTAGGTTGAATTTTAGCTTTAGTGTAGAGATCAACCTCCCACCTGACACATCCCACCCCCTGACCCCCTCAAACAGCTCCCTTCCCTCCCCCACCCCACAATTGTCACAGCCATCTTAAGTACTGTCAGAGAGTCTGCCAGTATAAAAATAAAGGTGCTTTTTTTAATAAATATATATATATTAGAAGTGTAGGATCCTCCATTACTCCCCCAACCTCCCTGATTCCCTCCAAAACAACTCTCTAAGCCTCGCCCCTTGACCTAATGGCCGCCATCTTAGGTACTGGCAGCTGTCTGCCAGTTTACTAAAAAATGTACTTTTTTTTCCAAATAAACTAAACACCCCATTTTCTGTATTGTAGCTGCCCCCCCCCCCCAATACACTACCCCTCCCCCTCCCTGATCCCTTTACAAGCATTTTATTTCCCACTCCCTCTCCCTTTCCCTCTTCCTCCTTGCACAGTTCACACCGTTAATGTCCGTTAATATTCGTGCGCAATCGCGCGCTCCCGAGTCCCGCCCGATCCCGGACACTCAGGAACTGGGTCCGGATCTAGCGATGGGCCGCTCACCCACCAACAATCGGCACCATCGCTAGCCGATGCAGAGAGGGCCACAGAGTGGCTCTCTCTGCCTCAGATGCTTAAATTTTTTTATTGCAGGATGCCTCAATATCGAAGCATCACTGCAATAACATGAAAGGAGCTGGAAGCAATCACGATCGCTTCCAGTGCTTAAAAACCCTGAGGATGTACAGGGTAAGTCCTTGGTCCTTAAGTGACATTTTTTGTAGGACGTACCCTGTACGCCCTTGGTCCTTAAGGGGTTAATGGCCACTGCTAGATAAGGGATTCTGCTTATGACCTGTGATAAAGTTAGTCAAGCTCTGCAGAACTTCATTTTGTCAACACACATCTTGGAAATACTGTTTTCTATAAATAATTTATGTTACTGGCTAAAAAAGGGTTAAATCACTACTTTATGGGGCCAAATGCTTTCCGGTCCGCTAAAGACCGCTGCTCCATACACTTGTCCGCCTGCTCTGAGGCTGCAGACATCAATCTGCATGATCCTATACGATCGGGCTGATTGACATCCCCTGCTAGCAAATCTGCAGGGGGAGGCATTGCACAAGCAGTTCACAAGAGCTGCTTGTGCAATGATAAATACCGACAGAGTATGCTGTCGGCATTTATCGATGTGCAGCGGACATTATACGCTACATCGTATCATGTCCGTCCCCACTTTAATAAATTGACCCCTATGTGTCTTCTGCTAGCGTTACACTAAGAAGGGTTACACTAGAGCTTATCTAATTGGTTTTGGTTCACAGAAGGATAAATCAATTATCTGTGTGCACTTCTGGCATAATATGTTTAAACTACTGCTGTTTGTGTATTCCTAACTCAAAAGGGGGTCAAGTCGGGGCCTATGTGTTACAGCAGCAAAAGAGGCTTACTCAATATTGTGTTCCTGAGTTAAAGTATAGTTTTTTATGGGTTAGCTGCCCAACGAGGGTTTAGTGCTATATGTGTTATTGACACAAATGGCTTTAAATTAAAGGGACACTCAAGTCAAAATAAACTTTTATGATTCAGATAGAGCATGCAGGTTTAAAGTGAATGTAAACTTTGAGGAATGTGTGCCCGGTTTTTAAAAATCCTATTAAAAACAGGGGCACTTTCATTCATCAAAGTTTACATTTTAGCCGTTTTGTTAAATTACTTACGTATTCTTCATAAAGCCAGACCAGGGATTCCCCCCGCCTGCTGCTCGTTTCTTCATAGGTCAGAAATGAAGAATCCAGCTTCCTCTAATCACAGCATGGCCTCAGGCAATGTTTGCTCTGGGGGGGAACCCATGATTGGAGGAAGCCGGATTCGTCATCTCTGACGTAAGAAGAGACGAACGGCAGGCGGAGGAATCGCGGTTACGGCTTCATAAAGAAAAAAGTATTTTAACAAAACAGCTGAAATGTAAACTTTGATGAATGAAAGTGCCCCTGTTTTTAATAGGATTTTAAAAAAACCTGGCACACATTCCTCAAAGTTTACATTCACTTTAATACAGTTTCCAATTTACTTCCATTATCAAATTTTACTCAGTATTTTTATATTCACACTTTCTGGGGAACAAAATCCTACTGAGCATGTGCACAAGCTTACAGGGTATATGTATACTCGTCTGTGATTGGCTGATGTCTGTCACCTGATACGGGAGGCTGGAAAATGGGAGAAAAAAAAACATTTGTCAGAAAAAAATCTACTGCTTATTTAAATTTCAGAGTAGGTTTTAAATCCTTGTCTTTTTATTATGCACCTGTTAATTATGCAATTCTACTGCATTAAGTGGTCCTTTAATAGTATATGGTCATTCCTAGCTCAATATCTGTCAAATCAGTGCTGTGGTACTGGAACACAAGGGACTAGATAATCAATTTGTGAGTCCCACTGGCTTAAATGCATTAAAGGGGCAGTAAACTTAAATATTACAGTATGTGTGCCATTAAAAATTGTTTGGAGGCACTTACTTTTCTGCCTCTCATTTTGGCCTCTAAAACTGTTACTATTCCCCTTTGATGGCCAACCTGTCAGCAGCAGCAATCAGAGTCAAATGTTTGCTTGGCAATCTCAACCACATTACTCCATAATAAAGTTTCCATTATTACTAGACTAAGTAAGAAAAGTCTAAGTAGTAATGGTGGAATAAGTCTGTTAAATGTATATGCCCCCTGGCTAATTGGTGTACATACCAATATCCTGTGGACTATGTGAGTGCAAGAAATGGCTGCACTTACTTTAGATGCATCCAATCTTATGTACATACTGGCTGCAGAAAAGACTGCTTCTAGTAGAGAGCCCATCCAGTGCTGTGCACGTCACTGCAGAGGATCTGTGTGTGGAGTATGTTGACGACACAATAGGAGGAAGCTAAGGGGCCGGTCCCCGCAACAGCTGTAGCAGACTTGTGACTAACTTCTTCACTGGGAGTAATTGTGTCACTACCCTATACACCTATCATCCTAATGTCTCTCAGTAGCAGCTCTCTGAAGGGAAAAATTAGCTTCAAATCAGTATGAGGACCCCTCCCAACAAACAATCTGGAGCACCTCAATTCTTTACCTTCCTCCTGTGGAGGCAAAAATTAGATTAACAGAGTGGTGGGAATGATTAAGTACTCTTAGAGCTTTGGGAATATTTGCCTCCTCTTTGCTGCCAGGAGTTGAATCCCAGGAGAAATAGCTTGTGGACTCTCGCCACCTTATGAAAGAAAATTATTTTATTTCTATGGCTAACAGTAACACATGTAAAGAGAAATGATCTGACCCTCTTGATTGCTCCGCACATATTGTCATGATCCGGTGTACATGCGCTCAGGACACAGACCCTCGGGGCAGTGGTAGGGATTTGGAGACACCGACCCCTGACCCGGGGAAGAGTATCCTGGATGTGGATAGATGAAATTCTGTGATTCATAGTTGCTAGAAGTTATTGTAGAATAAATGGAGAGTGCAACATTTGTATACAAAATATTCTGACTTCACTGTGACTTATAGTTAGTTAATAGGAGTAGCTGCAGGATTCAATGAGAGAAAAATATAGAAATGTGGAATGTTCAGGCTTCAGAGTAAACTGGTAGAAGATTAACACTTAGATGCAAACTAAGGTTTGTTGCAGGTTCACAGTACATAATATTATATAAATCTGTATGTCAGAGTTAAGCACAGCTGCACAGGTATTTAGACAAGCTGCAAGTTTAGGCATTAATTACTGTTTGTGCATATATATGCAAACTAGGTTTGTTGCAGGTTCACAGTACATAATATTATATTGAGCTGTATGTCAGTAATTAGCAGAGCAGCACAGGTGAAAGTTAAGTTTAAAGCATCAATTACTGTTTGTACATATATTGGAGAATCACATGAAAGCTTTTAACTGAACATATAGATGCAGAGTTCTGAATATGTTAACATATTTGCAGCAGGATATTTCAGCAATGACAACTTGTAGCAGAGAAATAGTTATAAAGATGCTGTTGTAATTAGAGAGTGATGATAACCAAAAGTATGCTTGATTTATAATAAAGCTCAGAGATTGTTAAGAAGCAGTGTCCAGGAAACAGAAATGGAATTATTTGGATACTTGCGATTTGATGATTTTAAGCATTGGTAATAGAAAATGCTGAAGGTTGAAATAGTTGGTAAATTCATGCAGGAAACAGTCACAGACCTCTGTTGTTCAGGATCACAACTTCAAAGTTAATGCAAAGCACATTAGACCTGAGAAGGTTTAAAAAGAGGCTGAGGGAATCAGGTGCATGAATGATTAATCAGGCAGGCAGGCAAGCTGAATGTAAATACTGCCCAAAACCAGCAGTCAGGGAAGGAAGTCTTAAAGGGATAGTGACATTAGGCTGAGATATGTTACACATATATCTGCTTAAAAATTCTAATGTGTTGAGGCATAGGAGGCCTTTTACATTTAGCTAACACTCAAGAGACTTTAAAAATACTGGATATGTAAGCGTCCAGTATTTTTGTGAAGATTTTACTGGACAGCCTGCTAAGATACTTACTGAGCTGTCTGGTTGAATACTGGATACCTAGCAATCCTATCCATAAAGTATTAAAGGGACATTCTAGTGTCAATAATCATTGTGCTCTATTGCCCTAGAATGGTTTTCTAAGCACCTCTTATTAAAGACATAAAAGTATAAAAATAAACTGGTCAGTGTTTCAGCAGTTTATTATATCCCTATTGCTGTATATAACTGTTTTTTTATCACCCTGCAAATGGGTTAAATATAAAGTCAGCTCCAAAGCAGCAATGTGGTACTAGGACCTAGGTCACTGGTTTTCAAACCTGTCCTCAGGCCTCTCCAACAGGCCAGGTTTTCTGGATTACCTTGCATGAGAGCATTTAAACCAGGGGTGTCCAAACTTTGCTCTCCAGAGGTTTTGGAAATACATTTCCCATGATGCTCAGCTAGATAAAATGCTGGCTGAGCATCATCGGAAATGTAGTTCCAAAACCTCTGGAGAGCAAAGTTTTGACACCCCTGATTTAAACTAACCATGTTTACTGATCAGCTGATTGTTTCACCTGTGCTCCAGTTCAGATATTCTCAAAATGTAACCTGATAGGGAAGCCCGAGGGCAGGTTTGAAAACCAGTGACCTAGGTGAACAGACCTTGTGAGTAAATGACAAGAAGCATGTGTGTAGTCACCAGTTACCAACCGGCTTCCAGTAGTGCATTGCTGCTCCTAAGCCTACTCTAGGTATATTTACCAAGATAACAAATTCAGTTTTATATTAGAAGTAAATGGAAAGCTCTTAAAAATGCATGTTCCATCTGAACCATAAAAGATTATTTTTTACTTTCCTGTTGCTTTAACTCTGAAATTGGTACCTATTACACTCCCCCATATCAATTTATGGCATACATAGAGGCTAATTGTACATTATATGTATTTGACCAAAATCTCACAAGGGTCCAAGATGGGGGACTTACTAAACAGCATATTGGGATGATGGGATGATTGGCTGCAATGCTTAACACTATCAATAGGTGTCAGCATACTTTTTAAACACATTCATGGCAATGATTCTGCTGTAACTCAAAATATGTTGTTCTTTTCTGCAGTGCTTGATACTAAGTTGCAAACAGTAGACACTGAACTGAATTTTGAAAGGCAAGAATGTAAGTTTAGATGCCGGACCATTTTTGGTGAACAACCTTGCTTGTTCTTGCTGATTGGTGGATAAATTTACCCACCAATAAACAAGTGCTGTCCAGAGGCTGAACCAAAAATAATATCTTAGATGCCTTCTTTTTCAAATAAAGATAGCAAGAGAACAAAGAAAAAATGATAATAGGAGTAAATTAGAAAGTTGCTTAAAATTGCATGCTCTATCTGAATCACGAAAAACAAAAATTGAGTGTAGTATCCCTTTAAGTATGGGCACAATTTCATATTTGCCATTTCTTTTAGACATCAACACTGACAATCATTTTGGAAACCGTGCCACAATATTCTAAAGGCAAATACATGAACTTTCCTTAAAGGGATAGTAAACACCAAAAATGTTATTGTTTAAGAAGATAGATAATCCCTTTAATTACCCTTCCCCAGTTTTTCATAATCAACACTGTTATAGAAATATACTTTTTACCTCTGTTCAGTGTCCCTTTAACTATTCACTTGCTGATATATACATACACTTGTATAATGGAATCACAGTAAATTATATAATAGAAAAATTAGTCAATACTTTTGTAGGACTAGATTACTGATTTAATATAGTACATCTATGTGCAAAGCACCACCTTTTACCTGTTTTGATAGGAACCTGTGAAGAAATGTCTTAAACATGGGATTATGAGTTACACATGGCAGGGAAAATATTTGTTTTATTTCTGATAAGAATATGGTTATAACTATTTATCTACATGGGGATTATGGGTGCAATATCATGGTTACAAATGCAGAGGAACATATTTGACCTATTTCTGATAGGAATATGGTTATAACTATTTATCTACATGGGGATTATGGGTGGAATATCATAGTTACAAATGCAGAGGAACATATTTGTCCTGTTTCTGATAGGAATATGGTTATAACTATTTATCTACATGGGGATTATGGGTGGAATATCATGGTTGCACATGCAGAGGAACACATTTGACCTGTTTCTGATAGGAATATGGTTATAATTATTTTTCTACATGGGGATTATGGGTGGAATATCATGGTTACACATGCCAAGGAAAATATTTGACCTTTACCTGATGGAAACATGGGTATAAATATTTTTATACATGGGGATTATAGGTGAAAACAAAATTTATGCTTACCTGATAAATGTCTTTTTCTCTTGACACAATTAGTCCACGGATCATCTAATTACTATTGGGAATATCACTCCTGCCCAGCAGGAGGCGGCAAAGAGCACCACAGCAAAACATACCAACAACCTGTCTAAGGAACAGGGCGGGCCGTGGACTCATCGTGTCAAGAAAGAAATACATTTATCAGGTAAGCATAAATTTTGTTTTCTTTCTAATGACATGAAGAGTCCACGGATCATCTAATTTCTATTGGGAATCAATACCCAAGCTAGAGTACAGAGATGATAAGGGAGGGACAAGAAAGGGAACCTAAACTGAAGGCACCACTGATTGAAGAACCTTTCTCCCAAAAGAGGCCTCAGCCGAGGCAAAAGTGTCAAATTTATAGAATTTTGAAAAAGTGTGAAGAGAGGACCAAGTTGTAGCCTTGCAAATCTGTTCCACAGAAGCTTCATTTTTAAATGCCCAGGAAGAGGAAACAGCCCTCGTAGAATGAGCCATAACTCTCTTAGGAGGCTGCTGTCCAGCAGTTTCATAGGCAAAGCGAATGATACTCTTCAGCCACAAAGAAAGAGAAGTAGCCGTAGCTTTCTGCCCCTTGCATTTTCCAGAGAATACCACAAACAGAGCAGAAGACTGACAAAAATCCTTAGTTGCCTGTAAATAGAACTTTAATGCATGCACCACATCTAGATTGTGCAAAAGCCGTTCCTTTTGAGAAGAAGGATTAGGACACAAGGAAGGAACAACAATCTCCTGATCAATGTTCCGGTCTGAAACTACTTTAGGGAGAAACCCTAACTTAGTACGCGAAACCACCTTATCCGAAAGGAGACTCATACTGTAAAGCCGAGAGCTCTGACACTCTACGAGCAGATGAAATAGCAACAAGAAACAAAACTTTCTAAGATAACAACTTACTATCTAAGGAATGCATAGGCTCAAACGGAGCCCCTTGAAGAACCTTGAGAACTAAATTAAGACTCCAGGGAGGAGTAACAGGTTTGAACACAGGTCTGATCCTGACCAAGGCCTGACAAAACGATTGCATATCTGGGACGTCTGCCAGACGTTTATGTAACAAAATAGACAAGGCAGATATTTGACCCTTTAGGGAACTTGCGGATAAACCCTTTTCCAAACCTTCTTGAAGAAAGGACAGGATTCTAGGAATTCTAACTCTACTCCAAGAATAGTCCTTGGATTCACACCAATACAGATATTTACGCCATAACTTATGGTAAATCTTCCTAGTCACAGGTTTATGAGCCTGAATCATGGTCTCAATTACCGATTCCGAAAATCCACGCTTGGATAAAGTTAAGCTTTCAATCTCCAAGAAGTCAGCTTTAGAGAAACTAGATTTGGATGAATACTCTCTCTGTGCAAAGAAAATTACAAAGACAAGGGCGCCTCCTTGTGTGATACAGTTTGGACAAATGTAAAAAAAGTGAATACAGATTTTATACTCACAAGTAAAGCAGCACTCTGTTGTGCTAATAGAGGCAGACTGGGAGTTCACAGTGTCCCAGTTCACTGACCAAGGCAGTGCAGCAAATGACTCACCCGGGGCCAGTAGGTTTCAATCAAGCTCAGACTCTCAGCGAAGAGTTAAAATACCATAGTTTAATGGTGCAGTAAAATACAATATAAAATGTCACAAATGTGACCGTAACAATGGATAAACAAGCTTGGGACTATCTGAGCATCAATATCATATACAGATAAGAACTTACTAGAGACTTAATACTATTTATTTATTATATATTGTTTTCAGCTGCATTTTCTGTTTATATTGATCTCATCACATCACATTTGATGAGAGTCCATGTCTCAATTTTTCTGTAATTTTCATTATTAATTTTTGTCTTTATACATTATTATTTGATCATTGTATATTATTTTTATAGTGTTTATTGTTTTTACTAAACTTCAGTATTATCCTACAGATTGTTGTAATACATTTATATTTATATTAGGCTTTGGTTGGCCCCTTTTTTTAAATTATATATTTCTTCTAGCGCCCCCTAGAGTTACGCTTGCAGTGTAACAGGTATTTCTAGATTTGGATGACGGAAGGGCCCTTGAAGTAGAAGGTCCTTCCTCAACAGAAGTCTCCAAGGTGGAAGAGATGACATGTCCACCAGGTCTGCATACCAAATCCTACGAGGCCACGCCAGTGCAATGAGGATCACCAACGCTTTCTCCTGCTTGATTCGAGCAATGACCCGAGGTAGAAGAGCGAACGGAGGAAATAGGTATGCGAGACTGATATTCCAAGGTACCGCCAGAGCGTCTATCAGTACAGCCTGAGGGTCCCTTGACCTTGACCCGTACCTCAGAAGTTTGGCATTCTGCCGAGATGTCATGAGATCCAACTCCAGCTTACCCCACTTGAAAGGTCTGCCTGCTCAGGAAGTCCCCCTCCCAGTTGTCCACTCCTGGAATATGGATCGCCGACAGACAGCAATTGTGAGTCTCCGCCCACAGAATGATCTTGGCTACCTCTGTCACGGCCAAGGAACTCAGAGTTCCTCCCTGATGGTTGATGTAAGCCACTGAGTTTATATTGTCTGACTGGAACCTGATGAACCGGGCCAAGGCTAACTGAGGCCAGGCCAGAAGAGCATTGAAGATTGCTCTCAGTTCCAGAATGTTTATGGGTAGAACAGACTCCGAAGGAGTCCATGTTACCTGAGCCTTTAGAGAGCCCCAGACTGCTTTCCATCTGCTTTCCATCCCAAAAGGCTGGCATCTGTTGTCACAATCACCCAAGAGGGTCTGCAAAAGCAGGTCCCCTGGGAAAGATGATCCTGAGACAACCACCAAAGTAGAGAATCCCTTGTCTCCAGCTCCAGCTGTAATCGCAGAGACAGATCCGCATAATCTCGGTTCCACTGCCTGAGCATGCTTAACTGCAGAGGTCTGAGGTGGAAACGGGCGAACGGGATGATGTCCATTGCCGCTACCATCAGCCCATTTACCTCCACTGAGCCACTGATGGCCGAGGAGAGGACTGAAGAGCTAGACATCTGTCAGAAAAATCTTTATTGATAAGGAATCTATTACGGTTCCCAGGAAAATTACCCTTGTATTTGGAACTAAGGAACTCTTTTCCAAATTCACCTTCCATCTGTGAGACCGCTGGAAAGTTAATAACATTTCCGTGTGTGATCTTGCTTGATGAAAGAATAAATAAAAAAAATGGATGCGCTAAATGTTATGCACATGTACTATAAAAATAGTATATCATATACTCGGTGTAATGTTCTCACAATAATACTCAATCGTGTATAAAAAGCTGACTATTCAGCTGTCAATAATAAATAATAATAAACAAACCTATTATAAAGTGAAATATCACTTGTGAGGGTGATTTTACCAATGGCTACTCATAGACGTATCAAACAATCAAATATTGCAGCCATAAAAAGTGTTGTATAAATAATCAAATAAATGATCAATTAGTGACTATATAGTGTTAAAGAAAATCCATAATGCTGTTTTCATACACAGATATTCTGGACTACAACATATAAATGTCATATCACTTATCGTGTATAGCAATGCTACTGTTCCGGACAAGGGGGTGGAATCTCACACACTAGATATCGAGTTGAGGTGATCCCCTCTATTGCCAGTGGTGGGTGGAAGAGATTCCTATATCAGGTGGATGATCAATCCGCGGCTTGCTGCTTCTTCAAGATGTTAGTTGGTATACAGTTCTGCAGTATTAGACATAAAAAGAAAAGAAGGCACCACAATAGTGCAACATCAGTGGTGTATACGCAATCCCCCACTCCAAACAATTGTACTTACAAGAACTAAAGCACTTGATAAGTGCCACAACGACAATCTGAGCTCTTATAGTCGCTCAGCAGACTACTCCTCAGTTTTCCTGGATGCCTCTGTATAGTGTTGATGTCTTTATCCACAAACCAGTGCACATGGAAACAAGAGGGTGCTTATAAATTCAGACCAAACCAAATGCTGTATTAGCCGTTTCAAAGTGGTTTCCCAAAGCTTCAGCTAGATCTGGCTATAAGGCAATATGTTCAAATGATATCCGTGGAAAGTCTCATAAATGTAAAAAGACTTTTATTAAAACAATGTTAATGGTGTTTTAACATTGTTTTAATAACAGTCTTTTTACATTTATGGTTTGTGGATAAAGACATCAACACTATACAGAGGCATCCAGGAAAACCGAGGAGTAGTCTGCTGAGTGACTATAAGAGCTCAGATTGTCGTTGTGGCACTTATCAAGTGCTTTAGTTCTTGTAAGTACAACTGTTTGGAGTGGGGGATTGTGTATACACCACTGATGTTGCACTATTGTGGCGCCTTCTTTTCTTTTTATGTCTATTGCTTGATGAAAGGAAGGCGCCTGAACCAGAAAATCATCCAGATAAGGTGCCACAGCAATGCCCCGCAATTGGAGAACTGCCAGCAGGGATCCCAGAACCTTTGAGAAAATTCTGGGAGCTGTGGCAAGACCGAGTGGAAGAGCCACAAATTGGAAGTGTTTGTCTAGAAATGCAAACCTTAGAAACTTGTGATGGTCCCTGTGGATAGGAACATGCAAGTATGCGTCCTTTTAAATCCACTGTAGTCATAAATTGACCCTCCTGGACCAAAGGAAGAAGGGAACGAATAGTTTCCATCTTGAAGGATGGCACTCTGAGAAATTTGTTTAGACTCTTCAGATCTAAAATTGGTCTGAAGGTTCCCTCTTTTTTTGGGAACCACAAACAGATTGGAATACAACCTCAGACCCCTTTTCTGCATTGGGACAGGAACTATCACTCCCAGGTTGGAGAGGTCCCATACACAGTGTAAGAACACCTCTCTTTTTGTCTGGTCTACAGATAATCTTGAAAGCAGAAATCTGCCCCTGGGAGGACACAATTTTCACCGCCCAGGGATCCTGCACATCTCAAACTCAAGCCTGAGTGAAGAATGAAAGTCTGCCCCCTACAAGATGCGGTCCCGGATCGGGGGCAGGCCCTTCATGCTTTCTTTGACTCAACAGCAGGCTTCTTGGATTGCTTTCCCTTGTTCCAAGACTGATTGGGCCTCCAGGAAGGCTTGGACTGCTCCTGCTTGGAGGAGGGAGTGGAAGGATTTCCCTTGAAATTTCGAAAGGAACAAAAATTACTCCTTTTTGTTTATTTCTCTTATCCTTAGGGAGTAAATGTCCCTTTCCTCAAGTAAAATATCAGAAATTATTTCCGTCAAACCAGGACCAAACAAGGTCTTTCCCTTGTAAGGAATTGCCAAAAGTTTAGACTTAGATGACACATCCGCAGACCAAGATTTTACCCATAAAGCTCTGCGAGCCAGAATGGCAAAACCTGAAATCTTAGCTCCCAGTTTAATAACCTGAAGGGAAGCATCTCTAATAAACGAGTTGGCCAACTTAAGGGCTTTAATCCTATCTTGGATTTCTTCGAGGGGAGTGTCTGTCCGAATTGATTCAGACAGTGCATCAAACCAATATGCGGTTGCGATAGTGACCGTAGCGATACAAACTGCGGGTTGCCATTGTAAACCCTGGTGTACATACATCTTCTTGAGTAACCCCTCTAACTTTTTGTCCATAGGATCCTTAAAGGAACAACTATCCTCTATTGGAATAGTAGTTCTCTTGGCTAGTGTGGAAATTGCCCCTTCCACCTTAGGTACCGACTGCCAAGATTCTAGAATCTTTTATAGGAAACATCTTTTTAAATATGTGGGATGGAGAAAAAGGGATACCCAGTCTCTCCTATTCCTTAGCAATGATTTCTGTAGCCCTATCTGGTACAGGAAATACCTCCACAATGGAGGGCACATAAAAATACTTGTTTAGTTTACTAGACTTCTTAGGATTGACTACGACAGTAGTGTTGGAGTCGTCCAGGGTAGCTAAAACCTCCTTAAGTAACGGAGGTGTTCTAGCTTAAACCTGAAGGATACAACTTCAGTATCAGCAGGAGGTATTAGTCTGAGATTTCACCTTCAGATGCTACCGAAATATCCTCCTCCTCAGGCTTCTGGGAGGGTGTATTTGAAATAGCAACAGCTGTGTCAGTAACCTCATTTACTGATTGTTTACTTTTCCTCTTGCACTTTCCCTGCAGCATGGGAAAAGCAGACAACGCATCAGAAACCGCAGAGGACATGAGAGAAGCGATGTCTTGCAAAGTAATAGCAATAAAATAAAATGACATAAGTAGCAATTAAATGCTCCGGACTCCTTTACACCTAAGCTTAACTTTGCTGAGGTGTTTACCTGCCTGACTAACACAGGAGATTATGGGTTGTTAGATGATCCAGACTATATCTATTTAATGTGGAGATGAAGTCCGCAATACTTGTCAAAAACGAAGACAAAGTGTTCTGTGTCACAGAACACCGGAACTATGAGGAGAAAGTGCGCAACAAATTTTGGCGCTTCTGTTAGCCCCGCCCATCGTGGGTGTCTTTTAACCATAGTATGCCATTTAAATGATACGCAAGTTAAAAACACCACCTCTGAGCCTGCTCCTCGTCCCCAGTGCCTGCTATTACTGCCCAAAATAATTATTCTCCAAGTTGCAAGAGAATTATTATAATCTTTCCCATTATATAATGTGTTTTAAAGTGCCATCTTTATTCTGAACGTATCCCCGGAAAATGTGTTCATAATGGGTATTTTTGCTCAAAGGGACATGATCCTTAGAAATATTGCATCAAATACCAACTTTACGTTAGAAGACCCCTTGGAATCTAATTTAGATGAAATTTTCTCTGAATTAGAAAATACACTTCTTAAAGAAATTAAGCACACTTTAGATAAAATATATTCAAAATGATATAGATCTTAATATGGTACCGAGAGGCCTTAGACTGAAGAAAAGTTGTACATTTACCCTACCTGATACATTATCTAATGAATGGTTTGAAGTGTTAGAAATGGCTTCAATTGGACTTATGAAAATGATTGTGAAAGCTAGACAAATACAACTTACTGATATTAAGAAAGACATTGAAATATCTAAAAATAAGATCACCACTTTAGAGATTAATGAAGATTACAAATATATACAGTCAGAAATTGTAAAAAAAACTTTATGAACAGAAAGAAAATATTACTGCACAGAAGAACTCTAAGTTTAATAGAGACTTAGAGGATTACAAAAAAGTTGTGGAAAATAATACTGTCAATGATGATTTAATTCTCAGTGATAAAGTTGATATAACAGATGACACTATCCCATCAATTTCTAGGAAAGATCTTGCATCAATTTTTAGCAAGAACCATACCAATTCATATAGCAAACCACATAACCATACTCCTTTTGCAAATAAAATTGATAATCCACAATCTGATAGAGAACAGACCAATTATCACCATTATAGCAAAATAGGAAATAATTATAAACAATCGAATTGGAGAGAACAAAATATGAAAATGTCCAGGAATACAAATAGGCATGAACACAATTACAAACAACATATATCTCCCCCCAAAAAAGAACCTTATTGGAATAAAAATAGAAGGAATCATTATGATACTCATAGAGACAGACATCTGAATTATCCTGTTGCTTCAAGCCCCAATGACACAAAAATATATTTTAAGTCACATCAGAACAAATATGACAACTACAATAACACAAATAAATATTCATATTCGCAACAACAATATGATCAGTTCTATGACCATGAAAATCAATATATGGATCATGGGAATAGATATGATAATAGACAGAACAGGTATCATTATTATAATTATAAAACTGAAAATTAAAATAAAACAGTTAATCCAAACCACAATTGGAGGGTCCCTCTAAGAAACAGATTTGAACCTCTGCAATACACATCCTATCAAAGCAGAAATAGAACTTACTCAGATAGGAAGAATTCTTATAGTAACATTCAAGAAATTACTCCCAAAGAGAACCCTTTTTTAGGGGATTCCCCCACAAGAGCGGGGACCTCAAAAGATTTCATGGAACTACCAAAATTACAAAGAAATCCACAAAACAAAAGAAGATTAGAGGTAGAAGAGGAAGAGGAACCTCTAAACAAAACACTAAAAAGATAACAACAACAAAATCTGGGATTTTTAATATCAGCAAAATCACTTTGAATGAAAAACAAGAGGAAGTTTTAAATAAAGGTTTGACTTTCACTCCCTCTTGCAGATTAAATAAATTTGAAACGCTAATTAACATCAACCAGTTTATACGTAAATTAACGTTAAAAAGGTATTTTCTTAAGAACCCTGTACAAAATAAAATCATACACGAGAGCGACAATTTCATCCATACAAATTTTAAAATGAAATCAACGTTTTTTTCCAACAAACGAGAAAAGTGAACCCATTAAACTCTATGAACAGAATATTAAAAAAGATCTAGAACTATTAGATCAAACCAAGCCCATAAGGAATAATTTAAGTAAAAAAGAAATTCAGGTATTAAATGAACTTAAAAATAATAAAGAAATAGTGGTTAAACCAGCAGATAAAGGTGGGGCATAGTCGTTATGGACACAAGTTACTATCTAGAGGAATCAAATAGACTCCTAAGTGATAAATCTACATATGTGAAACTAAAAATGAACCCTCTAAAGAAACAAGAACAACAATTAAGTACCCTTTTGAAAAATGCAAGGGCAGAAGGTATCATTAATCAATCTGAATTAGAATTTTTGTCCATAATCCATCCAAAGATCCCCACCTTTTACTTTTTACCAAAAGTACATAAGCATCTAACTAGACCTCCAGGACGTCCCATAATATCAGGGATAGAGTCACTCACTTCTAGTCTATCACAGTATGTAGATTTTTATCTACAAAAATATGTTGTTAACCTACAATCATATTTAAGGGACTCGACCCATTTTCTTAATTCTATCAGAGATCTTACTTGGCATGACAACTACATCCTGGTGACATGCGATGTAAATTCATTATATACCAATATCTCGCATAACCTGGGTTTAAGAGCAGTTAAAACATATCTAGATAAAGAGGATGACTTACCTGTAATACAAAATAAGTTTATATTAGATTGTATACAATTTATTCTCTCTAACAATAGCTTCCTATTTAATGATGAGATATATCTGCAGACAAAAGGAACAGCAATGGGCACAAGGTTCGCCCCCAGTTATGCTAATCTGTTCATGGGCCATTTTGAAGATATTTATATTAATGATTGTCCATGGGGGGCGAACCTTGTGCGCTACTGTAGATATATTGACGATATATTCATAGTCTGGAAGGGAGACATAGAACTGTTAGACTCTTTCATGAAAGACATGAATACTAATGATATGGGTATCTCTTTCACCCATGAACATAGCAGCCATAAAATCAATTTCTTGGATATCGAAGTTGAAGTTATTGACAACCAAATACATACTCAAACATATTTTAAAGATATAGATGCAAACAACTATATACACTTTGAGAGCTGCCATTTGACCCAATGGAAAACTAACATTCCCAAGATCCAATTTATGAGGATCAAAAATAATTGCTCTTCCATAGATAGCTACCAATCACAATCTCAAATCCTCACCACTAGGTTCATAGAAAAAGGCTATGATCCAAAAACCATTGAGAAAACACAAAATGAGGTGGCTAGTATAGATAGAGAAAGATTGCTAACTACTAAAATTAAGAAGAAGAGTACAGACATCAATATAAGAAACACCCAAAAGAACTCTAATCACGATGATCTCTTTATACCTTTTATTACAGATTACAGTTCACAACATTCAGAAATTAGGAAAATTCTCAAGAAACACTGGTATCTTTTGAAACAAGATCATATTCTGGGCCATAATTTAAAAAAACAACCAGACATTATTTTTAGAAAGGCAAAAAACGTGAAAACTATACTTTCACCGAGTGAATACAAAAAGAAAAAACAAATAAATTATATAGATCTGAAGGGCAATGAACTAAATGGCTTTTTTCCATGCAATATGTGTAAATCTTGCCAGTACAGTACAAAAATTAAAGAGTTAAAATCCCCTAATACAATTTACCATACTAAGATTAATGAAGTAATCAGATGCACAGATACAAATATTATTTACTGTATACAATATTCATGCAACCTTCTTTACTTTGGACAAACTAGCAGAATGTTAAAAGATAGGATACGTGAGGACATTCTAAAAATAGAACACAAATCCACAGACACTAATCTATATTCCCATTTCAAAGAAGTACATCATGGAAACCTAAAACATTTCAAATTTTGGGGTATAAAAAACTTTCCTTAGGCAAAAGAGGGGGAAATATGAACGCACTATTAATGAAAAAAGAAGCAGAATTCATATTCCATTATAAAACTCTGCACCCACAAGGTCTCAATTCCGAATTGGATTTAAATTCACTTATATAAAATAATTACTAGAATTAAAAAGCAGTACAAACGCTGGAATATTTATATGTCATTAAAGGAGTGTCTAAAAACTATTCTTAAACATCAAAAACATCAATATATATACACTATGTAGGTAAGTTTAAATCTAGGATTATGTCCCTATGATTAAATCCAATTATGAAAATGAATTGCAATATTTCATTATAATTTTTTATTGTAGTCTATATATATCTGCTAAGTGCATATATTCATATATGTCATTCTTAGAATATATGAAAACATTATCTCTATTTTTTTAATTTTTTCTATATATACATATTTTTGTTCTTTTTATTATTATATTTTTCTGGACTTCTTTTTAAGAATTTTTTCTTTAAAATATGGTTTTAAAAGTTTTTTACTATAAAACATTTTTTCGAAATTACTCCTTCCTAGTATAGATACCTTTTCGACAACATAATTTCTATTTATACATATATCATTAAAGCACAACACTTATATTCCCAACACAGGACCTCTTAGTATTCCCATTACGAAATGGCACATACCTTTACTATTTGGCGCTTATTGATGACAAACTTACAGTCACTTATATAGTCATTTTATTAAGGTTGCTTCATGATCTAACCAGCATTTAACACAGGACCTCTTAGTATTTCAATTACGAAAGAATATATACTTTTGAAATAGTTATCAATTATTAGTATAACAATCCTAAAGTCACTCATGTAGTCATTTTCAGACACATAGGTATGTTTCAGTGTCGCACCAACATCTAAATACAGGACCTTTTAGTATTTACATTACGGAATGATATATATCGTTGCGATAGTAATCAACCAATTGTATGATAATTTTATAGAAACTTCACTTTTAGACACTTAAATACATTTTAATGTCTGATTAGCATTATATATTTTTTATGTATTTTTTATGTATAATGATTCTTTTTATGTACGATTCGTCATACGCTTATGGTAATATACTCCTTGTTAAACTCCCTGTGGAAACACACCCACTGGGAGTCATTTTTCAACCAATGAAGATAAGCCACACAGTATTTAAACTCTCAAACAACTGAAATGAGCATCTTGATAAAGGCCTAAGGGGCTGAAATGCGTAGATTTGCTCATTTATACACCAATTATTCTTTGACACACTGTGATAGTAGGTGAGGTGCATTGATTCATTTAGATATCCTAAAGAGTGATCTCTATATGCGTAATTCCGAACCCATGATCTATCACCCTAACTCTGTCAATAACATTGGAAAATCCATTGTTCATTTGGACTGAAAAAACGTTCACACCTGTGATTCGAAACTTGATCCACTGAACCAGAAACAGGTAGCAGGACTTGGAGGTTCAGCCGCAATAACTGTCAAGACTGCCAGCTAAAACCCCGGTCCCAACATCTACCTTCAAATACCAGAAGAGACATACTCCAGTTAAGAACCATTGTAACTTTCCAGCTGTTTACACAGAGTCCGGTGAGAGAGATCCGACCATTGAGGTTATTACATACGGACTAACGGTAACATTATAATCACTGCTACAGAAGAGATCACTGATCTATTTGCTACTCCTGCTATTACGCACAGATATGGACATTTATCATTGAACTTTTTTGTTAAAATCTTTAACTTTTTTTAAGATTACTATTTTGTTATTTTTACTTATGGTTTTTATATGTAACATGAAAACGTGACTTTGCGCAACACTGCTTATTGTACTTGATGCCGGCATCTACATATATATTGTATCCTTTTATATTGTATCTTTTTATATTGGATAAAATTTATTGTCTCACAATTTAATTAGCATTTATTTTATTTTTAGACAAATTCACGATTTAGTATCACCATCATATAAGCATTTTATGCTTTCACATCCGTTTTAGCGACAAGAGATGAATACTGACCACATAGGCAAACACATATGATCTGTTTTTACACTTTCAGTTGAAAGCCACATATACATATTATTCACACTTTCTCTATGCTTTTTTAGCGCTATCCCTTATTTCTTTTTTTCGTTTGTATATTTGGTTTGTATTTTGGAGATATACTGACCTTGGGATCAGCTATTTAGAGAATAGAGTGTTAGGGGGGTTGTTATCAAGCCGTCTACTTTTCTGGCTTCGCCGGCCCAATACGTCCGCTTAAGCTCGCCTACCTTCGCCGCCGCGGACCTTGAATACGTTCGCCTAAGTTATCAAATAAAGCTGTCAAAAACCCGCGGGGCAATGAGCAGCGGACTGTGACAGTAATCACTCATCCGATCTCGCTGCTCTTCGGCTTTTTCCCAGCTTTATTGCTAGCCTGTCACTAAGCACCCACAGTAAACTACACTGTTCTATCCCTATACCGGCGCCCCCGGAGCCTCCCGCAACTAAATAAAGTTACTAACCCCTAAACCGCCGCTCCTAGACCCTGCCGCAACTCTTATAAATGTATTAACCCCTAAACCGCCGCTCCTAGACCCTGCCGCAACTCTTATAAATGTATTAACCCCTAAACCGCCGCTCCCGGAGCCCACCGCCACCTACAATATACCTAGTAACCCCTATCCTGCCCCCCTATACCGTCACCCTCTATAATAAAATTATTAACCCCTAAACCGCCGCTCCCTGAACCCGCCGCAACCTATATTAAACCTATTAACCCCTATCCTGCCCCCCTACACCGTCACCACCTATAATAAATTTATTAACCCCTATCCTGCCCCCCACTACGACGCCGCCACTGTAATAAATTTATTAACCCCTAAACCTAAGTCTAACACTAACCCTAACGCCCCCCTAACTTAAATATTAATTAAATAAATCTAAATAATATTTATATTATGAACTAAGTTAATCCTATTTAAAACTAAATACTTACCTTTAAAATAAACCCTAATATAGCTACAATATAAATAATAATTATATTGTAGCTATCTTAGGATTTATTTTTATTTTACAGGTACCTTTCAATTTATTTTAACTAGGTACAATAGCTATTAAATAGTTATTAACTATTTAATAGCTTACCTAGCTAAAATAAAGAGAAATTTACCTGTAAAATAAATCCTAACCTAAGTTACAATTACACCTAACACTACACTATACTTTAATAAATTATTCCTATTTAAAACTAAATACTTACCTGTAAAATAAACCCTAATATAGCTACAATATAAATAATAATTATATTGTAGCTATCTTAGGATTTATATTTATTTTACAGGTAACTTTGTATTTATTTTAGCTAGTTAGAATAGTTATTAAATAGTTATTAACTATTTAATAACTACCTAGCTAAAAGAAATACAAAATTACCTGTAAAATAAATCCTAACCTAAGTTACAATTAAACCTAATACTACACTATCATTAAATTAATTAAATAAACTACCTACAAATAACTACAATTAAATACAATTACATAAACTAACTAAAGCACAAAAAATAAAAAAAGCTAAGTTACAGAAAATAAAAAAATAAGTTACAAACATTTTACAAATATTACAACAATTTTAAGCTACTTACACCTAATCTAAGCCCCCTAATAAAATAACAAACCCCCCCAAAATAAAAAAATGCCCTACCCTATTGTAAATTAAATAAAGTTCAACGCTCGTTTACCTTACCAGCCCTTAAAAGGGCCATTTGTGGGGGCATGCCCCCAAAAGTTCAGCTCTTTTGCCTGTAAATGAAAAATACAACCCCCCCCCAACATTAAAACCCACCACCCACATACCCCTAATCTAACCCAAACCCCCCTTGCAAAAACCTAACACTAATCCCCTGAAGATCATCCTACCTTGAGTCGTCTTCACTCAGCCGAGCAGCGATGGAACCCAAGTGGACATCCGGACCGGCAGAAGTGATCATCCAAGGGGCGCTGAAGAAATCTTCCATCCGATGAAGTCATCATCCAGGCGGCGCTGAAGAAGTCTTCGATCCGGGCGATGTAATCTTCCAAGCCGGGTCTTGAATCTTCCTTCCGCCGCCGCGGAACATCCTTCTTCACCGACGGACTACGACGAATGAAGGCTCCTTTAAGGGACGTCATCCAAGATGGCGTCCCCTCAATTCCGATTGGCTGATAGGATTCTATCAGCCAATCGGAATTAAGGTAGGAAAAATCTGATTGGCTGATTCCATCAGCCAATCAGATTCAAGTTCAATCCGATTGGCTGATCCAATCAGCCAATCAGATTGAGCTCGCATTCTATTGGCTGTTCCGATCAGCCAATAGAATGCGAGCTCTATCTGATTGGCTGATTGGATCAGCCAATCGGATTGAACTTGAATCTGATTGGCTGATGGAATCAGCCAATCAGATTTTTCCTACCTTAATTCCGATTGGCTGATAGAATCCTATCAGCCAATCGGAATTGAGGGGACGCCATCTTGGATGACGTCCCTTAAAGGAGCCTTCATTCGTCGTAGTCCGTCGGTGAAGAAGGATGTTCCGCGGCGGCGGAAGGAAGATTCAAGACCCAGCTTGGAAGATGACATCGCCCGGATCGAAGACTTCTTCAGCGCCGCCTGGATGATGACTTCATCGGATGGAAGATTTCTTCAGCGCCCCTTGGATGATCACTTCTGCCGGTCCAGATGTCCACTTGGGTTCCATCGCTGCTCGGCTGAGTGAAGACGACTCAAGGTAGGATGATCTTCAGGGGATTAGTGTTAGGTTTTTGCAAGGGGGGTTTGGGTTAGATTAGGGGTATGTGGGTGGTGGGTTTTAATGTTGGGGGGGTTGTATTTTTCATTTACAGGCAAAAGAGCTGAACTTTTGGGGGCATGCCCCCACAAATGGCCCTTTTAAGGGCTGGTAAGGTAAACGAGCGTTGAACTTTATTTAATTTACAATAGGGTAGGGCATTTTTTTATTTTGGGGGGGTTTGTTATTTTATTAGGGGGCTTAGATTAGGTGTAAGTAGCTTAAAATTGTTGTAATATTTGTAAAATGTTTGTAACTTATTTTTTTATTTTCTGTAACTTAGCTTTTTTTATTTTTTGTACTTTAGTTAGTTTATGTAATTGTATTTAATTGTAGTTATTTGTAGGTAGTTTATTTAATTAATTTAATGATAGTGTAGTATTAGGTTTAATTGTAACTTAGGTTAGGATTTATTTTACAGGTAATTTTGTATTTCTTTTAGCTAGGTAGTTATTAAATAGTTAATAACTATTTAATAACTATTCTAACTAGCTAAAATAAATACAAAGTTACCTGTAAAATAAATATAAATCCTAAGATAGCTACAATATAATTATTATTTATATTGTAGCTATATTAGGGTTTATTTTACAGGTAAGTATTTAGTTTTAAATAGGAATAATATATTAAAGTATAGTGTAGTGTTAGGTGTAATTGTAACTTAGGTTAGTTTTTATTTTACAGGTAAATTTCTCTTTATTTTAGCTAAGTAAGCTATTAAATAGTTAATAACTATTTAATAGCTATTGTACCTAGTTAAAATAAATACAAAGTTGCCTGTAAAATAAAAATAAATACTAAGATAGCTACAATATAATTATAATTTATATTGTAGCTATATTAGGGTTTATTTTACAGGTAAGCATTTAGTTTTAAATAGGATTAATGTAGTTAATAATAGAAATATTATTTAGATTTATTTAATTAATATTTAAGTAAAGGGGGCATTAGGGTTAGTGTTAGACTTAGGTTTAGGGGTTAATAACGTTATTATAGAGGGCGGCGGTATAGGGGGGCAGGATAGGGGTTAATAGGTATAATGTAGGTGGCGGTGGGCTCCGGGAGCGGCGGTTTAGGGGGTAATAACTTTATTTAGATGCGGCGGTGTAGGGGGGACAGATTAGGGGTGTTTAGACTTGGGGTACATGTTAGGGTGTTAGGTGCAGACATCTCCCATAGGAATGAATGGGATGTCTGTCAGCAGCGAACTTGTACTTTCGCTATGGTCAGACTCCCATTGATTCCTATGGGATCCGCCGCCTCCAGGCTGGTGCTTTGAAAACCAGGTACGCTGGGCCGTAAAAGTGCCAAGCGTACCTGCTAGTTTTTTGATAACTAGCAAAAGTAGTGAGATTGTGCCGCACTTGTGTGCGGAACATCTGGAGTGACGTAAGAATCGATCTGTGTCGGACTGAGTCAGGCGGATCGAAGCTTACGTCACAAAATTCTACTTTTGCCGGTCTCGAGCCTTTGATAACTAAGGCGTATCAGCTTCGACACAAATACGCTGCGGAATTCCAGCGTATTTGAGGTTGACGGCTTGATAACTAGGCCCCCATGTATCTTTAACATCCTATCATTTATTCCTTGTGTTAAACCTGAAGGATACAACTTCAGTATCAGCAGGAGGAATTACACTGTCTGAGTCTGAGATTTCACCTTCAGATGCTACCGAAATATCCTCCTCCTCAGGCTTCTGGGAGGGTGTATTTGAAATAGCAACAGCTGTGTCAGTAACCTCATTTACTGATTGTTTACTTTTCCTCTTGCGCTTTCCCTGCAGCATGGAAAAAGCAGACAACGCATCAGAAACCGCAGAGGACATGAGAGAAGCGATGTCTTGCAAAGTAATAGCAGTAAAATAAAATGACATAAGTAGCAATTAAATGCTCCGGACTCCTTTACACCTCAGCTTAACTTTGCTGAGGTGTTTACTTGGCTGACTAACACAGGAGATTATGGGCTGTTAGATCCAGACTAAATCTATTTAATGTGGAGATGAAGTCCGCAATACTCGTCAAAAACGAAGACAAAGGCCCCTAGTTATCAAACTGTCAACCTCAAATACACTGGAATTCCGCAGCGTATTTGTGGCGAGGCTGATTCGCCTTAGTTATCAAGCCCTAGATACCGGCAAAAGTAGAATTTAGTGACGTAAGCTTCAAACCGCCCGACTCAGTCCGACACAGATCGATTCTTACGTCACTACAGATGTTCCGCACACAAGTGCGGCACAATCTGACTACTTTTGCTAGTTATCAAAAAACTAGCAGGTACGCTCGGCACTTATTCCGGCCCAGTATACCTGGTTTTCAGGAATCGATTCCTATGGGAGCTGTCTACACCTAACACCCTAACATGTACCCCGAGTCTAAACACCCCTAATCTGTCCCCTCTACACTGCCGCAACTAATAAAGTTATTACCCCCTAAACCGCCGCTCCCGGAGCCCACCGCCACTATAATAAATATGTTAACCCCTAAACCGCCGCTCCCGGAGCCCACCGCCACTATAATAAATA
Organism: Bombina bombina; assembly: GCF_027579735.1. Lineage (NCBI taxonomy): Eukaryota > Metazoa > Chordata > Amphibia > Anura > Bombinatoridae > Bombina > Bombina bombina. The sequence continues at coordinate 175,531,078 of NC_069506.1, read as the reverse complement.
TGTTAACCCCTAAACCGCCGCTCCCGGAGCCCACCGCAAGCTATACTAAATATGTTAACCCCTAAACCGCCGCTCCCGGTCCCCGCTGCAACTATAATATATGTATTAACCCCTATACCGCCGCTCCCGGTCCCCGCTGCAACTATAATATATGTATTAACCCCTAAACCGCCGCTCCCGGTCCCCACCGCAACTATAATATATGTATTAACCCCTAAACAGCCGCTCCCGGACCCCGCCGCAACCTATATTAAACTTATTAACCCCTAATCTGCCCCCCTACACCGTCGCCACCTATAATAAGTTTATTAACCCCTATCCTGCCCCACTACACCGTCGCCACCTATAATAAGTTTATTACCCCTATCCTGCCCCCCCTACACCGCCGCCACTGTAATAAAATTATCAACCCCTAAACCTAAGTCTAACACTAACCCTAACACCCCCCTAACTTAAATATTAATTAAATACATCTAAATAATATTTCTCTTATTAACTAAATTATTCCTATTTAAAACTAAATACTTACCTTTAAAATAAACTCTAAGATAGCTACAATATAAATAATAATTATATTGTAGCTATTTTAGTATTTATATTTATTTTACAGGTAACTTTGTATTTATTTTACCTAGTTAGAATAGTTATTAAATAGTTATTAACTATTTAATAACTACCTAGCTAAAAGAAATACAAAATTACCTGTAAAATAAATCCTAACCTAAGTAACAATTAAACCTAACACTACACTATAATTAAATTAATTAAATAAATTAGTTACAAATAACTACAATTAAATTAAATAAACTAACTAAAGTACAAAAAATAAAAAAACTAAGTTACAAAAAATAAAAAAATAAGTTACAAACATTTCAAAAATATTACAACAATTTTAAGCTACTTACACCTAATCTAAGCCCCCTAGTAAAATAACAAAGCCCCCCAAAATAAAAAAATGCCCTACCCTATTCTAAATTAAAAAGTTACCAGCTCTTTTACCTTACCAGCCCTTAAAAGGGCCTTTTGCGGGGCATGCCCCAAAGAATTCTGCTCTTTTGCCTGTAAAAAGAAAAATACAACCCCCCCAACATTAAAACCCACCACCCACATACCCCTAATCTAACCCAAACCCCCCTTAAATAAACCTAACACTACCCCCCTGAAGATCATCCTACCTTGAGTCGTCTTCAGCCAGCCGACCACCGATGGAACCGAAGAGGAGATCCGGAGCGGCAGAAGTCATCATCCAGGTGGCGCTGAAGAAGTCTTCCATCCGATGAAGTCATCATCCAGGCGGCGCTGAAGAGGTCTTCCATCCGATAGAAGTCTTCATCCAGGCGGCGTCTTCAATCTTCATCCATCCGGAGCGGAGCCATCTTCAGACGAGCCGACGCGGAGCCATCCTCTTCTTCCCCACGACTAACGGATATTCCTTTAAGGGACGTCATCCAAGATGGCGTCCCTTCAATTCCAATTGGCTGATAGGATTCTATCAGCCAATCGGAATTAAGGTAGGAAAAATCTGATTGGCTGATTGAATCAGCCAATCAGATTGAAGTTCAATCCGATTGGCTGATCCAATCAGCCAATCAGATTGAGCTTGCATTCTATTGGCTGATTGGAACAGCCAATAGAATGCGAGCTAAATCTGATTGGCTGATCAGCCAATCGGAATTGAAGGGACACCATCTTGGATGACGTCCCTTAAAGGAATATCCATTTGTCGTTAGTTGTCGGGAAGAAGAGGATGGCTCCGCGTCGGCTCGTCTGAAGATGGCTCCGCTCCGTTCTGGATGGATGAAGATTGAAGACGCCGCCTGGATGAAGACTTCTATCGGATGGAAGACTTCTTCAGCGCCGCCTGGATGATGACTTCATCGAATGGAAGACTTCTTCAGCGCCGCCTGGATGATGACTTCTGCCGCTCCGGATCTCCTCTTCGGTTCCATCGGTGGTCGGCTGGCTGAAGACGACTCAAGGTACGATGATCTTCAGGGGGGTAGTGTTAGGTTTATTTAAGGGGGGTTTGGGTTAGATTAGGGGTATGTGGGTGGTGGGTTTTAATGTTGGTGGGGGGTTGTATTTTTCTTTTACAGGCAAAAGAGCAGAATTCTTTGGGGCATGCCCTGCAAAAGGCCCTTTTAAGGTAATATTTTTTAAATGTTTGTAACTTATTTTTTTTATTTTTTGGAACTTAGTTTTTTTTATTTTTTGTACTTTAGTTAGTTTATTTAATTGTAGTTATTTGTAGGTAATTTATTTAATTAATTTAATGATAGTGCAGTGTTAGGTTTAATTGTAACTTAGGTTAGGATTTATTTTACAAGTAATTTTGTATTTCTTTTAGCTAGGCAGTTATTAAATAGTTAATAACTATTTAATAACTATTCTAACTAGCTAAAATAAATACAAAGTTACCTGTAAAATAAAAATAAATCCTAAAATAGCTACAATGTAATTATTAATTACATTGTAGCTATCTTAGGGTTTATTTTACAGGTAAGTATTTAGTTTTAAATAGGAATAATTTATTAAAGTATAGTGTAGTGTTAGGTGTAATTGTAACTTAGGTTAGTTTTTATTTTACAGGTAAATTTCTCTTTATTTTAGCTAGGTAGCTATTAAATAGTTAATAACTATTTAATAGCTATTGTACCTAGTTAAAATAAATTGAAATTTGACTGTAAAATAAAAATAAATCCTGAAATAGTTACAATATAATTATTATTTATATTGTAGCTATCTTAGGGTTTATTTTAAAGGTATTTAGTTTTAAATAGGAATAATTTAGTTAATAAGAATAACATTTATTTAGATGTATTTAATTAATATTTAAGTTAGGGGGGTGTTCGGGTTAGTGTTAGACTTAGGTTTAGGGTTAATAATTTTATTACAGTGGCAGCGGTGTAGGGGGGGCAGAATAGGGGTTAATAAACTTATTATAGGTGGCGATGGTGTGGGGGGGCAGGATAGTGGTTAATAAACTTATTATAGGTGGCGACGGTGTAGGGGGGGCAGATTAGGGGTTAATAAGTTTAATATAGGTTGTGGCGGGGTCCGGGAGTGGCGGTTTAGGGGTTAAACTATTTATTTAGTTGCGGCGAGGTCCGGGATCGGCAGGATAGGGGTTAATAACTTTATTATAGGTGGCGGCGGTATAGGGGGGGCAGGATAGGGGTTACTAGGTATAATGTAGGTGGCGGCGGTGTCCGGGAGTGGCGGTTTAGGGGTTAATACATTTATAAGAGTTGCGGGGGGGGTCTAGGAGCGGCGGTTTAGGGGTTAATAACTTTATTGAGTTGCGTGGGGCTCCGGGGGCGCCGGTATAGGGGGTAGAACAGTGTAGTTAGTGTGAGTGCTTAGTGACAGGCTAGCAGTAAAGCTGTCAAAAAGCCGAAGAGCAGCAAGATTGGATGAGTGATAACTCTCACAGTCCGCTGCTCATCGCCCCGTACTTGGTGAGCGGCTTTTTGACAGCTTTTTTGATAACTTAGGCGAAATTTTGAAGGTCCGCGGCAGCGATGGTAGGTGAGCTTAGGCGGGCGTATTGAACCGGCGAAGGCAGGTAAAGTAGACACGTTGATAACTACCCCCCAAAGTGTTTTGTGTCACAGAACACCAGAACTATGAGGAGAAAGTGCGCAACAAATTTTGGCGCTTCAATTAGCCCCGCCCATTGTGGGTGTCTTTTAACTATAGTATGCCGTTTAAATGATACACAAGTTAAAAACACCACCTCTGAGCCTGCTCCTCGTCCCCAGTGTCTGCTATTACTGCCCAAAATAATTATTCTCCAAGTCGCAAGAGAATTATTATAATCTGTCCCATTATATAATGTGTTTTAAAGTGCCATCTTTATTCTGAACGTATCCCCGGAAAATAAAAAGTCAGCAGTTACCTTACCTTTATGCATCTGCCCGGCAGCAAGGCAGCTCACTAGGTTTGAGAGGCAAGATTCCTCACATGGACCTGTGGAAAAAAAAACAAAGACTGAATAATCTTATTCAGGCTTTAGGAATAGGGCAGCATCAGAATATGGGAGCTGCAGTGAGAATAATGTCCCACAAGTTGCCATTGCTTGAAAGCCACTACTGCTCTACTGAAGAGACTGATATGGACTACGGCTACACCCTAGAACAAAGCAGCACAATCTTGCACTACTTTAAAAAAAAAAAAATCTTGCTTGAAGAATCTTTTACTAACACCTAACTTTACCACTTCCTTGCTCTAACGTAGGCAAAGAGAATGACTGGCGTTAGAGGGAAGGGAGGTGATATTTAACAGCTTTGCTCTTTGCCGCCTCCTGCTGGGCAGGAGTGATATTACCAATAGTAATTAGATGATCGGTGGACTCATTGTGTCATTAGAAAGAAATATCATGGTTTCACATACCAAGGAACACATTTGATGTGTTTCTGATAGGAATACGGGTATAATTATTTTTCTATGTGGGGATTATGGTGAAATATCAAGGTTTTACATGCCAAGGGACATATATGACCTATTTCTGATAAGAAAATGGGTATAAATATTTCTATATATGGGGATTATGGGTGGAGTATCATGGTTACACATGCAGAGGAACACATTTGACCGGTTTCTGATAGGAATATGGTTTATAATTATTTTTCTACTTGCGGATTATGGGTGGAATCATGGTTACACATGACAAGGAACATATTTGACCTTTTTCTGATAAGAAAATGGATATAATTATTTTTCTACATGGGGATTATGGGTACAATATGATGATTACAAATACCAAGAAACACATTTGACCTGTTTCTGATAGGAATATGGGTATAATTATTTTTATACATAGGGATTATGGGTGGAATATTATGGTTACATATGCTAAGTAACATGTTTGACCGGTTTCTGATAAGAATATGGATATAACGATGTTTCTACATGGGGATTATGGGTGAAATGTCTTGGTTACATATCCCAAGTAACATATTTGACCTGTTTATTGATAGGAAGGAATAAAGTTATAATTATTTTTCTACATGGGGATTATGGGTGGAATCATGGTTACAGAAGCAACATCCCACCACAAGACTGCAACCTTTCATCTCCGCCCCCGGTCACCCCCTCCAACACTCACAGTACCTTCCCCCCAACCACTGAGAATGAAGTGAGTTCCCTAATATCTTCCTCACACCTCACTACATGCCCCCTTGACCCTATCCCTTCACATCTAATACCCTCTCTGTCCTCTACCCTCACCCCAGATCTTACTCACATATTCAACCGATCCCTTACTACTGGTTCATTTCCATCATCCTTCAAACATGCAAAGGTCACCCCATCCTCAAAAAACCCTCCCTCAACCCGAATTCTCCTGCAAACTACCGCTCCATATCACTACTGGAAAAACTAGTTTTCGATCGCCTAACACACTTCCTATCCTCCAACTCATTGCTTGACCCCCTGCAATCTGGCTTCCGTCCCCAACACTCAACTGAGACTGCCCTCACCAAGGTTACTAACGATCTTCTTTCTGCTAAAAACAATGGCCACTATTCTATACTTATCTTACTTGACCTGTCTGCTGCCTTTGACACTGTTGACCATCCCCTCCTCCTACGGATTCTCAGCTCCCTTGGGCTCTGTGACATTGCCCTCTCCTGGATCCACTCTTATCTCTCTAATAGGTCCTTTTCTGTCTCATTTGCTGGTGACTCATCCTCTCCACTGCCTCTGACTGTTGGAGTACCTCAAGGCTCTGTTCTAGGCCCTCTACTCTTCTCTATTTATACTTCTTCACTGGGTAAACGTATTAGTAGCTATGGCTTCAACTATCACCTCTATGCTGATGATACTCAGACTTACCTATCCACCCCTGCACTCTCTCCTTCTGTCCTTTCCCACATCAGCGGCAGCTTATCTGGCATTTCTTCCTGGATGGCCTCTCACCACCTAAAAATCAACATGTCCGAGACTGAGCTTCTTCTAATTCCCCCAACTAATTCTACTCCAGTTTCTAACTTTACTATCACTGTCAGTGACACCACTATCTCCCCATCACCCCATGTCCGCTGCCTTGGAGTTACACTCGACTCCAATCTGTCCTTCATACCCCACATCCAATCGCTCTCTTCATCCTGTCGCAACCACCTACGCAATATCTCCAAAATTCATCCTTTTCTGAGTGCTGAAACTACTAAACAGCTAATCCATTCCCTAGTAATTTCCCGGCTTGACTACTGTAACAACCTTCTAACTGGCCTTCCTCTCTCCCGCCTCTCCTCCCTTCAATCCATCCTAAATGCCTCTGCTAGGCTAATCCACCTCTCCCGACGCTCTGTATCTGCCGCACGCCTCTGTGAGTCCCTTCACTGGCTCCCCATTCACAGCAGAATTAAATTCAAAATTCTCACTTTGACCTATAAAGCCCTTACCAATGCAGCCCCCCCCATACCTGTCCTCACTCATCAACAAATATACTCCAGCCCGTCCCCTAAGATCCGACAACGATCTACTCCTTGCCTCTTCTACCATCACCTCCTCTCATGCTAGACTACAGGACTTCTCTTGTGCGGCACCAACCCTCTGGAACGCACTTCCTCGCGCTGTCAGACTTTCCCCCCAACCTCTCCTCCTTTAAACGCTCCCTAAAGACCTTCTTGTTCAGGGAAGCCTATAACCAAATCAGTAACTAATGAATTCCACTTGCCTAATAGTTGCCCTCATCTAACATCATTCCCACCTTTGCAGTCCCCACCTCCTGTTTCTCACCCTCCTACCCATTTAGATTGTAAATTCCCACGGGAACAGGGCTCCCAATTCCTCCTGTATTTGTTTGTTAAATTTTGTCTGGTGTCTCATATTGTACTGTCCTTTTATCTTTGTTACCTATGAACAGCGCTGCGGAATCTGTTGGCGCGTTATAAAGAATAATAATAATAATAAATACACATGTCGAGGAATATATTTACTTGTTTCTGATAAGAATAATGGTATAATTATTTTTAATTTCTCTGATAAATACATGGTTAACATTATTTTACTACATGGGGATTATGGGTGAAATATCATGGTTACACATGTCAAGAAGCATCTTTGACCTGTTTCTGATAAGAATATGGTTATAATTATTTTTCTACATGGGGATTATGCGTGGAATATTATGGTTACACAAGCTAAGTAACCTGTATCTGATAAGAATATAGTTATAATTATTTTTCTACATGGTGGATTATTAGTGCAATATCATAATTGGACATGCCAAGGAACATATTTCACCTGTTTCTGATACAAATATGGGTAATAATAATTTTTCTACGTAGGGATTATGGGTGAAATATCATGGTTACACATGCTAAGGAATATATTTGATCTATTTCTGATAAAAAATATAGGTATAAATATTTTATATATAGGCATTATGGGTGAAATATCATGGTTGCACATGCAAAAGAACATATTAGACCTATTTCTGATAAGAATGTGGTTATAATTATTTTTCTAAAGGGGGATTATGGGTGGAATATCATGGTTATACATCCCAAGTAACATATTTGACCTGGTTCTAATAAGAAAATGGCTATAATTATTTTTTAAATGGGGATTATGGGTGGAATATCATGGTTACAGATGCCAAGGAACATGTTTGACCTTTTCCTGATGGAAACATGGGTATAAATATTTTATACATGGGGATTATGGATGGAATATCATGGTTACACATCCCAAGTAACATATTTGACCTGTTTCTGATAAGAATATGGGTATAATTATTTTCTACATTGGGGATTATGGGTGCAATATCATAATTACACGTCACAGAACATTTTTAACCTTTTTCTGATAAGACTATGGTTCTAATTATTTGTCTACACGGGGATTATGGGTGGAATACGATGGTTACACATCACAAGTAACATATTTGACCTGTATATGATAAGAAAATGGTTATAATTATATTTCTAAATGTGGATTATGGGTGTAATATCATGGTTACATATGCCAAGGAACATCTTTGACCTGTTTCTGATAAGAAAGATGGGTATAAATATTTTTACATATTGAGATTATGGGTGGAATATCATGGTTACACATGCCAAGTAACATATTTGACCTTTTTCTGATAAGAATATGGGTACAATTATTTTTATACATGGGGATTATGGCTAGACATGCTAAATAACATATTCAACCTGTTTCTGATAAGAATATGGGTATAAATATGTTTCTACATGGGGATCATGGGTGGAATATCTTGGTTACACATCCCAAAAAACATATTTGACCTGTTTTCCAATAAGAAGGAATAAGGTTATAATTATTTTTCTACATGGGGATTATGGGTGGAATATCATTTTTACACATACCAAGGAATATATGTAACCTGTTTCTCATAAGAATGTGGTTATAATTATTTTACTACATGGGAATTATGGATGAAATATCATGACTACACATGGCAAGTAACCTGTATCTGATAAGAATATAGGTATAATTATGTTTCTACATGGGGGATTACTGATGCAATATCATAATTGCACATTCCAAGGAACATATTTGACCATATCATGGTTACACATGCCAAGTAACATGTTTAACCAGTCAGTTTCTGATAAGAATATGGGTATAATTATTTTTCTTCACAGGGATTATGGTTGGATTATCATGGTTACACATGCCTAGAAACATATTTGACCTTTTCCTGATGTAAACATGGGTATAAATATTTTATACATGGCATGTGAAACAATTATATTGCACCCATAATCCCCATATTTGACCTGTTTCTGATACAAATATGGGTATAATTATTTTTCTATGTAGGGATTATTGGTGAAGTATTATGGTTACACATGCCATGGAATATATTTGATATATTTCTGAGAAGAATATGGTTATAATTATTTTTCTAAATGGGAATTATAGGTGGAATATTATGGTTACACACTCCAAGTAACATTTTTGACCTGTATATGATAAGAAAATGGTTATAATTATATTTCCACATCTGGATTATGGGTGCAATATCATGGTTACACATGCCAAATAACACATTTAATCTGTTTCTGATAAGAAAGATGGGTATAAATATTTTTATATATGGAGATTAGGGTGGAATATCATGGTTACATACGCCAAGTAACATGTTTGACCTTTTTCTTATGGATAATTGTTATAGATATTTTTATATGTGGGGATTATGGGTGGAATAGCATGGTTACACATGCCAAGTAACATATGTGATCTGTTTCTGATAGTAAAATGGGTATAATTATTTTTCTACATGTGGATTATGGGTGAAATATTATGGTTACACATACCAAGGAACACATTTGACCTGTTTCTGATAGGAATATGGTTATAATTATTTTACTACATGGGAATTATGGGTGAAATAGCATGGTTATAAATCCCAAGTAACATATTTGACCTGGTTCTAATAAGAAAATGGTTATAATTATTTTTTAAATGGGGATTATGGGTGGAATATCATGGATACACATGCCAAGGAACATGTTTGACCTTTTCCTGATGGAAACATTGGTATAAATATTTTATACATGGCATGTGAAACAATGATATTGCACCCATAATCCACATATTTGACCTATTTCTGATACAAATTTGGGTATAATTATTTTTCTAAGTAGGTATTATAAGTATTATGGTTACACATGCCAAGGTATATATTTGATCTATTTCTGATAAGAATATGGTTCTAATTATTTTTCTAAATGGGAATTATGGGTGCAATATCATTGTTACACATGCCAAATAACATATTTAATCTGCTTCTGTTAAGAAAGATGGGTATAAATATTTTTATATATGGAGATTATGGGTGGAATATCATGGTTACATACGCCAAGTAACATGTTTGACCTTTTCCTTATGGAAAATTGTTATAGATATTTTTATATGTGGGGATTATGGGTGGAATAGCATGGTTACACATGCCAAATAACATGTGATCTGTTTCTGATAGGAAAATGGGTATAATTATTTTTCTACATGTGGATTATGTGTGAAATATTATGGTTACACAGACAAAGGAACACATTTGACCTGTTTCTGATAGGAATATGGTTATAATTATTTTTCTACAGGGGGATTATGGGTGGAATATAATGGTTACACATGCTAAGTAATTTATCCATGTTTAAAGGATGATCCTTTTTTAAAAAAAACACATGCCAAGTAACATGTTTGACCTTTTCCTTATGGATAAATTAATTTATTATTCAAGGATAATCCTTCTTTTAAAATGAACTGTTCACTTAAAAGTTTCCTTAAATACACTTTGCATTGCACAGAAGCATTGAGCTCACAAGAGCATGCTTCCATAGGCTCCAAAGGATTTTTATCTATATTATACAGTTATGGGTTGTGGTTCAATAAATGGAATTTTGATGTTCATGCTGGTTCTGTTTTTAAGAATTATATTTCTACGATTTATATTTGCTTTTCATGCTCTTATAATAAGTACACAGCAATAAAAATCTTCCTTACAAAATGAAACTACTTGGAGAAATAAATAACAAGAACTTTTCCAAAGTGATGCTGTTGACCATATAAAAATACATCAATGACAATTATTTCTTCATGACTAGGCAAGTAAAGAAAGGGGAGCAAATGGTCCATTATCCCACACCTGCACACTATATTTGCCCTAATAGGATTGATGGTGCAATGGGCAGTTTTATGCATGGAAAACAAAACATGAAAACATCACAGTGAAATATATCAAGAAAACGGTCCATGAAGTGGGTGAAAAAAACGCTCACTCATGAGCCGTAACTGCTCAGTTAACACGGCTTAGAAGGGGGCCTATCAGGTTTCTGTATATCCCTTGAAGCAATACTCAGTCCCAACAAGGAAAGATAGATCAGAAATAAATATTTATTGCAGATAAAAAAAAAACTATAAAAGTCCTTATATATAAAACTCCAAACTTGAGCGCAATGTCCCAAAAGGAAGGAAACGAGCTTGATTGATCTTGCTCTCCCCATATGAAACCTTGCTAGTCCTTCCATGATTCCCATAAATAAAAATAGTTATACCCATCTTCCCATCACAAAAATGACAAATGTGTTACTTGGCATGTGCAACCATGCTATATATATAAGCATATTCAGAAACAGGTCAAATGTGTTCCTCTGCATGTGTAACCAACCATGCTATTCCACTCATAATCCCCATGTATAAAAATATTGATACCCATGTTTCCATCAGGAAAAGGTAAAATATGTTCCTTGGAATGTTTAACCATGATATTCCACCCATAAACCCTATGTAGAAAAATAATTATACACATTTTCTTATCAGAAACAGGTCCAATGTGTTACTTGGCATGTGTAACATGCTATTCCACCCATAAACCCCATATATAAAAAATATTTATACCCATGTTTCCATCAGCAAAAAGGTCATATATGTTCCTTGGCATGTGTAACCATGATATTCCACCCATAATCCCTATGTAGAAAAATAATTATACACATTTTCCTATCAGAAACAGGTCAAATATGTTACTTGGCATGTGTAACCATGCAAATTCACCCATAATCCCTATGAATAAAATATGTATACCTATGTTTCCATCAGGAAAAGGTAAAATATGTTCCTTGGCATGTGTAACCATGATATTCCACCCATAATCCCCATGTAGAAAAATAATTGTACCCATTTTCTTATCAGAAATAGGTAAAATGTGTTCTTTGGTATGTGTAAACATGATATTGCACCCATAATCCCCATATATAAAAATAATTATAACCATATTCCTTCCTATCGGAAAACAGGTCAAATATGTTACATAGCATGTGTAACCATAATATTTCACCCATAATCCCGATGTAGAAACATATTTAGACCCACATTATTATCAGAAACAGGTCATACAGGGAGTGCAGAATTATTAGGAAAGTTGTATTTTTGAGGATTAATTTTATTATTGAACAACAACCATGTTCTCAATGAACCCAAAAAACTCATTAATATCAAAGCTGAATAGTTTTGGAAGTAGTTTTTAGTTTGTTTTTAGTTATAGCTATTTTAGGGGGATATCTGTGTGTGCAGGTGACTATTACTGTGCATAATTATTAGGCAACTTAACAAAAAACATATATATACCCATCTCAATTATTTATTTTTACCAGTGAAACCAATATAACATCTCAACATTCACAAATATACATTTCTGACATTCAAAAACAAAACAAAAACAAATCAGTGACCAATATAGCCACCTTTCTTTGCAAGGACACTCAAAAGCCTGCCATCCATGGATTCTGTCAGTGTTTTGATCTGTTCACCATCAACATTGCGTGCAGCAGCAACCACAGCCTCCCAGACACTGTTCAGAGAGGTGTACTGTTTTCCCTCCTTGTAAATCTCACATTTGATGATGGACCACAGGTTCTCAATGGGGTTCAGATCAGGTGAACAAGGAGGCCATGTCATTAGATTTTCTTCTTTTATACCCTTTCTTGCCAGCCACGCTGTGGAGTACTTGGACGCGTGTGATGGAGCATTGTCCTGCATGAAAATCATGTTTTTCTTGAAGGATGCAGACTTCTTCCTGTACCACTGCTTGAAGAAGGTGTCTTCCAGAAACTGGCAGTAGGACTGGGAGTTGAGCTTGACTCCATCCTCAACCCGAAAAGGCCCCACAAGCTCATCTTTGATGATACCAGCCCAAACCAGTACTCCACCTCCACCTTGCTGGCGTCTGAGTCGGACTGGAGCTCTCTGCCCTTTACCAATCCAGCCACGGGCCCATCCATCTGGCCCATCAAGACTCACTCTCATTTCATCAGTCCATAAAACCTTAGAAAAATCAGTCTTGAGATATTTCTTGGCCCAGTCTTGACGTTTCAGCTTGTGTGTCTTGTTCAGTGGTGGTCGTCTTTGAGCCTTTCTTACCTTGGCCATGTCTCTGAGTATTGCACACCTTGTGCTTTTGGGCACTCCAGTGATGTTGCAGCTCTGAAATATGGCCAAACTGGTGGCAAGTGGCATCTTGGCAGCTGCACGCTTGACTTTTCTCAGTTCATGGGCAGTTATTTTGCGCCTTGGTTTTTCCACACGCTTCTTGCGACCCTGTTGACTATTTTGAATGAAACGCTTGATTGTTCGATGATCACGCTTCAGAAGCTTTGTAATTTTAAGAGTGCTGCATCCCTCTGCAAGATATCTCACTATTTTTGACTTTTCTGAGCCTGTCAAGTCCTTCTTTTGACCCATTTTGCCAAAGGAAAGGAAGTTGCCTAATAATTATGCACACCTGATATAGGGTGTTGATGTCATTAGACCACACCCCTTCTCATTACAGAGATGCACATCACCTAATATGCTTAATTGGTAGTAGGCTTTCAAGCCTATACAGCTTGGAGTAAGACAACATGCATAAAGAGGATGATGTGGTCAAAATACTCATTTGCCTAATAATTCTGCACTCCCTGTATATGTTACTTATCATGTGCAATTATAATATTCCACCCATAATCCACATGTATAAAAATAATTATAACCATATTCTTATCAGAAACAGGTCAAATGTGTTACTTGGGATGTGTAACCATGATATTCCACCCATAATCCCCACATATAAAAATATTTATACCCATGTTTCCATCAGGAAAAGGTCAAGTATGTTCCTTGGCATCTGTAACCATGATATTCCACCCATAATCCCCATATAGAAAAAGAATTATAATCATATTCTTATCAGAAAAAGGTCAAATATGTTTCTTGGCATGTGTAACCATGATATTCCACCCATTATCCCCATGTAAAAATAAATTATACCCATATTCCTATCAGAAACAGGTGAAATATGTTCCTCTGCGTGTGTAACCATGATATTACACCCATAATCCCAACGTAGAAAAAAAATGATACCCATATTCCTATCAGAAACATATAGTTACACATGCCAAGGAACACGTGTAACCACATGTTCCTTGGCATGTGTAACCATAATATTCCACCCATAATCTCCATATATAAAAATAATTATAACCATATTCATATTAGTAATTGATTAAATGTGTTTCGCTGCATGTGTAACCATGATATTGCACCCATAATCCCCATGTATAAAAATAATTATACCCATATTCTTATCAGAAATAAAACAAATATTTTACCCATAATCCCCATGTATAAAAAAAATTATACCCATATTCTTATCAGAAATAAAACAAATAGTTCACCTATAATCCCATGTATAAAAATAATTATAAGCATATTCATATTAGAAAGAGATTAAATGTGTTCCTCTGCATGAGTAACCATGATATTCCACCCATAATCCCAATGTAGAAAAATTATTATAGCCATATTCCTATCAGAAACAGGTCAAATATGTTCTTTGGCATGTGTAACCATGATATTCCACCCATAATCCCCATGTATAAAAATAATTATACCATATTCATATTAGAAACAGATTAAATGGGTTCCTCTGTATGTGTAACCATGATATTCCACACATAATCCCCATATCTAAAAATATATTTAACCATATTCTTATGAGAAACAGGTGAAATATGTTCCTTTGCATGTGTAACCATGATATTCCGCCCATAATCCCAATGTAGAAAAATAAATTATACCCATATTCCTATCAGAAACAGGTCAAAGATGTTAGTTGGCATGTGTAACCATGATATTCCACCCATAATCCCCATATCTAAAAATATGTTTAACCATATTATTATGAGAGACAGGTGAAATATGTTCCTTTGCATGTGTAACCATGATATTCCACCCATAAACCCCATGTAGAAAAATAATTATACCCATATTCCTATCAGAAACAGGTCAAAGATGTTAGTTGGCATATGTAACCATGATATTCCACCCATAATCCCAATGTAGAAAAAAAATATACCCATGTTCCTAACAGAAGCAGGTCAAATGTGTTCCTCTGTATGTGTAACCATGATATTCCACCCATATTCCCAACGTAGAAAAAAAAATTATACCCATATTCCTATCAGAAACGTATGGTTACACATGCCAAGGAACACATGTAACCATAATATTCCACCCATAATCCCCATGTATAAAAATAATTATAACCATATTCATATCAGAAACAGGTCAAATGTGTTCCTCTGCATGTGTAACCATGATATTGCACCCATAATCCCCATGTAGAAAAATAATTCTAACCATATTTTTATCAGAAATAAAACAAATATTTTCCTTGCCATGTGTAACCCATAATCCCCATGTTTAAAACATATATTTACAGGTTCCTATCAAAACAGGTAAAAGGTTGTGCTTTGCACATACATATACTATATTAAATCAGTAATCTAGTCCTACAAAAGTATTGACTCTTTTTTCTATTACAGGTATACCCCGCTTTACGTCGATTCGCTAATACGTCGCCGCCGCAAACCCGGAAGTAGTTTCTCAGCGCGGCACAGCGCAGGACTTAGACATCGCAAGTAAGGAGAAAAATTGCATGCGGTTTTACAGAGTACGTTGGAAAGACTTTAGGGTTGCTAAAACTGTGCAGTACAGTATTGTACTGTACCAGATAATTTGGTAAGTCCATAATTATACCGGTCTTCATAAGCATTACAGTATTTTTTGTCCATTAAAGGTACAGTACTGTACAGGATTATTTGTTAAGTCCATACAGTAATTGTACCGTACACACAAGTCTAGTTCTTCATAAGCAGTATTTTTTGGCCAATAAAGGTACAGTACAAGTACCAGTATATGCAGTGTTACTGTATGTACTGTACTGTATACAGTATTATTGTCATAATACCTTTGTGCTTACCTTGAATAGTACAGGTAAGCATTTCATATGCCTCCATCTCATATACAGTACCATACCATAAAACATAACCTACTTTAGTACAGTACAGTATTGTTTGGCATGGTGTGAGATCTCCACATAAAATAAGGATCTGGCATACAGTACAGGTACAGTAGAGTACTGTACATTAGGTTATGGTTTATGGTATGGTACTGTATAGACATGCTGTATGAGATGAAGGAGGCATATGAGATTATTACCTGTACTATTCAAGGTAAGCACAAAGGTAAACCCAATCATTGCAATAGGAGCAGACAATCTTTTTTTCATGTTTTTTTTCATAATTTAAAAATTCACTCCCAGTATCATCTCTGTTTTGTATTTTAGTCTTTATTTTATTTCTACATTTCTGCAATGGCCCTGGCTCCAGGTGATGGAAAAAAAGAGGATCCATAAGCCTCTTACATTGAATCAAAAGTTGGAAATGATAAAGATGAGTGAGCAAGGCATGTCCAACTCAGATATAGGCCGCAAGTTGGGTTTGGCTCGCACAACAGTTAGCACAGTGGTGAACGCTAAAGAAAAATACTTAAAAGAAGTAAAAAGTGCTACTCCAGTGCACACAAAAGTGATTCGCAAGAGAGACAACCTTATTGCTGAAATGGAGAAGCTGCTAGTGGTTTGGATAGAAGATCAAACCAGCCACAATGTTCCTTTAAGCCAAGCCATTATTCAAAGCAAAGCACTATCCTTGTTTAATGCAATGAAGACTGATAGAGGTGAGAGTGCTAAAGATGAAAATTTTGAAGCTAGCAGAGGTTGGTTTAACAGGTTTAAGGAAAGAAGTCATCTGCACAACATTAAAGTGCAAGGGGAAGCAGCTAGTGCAGATGTTGAATCTGCAGAGGCTTTTCCAGAAGAGCTGGCTAAAATTATAGAAGGTGGTGGTTACTCCACACAGCAAATATTTAATGTTGATGAAACTGCCTTTTCTGGAAAAAAATGCCATCTAGGACATTCATTGCAAAGGAGGAAAAGTTAATGCCAGGATTCAAAGCTGCAAAGGATCGACTAACACTGCTTTTAGGTGCTAATGCAGCTGGTGATTTGAAGCTGAAGCCTATGATGATCTACCATTCTGAGAATCCCAGGGCTCTGAAAAATTATGCTAAATCTAGCCTGCCTGTTTACTACAAATCAAACACTAAAGCCTGGATGACTGCAAGTCTATTTACAACATGGTTTACAGATTATTTTAAACCCACAGTTGAAGCCTACTGCAAGGAAAAAAAATTCCTTTTAAAATTTTAATGCTTACTGACAATGCACCTTCTCACCCACGAGCTTTAATGGAAATGTACGAGATTCAAGTTGTTTTCTTGCCTGCAAACACCACATCAATTCTTCAGCCTATGGATCAGGGAGTGATTGCAACCTTCAAAGCATATTATTTGAAGAAGACATTTACTGCTGCTATAACTGCCTTAGATAGCGATGCATCTGATGGTGCTACACAGAACAAATTAAAAGCCTTCTGGAAAGGATTTACAATTCTAAATGCTATTAAAGCAATTAGAGATTCCTGGAATGAAGTTTCAGAATCAGCATTGAGACGTGTGTGGAAAAAGCTAATCCCCACCTTTATGGATGATGTTCCCGGCTTTGAGACTTCGGTAGAGGAAGTCAATGCTAGCGTTGTGGACATGGCTAGACAACTGGAACTAGAAGTGGAGCCTGAAGATGTTACAGAATTACTTGCATCTCATGACCAGCCATTGACAGTCGATGAAGATTTGATTATGATTGAAGAGCAAAGAAGACTGTTTCTTGAAACTGATGGTTCTACTGATGAAGACCCAGATTGCATTAGGGAAATGCCAACAAAAGAATTAGAGGAATATGTCAGTTTAATTGAAAAGGGTTTGGCAGGTTTGGAGCAGATTGATGGCAATTTTGAAAGAAGTTCTTCAGTTAATAAAATTGTGTCAAATGCAATTGCATGTTATAAAGAAATACTTTGAGAAAGGAAGCGTCAGTCCATGAAGCAAACTTCTTTGCTATCATATTTTAATAAAGTCCCACAGCCATCATCATCACCTTCAACATCAAGACCTGATGAATCTTTGTCAAGTTCTCCACCTTCAAAACTGATTTGCATTGAAGACTAAGATGATGAATCATAAGCAAAGGTAAGCAATAAAGCACATACCTTTTTGTCCACCTAGCCTGTCTGCATGTATAATTTTTATATGGAATACGAATAAAGCACCTTCTGTTTTGAATCTAAAGCGGCTTTTCAAGTTGTGCCTGCCTCATTCTTTCTCTCAATAAAGCACATACCACTGTATTGTACTACATGTTGTACTGTACAGTACCTGTATACAGTATATGTATCCCTTTCTACTGTCTGCATAACTGAATACAGTAGTGTACTGTCTTGTGCTAGTGTTAAACTAAACTTAGCACTATTGCACACCTATATATGTTATTTCAAACATGTTTTTAAGCTTGTAAACACACTGGCAAGTGAAAAACAAGTGAAAAATGCCTTGACTCACTTTAAGTCGGTTTTCACTTTACAGCGGGGCTTCAGTCCCTAACCCGCTGTATGAGTGGGGTATACCTGTATTTCTATATAATTTACTATGATTCCATTATACAACTGTATATATATTAGCAAGTGAATAGTTAAATATTTGCAACTACTTTATGCAACTTAGTATCAAGCACTGCAGAAAATAACGTTTTGTTACAAGTCATTACTATGTGTGTAAAAAGTATACTGACACCTATTGACAGTGTTAAGCATTGCAGCCAATCATCCCATCATTCCAATATGCTGTTTAGTTAGTATGTCCCCAAGATGGGCACCTAGAGTCAAACACGACCAAGGAACAGCACCTGGGAATCCGAAAAGGACTCAGCAGACTCTTCATATGACATCAAATGATTTAATATGCATTTGGGTGCATATTAAATCATTTGATGTCATATGAAGAGTCTGCTGAGTCCTTTTCGGATTCCCGGGTGCTGCTCCTTGGTCGTGTTTGATATTTGTGTTTGGCGTTGGTGGAGCGCTTCAGTGTGAACTAGCACTGGTGACGTCATCTTCCTGGGGCCGTTCCCATTTGGCGTGCAGTTGCGGTAGCGTGAAGACAGCGGTGTTTTTCAGATTGGGCTGAGTACCGCTGCGTGGGAGATGTTTCTTGGAGCGCTGGTCTCTGGTCGTTGAATGTTTGGGCAGAGTGTGCACCTCTTTTTTTTTTTTTAACACAATGTATATTGAGACGTTTCTTCTTTTTGATCCCATACCCACTTGGTAATGGAGTTTCCCTTTAAGACATAAAACTTGTTTTTTTTTCTTTCTACGATGTTATAATGTATTTGGTTAAAATTTATGAGGATGGCTTCTGAACTTATAATAATTTAACCAAATGCAGCATAGGATAAAAATAAAAAACTCGTTTCCAGCATTATATAGCTTCATGAAAATGTTATATTAAATAATGATGTATGGAAGGGTTGAAAATTGAAATTGCCCCCCGGGCCACATTGGTGATAAAATCACGGCTGAGCTAAATCATGGTGTGTTAGCTCCCCATTTGACCAGCTGTATATAATACATATATATAATTGAAGACCCAGATTAGCGTTTTACAAACATTCCCGTAGGCACAAATATAATGTCATCTTTGTGGCTGCTAAAAAAATATAATTACACAACATATATCCGCTACGCAATGAAACATGAACAGCATGGGTGACGACGGAGCGTCAGAGGATACATTCGCAATCTTTGAACGGAGATCTATTTTAGCCATGCGCATTACAACGAAGCTAATACGGCGCATGCGCACGACTCGTTTTGCGCTTTACAGTGCGTCCTGTAAATCCTGGCGAAGGGTTTTCATAAACAGGAACTACAAATGAAATCACCGGAAATGCTCATGTTTATTTTCTATGACCCGGAAGTTGAGGAATGTTGCAGACATTAATTGAGGAAAATTGCATTTAACGAGTAAATCCGAAATATATTTTATTGGACAATAGCGTGTGCTGTATTATATCGTACAACCTCTAACTGCCCACGATTCCAAACATAGGAAGATTTAATTATTTGAAGAGTTACATTTTTTTCTATGTGGTAACCAGTAGTAGCTCCAAACAAAAATGAACATTTTACCGAAGAAGAGTTGGCATGTGCGGAACAAGGACAATGTTGCGCGTGTACGGCGTGATGAGGCGCAAGCTGCGGAAGAGGAGCGCATGCGCAAAAAACGGGTTGATCTTGCAGAGCAGGAGGTGAGACATAAGCATGTTACTGGCTTATGCATACAAGTAGTATAATATGTATATTAAAATAGATCAAATCAAAAGAAATATATATTCAAGGCATGTGAATGTAATATATGATCATTCTTTTTATTGTTTACAGGAAATCTCATTATGAATATTTATTAAGAACACATTATAATCGCACTATCTTTTATCACTTTCACTTATTCAAACTCTCGACCTTCTGTTTGTAAGCATGCATAGCTAACCACTAAGCCACCACAGAGAGCCATTTCTTTTATCACTTATGGTTTCTAGTGCATATGGTCTAATTTGTTAGTACATGCCATTTTAGCCTAATGGACCCTGCAAGTCTTTGTGCTTAAAGGGATAGTAAACCTAAAAAAAAACTTTACACAATTGCAAACTTTGTGACATAAACTTTTACTTTGCAAATAACATCTTTAAGCAATTTTTGTTTGTTTACCTGCAATTTACAAAAATAAACCTTTATCCTGCCAAACCCCTCCGGATCCTCCTCATGTATATCAAATCAAACTGTTCTACCTAGGTAGAACAGTCATGGCGGCCCGCATGCGCATTCTGTCTTCTCTGTGATCCACGCATGCGCAAATCTCATTGTCAAGCTTAAGAGCCGGAGCAGAGTGCGGGGTATTACTAGGAACATATCATGTGATTGCCCTCATATTACAAATGACAGTGGAGCCGGCACTTATTCCATACAAAACATATGACCTTTATTGTCCATATACTGTGGTTTTATTAATGTGACAATAAGGTTCATATGTTTTATGTGGAAGAAGTTCCGGCTCCACTATCATTTGTTCCTGTATTACCCTGGGCACCTTCCGATATAGTTTTTTATTCCCTGGTCTGGAGGGGTTTGGGCTTGTTTCGTGAGGTCTCTTGTACATCTGATCGTTGTGACAAACGAGCCGTCTCCGCTGCAGTAGCTCCTAGACAGTGGGCTGTTTGCAGCGTTGAGCACACAGCGTTAGTGTTAGGAGTGGTGAGGACGCTGGTGCAGTTAGCGTATATAAGCAGTAATGCTGGAGCAACATATATTATCACTATAGCTGGTTCCAGGAGCAAACACAAAACTAGCTTGCACTGGGCCATTTTGTTTTCCTGCTGAGTATACATCATAAACCTGCCCATGGATGCTCATTTGCTGAGTGTTAGTTGTAGAAGCTTAAGACCTCTGCTTGTGGGACCAGGGACGTTCCAGTGTAGGGAGCAAACTGCCTGCACAGCTCCTTTCAATGACATTGTGTCTTCGGTCCCCCACTGACTCAGGCAATACTCACTAATTAGACAGTGTCACAGGAATCCCGGTACGGAACCTGATAGGAGCGTGTGCTTTAGAGGAAATAAATGTTTAACTGATCACAGCCGCTGATGTGTCTCATCTGTCACTGATCTTGTTCCATGGCTGCTTACAACCTACACTAACCATGCATGCAGCAGCCACTCACTGTGCTGCAGGCAGTTTTCTGTCACTGGCCAGATAGGACAATAACTTCTCTTGTACATACATGACAAGCCCAAATAACAGTTGTAATCTAAATATGCAAATTAGATTATCCTTGCTGCCCTGCTATTGGTTAATGGAATTGCATAGGTAATGAGAAAACCCAGCCTACATTTAGGGGCAGGCATTAGTGCCGTTTGGAGGAGAAATAAAAATATAATTTTTATTCTGAAGCAAACTTCGTTTAAAAATCAAAGTAAGTGGGATTAAATATGTAAACCTTTACCTAGCTGATGACATGTTTTTATTAGTTGAAAAAAAGAAAACATTTTATAACCCTTTAAAGGGACACTGAACCCAAATTTTTTCTTTTGTGATTCAGATAGAGCATGAAATTTTAAGCAACTTTCTAATTTACTCCTATTATCGAATGTTCTTTATGCTCTTGGTATCTTTCTTTTAAATATACCATTTTTGGTGAACAACCTAGGTTGTCCCTGCTGATTGGTGGATAAATTCATCCACCAATCAAAAACTGCTGTCCAGAGGTCTGAACCAAGAAAAAAAGCTTAGATGCCTTGTTTTTCATATAAAGATAGCAAGAGAACGAAGAAAAATTGATAATGGAGTAAATTAGAAAGTTGCTTAAAATTGCATGCTCTATCTGAATCACAAAAGAAAAAATTTGGGTTCAGTGTCCCTTTAAAGGGACAGTACACCGTAAAATTGTTTTTATATTAATGTTTTTTTTTTTCAATGACTTGTTATACCAGCTGCAGAGTATAAATTGTATGAGAAATTGCATTTTCAGGTTTATTTGTGTATATGAAGTAGCTGGTTTTGTGTTTTTATACCACAGCCTATTACAATGGGTTGAATTTCAGGTAATATCAGATCTCATTATGTTATCACTTTTATGTACACAGACTTGCTTCCTTATCTTATATTTGTCTAGCAAACCAAAGCTCAATACTTAGAGAGAACAATGGAAAATTATAATTTTATTACTTCACTATCATGCCCCCCACTGAGAGTGTAATCTCTTCTGCTGGCTGTGTTTACTTAGGCTATTCAATAGAATATACTCCAGTACAGAAACATTCAGTATAGGTTGGGATACCACAGGCTAAATCAGTTATTTCAAATGCCAAAATTGGGGTAAAGGAGCTACTTGTAAATAATTTAAAGCACTCCAGCAGGTAAATTGAATCATTGGGAACAATTTAAAGGAGAAACTTTTTTTTGGTGAACTGTCCCTTTAACCTGTGAGTATTAACTTGGGAACAAAAATGTCCGGTGACTCCGGTAACACAATCAGCAGCAGCATTTTGGGTTACTGGCAGTTTCCACTCGGGACTAGCAGTTTTCTGTGGATCCAAAGCAGTACTTTAAGCATGTGATTGATGTACTATAATTTATTAAACAAGATATATTATGTTTCTCATATGACTGGACACATCTTTCTTAGTAGATTCTAAGTTATGTAAGAAGATTAGTGTGAAGAAAGGTAACATTAAAAGGACATGAAACCCAAATTTTTTCTTTCATGATTCAGATAGAGAATACAATTTTTTTTTTTTAAAAAGATTTTTATTAGATTTTCAAATAAAATAAGCAAGTACAGCAGTAGTACGACCAATGCGTACAATTTCAACGACATAACATAAACAGTGGAAACTTAAGGAAGTACAATGTGTAAGCTAAATAAACATACATACACTACCCCTGTCTCCGGTATGGGGGGGTTATCTAAGTCGTTCACATTAATCTGATGTGAAAGGGAAAGGAAGAGCAGGGGGGAGGGGATCATCTGGGGAGGAGAGAGGGGAACAGGACCTAGGACGGAGGGTAGGAACCCAGTAAGGACTCCAGGCTTAGCGGAATAGGCGTGGGACGGCGGACTAGTGCTACTGGGGAGAGATAGGTTATCTTAGGTCTCAAAGCTAGGGAGCCACAAAGTGTCGAACCTATTCTTCCATTCTGCCCAAATTTAATTCAAAGAAGTCAACTCTCCCCATAGTGTAATAAATATTCTTCTCCATAGAGTAAATGTAAGCCATGGCTAGAATAATGTCGGACCAAGAGGGGGGGGCTAGATCTCTTCCAGGCTCTGGCAATGTTAAGCTTAACAGCTGAAAGAAGGTAAATACATAGTGAAGTGTAGTGTCTAGGCAATTTACAAGTACCTACGTGGAATAGGGCAACTTCCGGGGTTCTGGGGAGAGAGATACCCATGTTCGCAAGTGTGGTAAAGCACTTACTCCAGAGGGGCCTCAGTTTGGGACAGCTCCACCAAATGTGGGTCATGTCACCTATCATTGCGCAATCCCTCCAACAAGTAGGAGATGTCCCAGGGAAGATTGCAGCAAGTCTAGCAGGAACATAGTACCACTGTGTGAGCAATTTAATATGTCTCATACATAGTAACACAATGAAGGGTTTTATTTGTGAGAAGTAATGTGCAGTGCCATTCTTTAGCGGGGGCAGTAAACTCAAGCTTCTACTCCCATTTAAGGATATGTATTGCTTTATCCACCGGGCCCGCACCTTCCATGATAGAGTAATGAAAAGATAAGGGCTTTCCCAATCTCAGCCCCTGCTGCCATCTGGACTCCCAGATGGTTAATGGACGAGAAAGAGACGGCTTGAAACCCCAGCTAGACAAAAAGCTGATGACCCTGACATATTCAAAGTTCATGTAGGATGGAGAGGGCGAGGAACCTCCTATTAGATCGAAAGGGACAAATGAATCACGAGTGGGCGATGACCAAAGGTCTGCCACTCTCGAGACGCCCAGTCTCAGCCATACGGTTGGGTGTGAGTCGAGGAGGCCAGTAATGGCAGTGATAGGGGACGCATGAGGGGCCACTTGAGGATTATGTCTCAACTGCTCCCAAATAGCTAGGCATTCTCGAATCAGCTGATTCTCTATTCCGAAGGATCTCCTGCAATGCGGAGGGGTCCATATCAAATCCCTTAGGGTGAGGTCAAAAGGCAGGGAGGCCTGTTCAATCGACCTCCACCTACTATCAGGGTCCCTTACACCCCACTTTTGAAATGTGCGTGAGCATGGCAGCCTCATAGTATCTGGAAATAGATGGAGAAGCCACCCCACCATGCATTCTGGGGTACTGTAAAAGTTTATGAGCAACTTGGGGGGGGTTATTCTGCCATATGTATTTGGTGCATGCACTTTAAAACTGGTTGAGAAGGGATCTAGGCACTCTGACGGGTAGGCACCTCATAATATACGTTAGTTTGGGGAGATAGCTCATTTTGAGGGTTGCTATATGACCCAGCTAGGAGATACATCTGTAGTTCCACTGCTTGGTCAAAGTATGCAGTTCAGTCAAGAGGGGCTTATAGTTATCCTCTATTAAGTTAGGAATGGAATTAGACAGCTTAACTCCTAAATGGGAGATATATGCATTATTAATAACAAAATTATATTTATCTCGTAGGGTCCTAGAAATGTTCTCTGAGATACCATACGTATAGATTTCCGATTTGTTTTGATTTAATCTATAATAGGAAAGGTCACTGAAGGTGTCTAATAGGGATAAAAGCCTAGGGATCTCTTGCAAGGGGTTTGAAGAGAATATAGTGGTGTCATCTGCGAACAGAGCCACCTTATGTACTGTACCATGGAGAGTGACTCCTGATATCTCTCTATCTGCTCTAATGGCAGCAGCTAGAGGTTCTATATTGAGCGCGAATAGGATGGGCGAAAGAGGGCAGCCTTGCCGGGTGCCGTTTGAGATAGGAAAGGAGGCGGAGTGGAACCCCAAGCCCCTAACCGAGGCCGTGGGGGCCGAATACAAGGCACGTACCGCTTGTATAATATGAGTCGGGAAGCGGAAGGTCGCTAGTACCTACCGTAGATATTCCCACCGAACCCGGTCAAACGCTTTCTCAGCGTCAAGAGAAAGCACAGCTATTGGTCTATTAAGTCTTTTGGCTTCAAGGAGGATGTTGAGGAGTCTCCTTGTGTTATCAGGGCCTTCCCTTCCAGGTATAAAACCCACCTGGTCAGGATTAATGAGCGCAGGGAGAAGTTTCACAAGCCTATTGGCCAGGATCTTTGCATATATTTTAACATCGGTGTTGATCAGGGAAATGGGCCTGTAGCTAGTGCAAAGGGTTGGGTCCTTGTTGGGCTTAAGAATTGTAATGATGGAGGCCTCGAGAAACTCACCCCGAAAATTGCCCTCGCCCATAGCCAGGTTGTAAAATCTGGTCAGGATGGGTGCAATCTCCTATATATATGTCTTATAAAAGATTGCGGTAAAACCGTCAGGTCCTGGGGCCTTTAGGGATTTTAGGTTCTTAATAACATGTTTGACCTCTTGAAACGTAATCGGGCCGTCTATGTTTTCAATATTGACCTCATCTAAAGCAGGTAGTTTTAGGGAGCATAAAAAAAGGACCTATAGCTTCTGATGGGGTTGGCTGAAACGCAGCGTCATTTTGGATGTTATAGAGAGCAGAATAATACTCATTGAACTGCTGACCTATATGGGATGGGAGTCTAAAAGACTGAGTACCTTGTTTGATCTCATGGATATGGGATGCACTGGTACGGTGTCTTAATTTATTGTCTAGAAGTGTATCTGCTTTGTTACCCTTAGAATATAAGAGTTGCTTCAACTTAATATATTCTAGGTGACATATGTGCCTTCTCAAGTCTCTAGCCTCCCCCTCAGTGTTTGCGTTATCTAAGGTGCGTCTCTGTGACTCAAGCTCCCCAAGCTTACGGTGGGCCTGGGACAGGGAAAGACCCGCTTGTTTTCTCAAATGAGCCTGTTTTCGGATAAAGAGACCTTTAATGGTGGCCTTAAAGGCCCCCCACACCATGTCGTCGCGGACCTCAGAGGTGTCATTAATGTGGAGAGTAAAATTTTATTTCTTTCCTAATTTCCTCTCTGAAGGGAATGTCTGACAGAAGATTGTGGGGTAGCTTCCAGTTAGGTCTGGGTCTGACAGTATTCTTTGATTCGAGATCCATTATGACCAGATCATGGTCTGACCATGGGCAAGCACAAATCTTTGTGGAATGTATAAGGTCTAGGGAGTCTGGATGGCAAAAAAAATAATCGAGTCTGGAGAATGTAGAGTGGGGAATAGAATAATGGGTAAAGTCTCTGTCTAGGGGGTGTAGGGATCTCCAAACATCAAAAAAATTAAACTGGGACATAAGTTCACGAAATCTATGGCTCGTTACATTTGGGCCAGAAAGTCTTTCTAGGCAATCTCGTCTTTCTATCAAGTCCACCATCCCACACCATGTTCAAATCACCTGCCAGAATCACCCTAGCTTGATCCACTTTGTGTAAGATTTTCTTTAAATATCTGGGCTGGAGGGTATTGGGCAAGTAAGTGTGGATGTGGGGGGTTTAGTAGTGCGCTGGTAAAAAAGGTAGTAACCAAACACCTAAAGGGTCGAAAGATCCTTCCGTCTTTCAAAAAACGATAGTGTGTGTGATTGGGAGTGATAGGTGCGCTACTTATAGCTAAAGGTATACTTAAAATATAATCGATATATATCAAAGAAAGATAAGTGAGCAATATAAGAATGTGAATTACTAGATAAAACTAAATAGTGTTCATTAATAAATTGCTATTTTTATAGCACTTGGTGAGATGATAAAGAAAATATGAGTCACTGTGAGTGGAAAATATATTTTATAGATTTTTTTAAAAAAGCATATAAACAATATAATAGTTATACTAAAAACATCAATTTAAAGGGACGTCTCCCTTGTTATATAAAATTCTCAGATATAAAAACATGCATAGAATATTTGACACTTTAATAGTGTTTACATATGCTGCCCCATACACAAATTTATGCAAGTGTCCGTCTCTATTGAACGTATAGGCAAATAATTGGTGTTTGTATATCCTGCTATATTCAGGTAGATAATAACAGCGGTGCAGTTCAGATTTGCATAACACTTTAGCCGATGTTACAAAAGTTACTTCTAGACAAGTATTTTCTCCGGGTGAGACAGGTTACTATACAATATTTTCTCAGTACCTGTTATTCTCCAAACCCGTCTGCAGCGTCCGAATCCCCTTCTCACCTGGTAACTGATCAGCGCCGCATGTGTCCTGGCGTCTGACGTCACAGCTTTTATTATCTTCCCAAAGTACATAAATGTTTGGTCAACCCTCCAGGGAGACCAATCATTTCTGGGATCAACTCTCTATCTGCAAACTTATCCAGATACGTAGATAATTATTTACAAAAACATGTAAAGAACTTAAAATCTTATCTGAAAGACTCTACACAAGTCCTTAACACCTTAAAGACAGTACAGTGGGAAGATGATATGTTTTTAGTAACATGTGATGTCACATCATTATACACTGTGATCAATCACTCTAAAGGTATAAAATCAGTGGATCTTTTTCTTAAAAAATATATAAATATGTCAGACCAACATAGAGCATTCATCCTAAAAAGTATAACGTATATATTAGAAAACAATTATTTTTCATTTGATGGAAAGTTCTATCTACAGACCGAAGGTACAGCAATGGGCACAAGGTTTGCACCTAGCTATGCCAATCTGTTCATGGGAGCATGGGAAGATGATTTTTTTTTGGCTCCGGCAGCTATGGTGCAAACCTTGTGCTCTATAAGAGATACATAGATGATCTCTTATTAATATGGAGGGGTACTGAACAAGATCTTAAATCTATGTTCGACAGAATGAACCTTAACACCTGGGGTCTAAAATTCACTTCTAATTATAGTAAAGAAAAAATTATCTTTCTAGACCTAGAGATAATGATTATGAATAAAGAACTTGAAACAAAGACCCACTTTAAAAAGGTTGATAGTAGTAGTTATATACACTCAAAAAGTTGCCATTTAAACACCTGGAAACTTAATATTCCCACAGGTCAGTACCTTCGAATTAGAAAAAACTGTTCAAGAATCATAGATTTCGAAGAATAATCAGAAGTCCTAGCAGAGAGATTTCAGGCTAGAGGATATAATAAATTAACCACAGACAGGGCAATTGATAGAGCTAAAAACACTGATAGAGAGTCCCTCTTAACTTATAAGGAGAAAAGAAAAGAAAACGATAATGAAAATGTTATTGATATTCTGTTTATTACTAATTATCATGCCGATTATAATATAATTAAAAGCATCATAAGAAAACATTGGCACCTCATAAAGGAGGATACTATTCTGGGAAAAACTATTGTGGAACAACCAAAATTTGTTTTTAAAAAAGCAACAAACCTAAAATCAATACTAGCTCCCAGTGAACTAAAAAAACCAAAACAAAACATGAAGAGACAGAAAGATCTGACAGGAAAAAACATTAGTGGCTTTTTCCCATGCTACACCTGCAAAGCCTGCACACACAGTAAAAAGTTAAAAAACTTACAAATAAATAATTTTGACAAATTAATTAATATTAAGGAGATAATAAGATGCACCAACAAGAACATAATCTATATTCTCAAATGCTCTTGTGACCGCTTTTATTTTGGTGAAACCAAAAGAATGGTAAGAGACAGAATAAGAGAACATCTTTGCCAGATAGAACGAGGCTCTGAAGATACACATCTATATAAACACTTCAAAACTGTCCACAAAGGGAACACTAAAGATCTTTCCTATTGGGGAATACAAAAAGTAAAAAATAACTGGAGGGGAGGAGATATAGAGAAGAAATGATTAATTAAAGAAGCAGAATTAATTTATAAATACAAAACTATTATATCCAAATGGACTTAACTCTGAAATGGACCTATCACCTTTTCTTTTTGAATGAAGCCATGTAGTGAATATCCAAAATACTTCGATCTATAATAGAATTGTGCAATAAGAAAAATTCTGTGTTTATGTTCTGTATGGTATAGTTTATAACTTTTTAACATGTAGAATGCTGCCTCATAAAAAGTTTCCACCTTAAATCTTTACTGATACATACAAGCCAGATGGATAACAAAACATTCCACCTTAAATGAGCCCAATTATTGGAAGACCAATCAGAAAGAACTGATGCCTTTAAATATAATCATACAACAGTCACCAGGATCTTGATAAAGCTCTATTGAGCGAAACGCGTCGACCTTGTGACTGCTGACCCTGCAATTGTTTGAAATAAATACACAAAGAGACTGTCTTTTTCTGGATACCTTACGATTTCAGTTTATAAGCTGTAACAACCCGGGTTGCCTATTACACTCCCATTGGAACCTTCAATATCCTGCGTGCATTTAGCACTAAGTGCAGGATCCATCTACAAGTATCGTTACTTTATAAAAGTTTTCTTCTCATCATTCAAAAGAATTTGCCTGTTCTTTAACAAATCCCAGCCAATCCCACCCGAGATACCAAGCTGTGACGCCAGGACACATGCGGCGCTGATCAGTTACCAGGTGAGAAGGGGATTCGGACGCTGCAGACGGGTTTGGAGAATAACAGGTACTGAGAAAATATTGTATAGTAACCTGTCTCACCCGGAGAAAATACTTGTCTAGAAGTAACTTTTGTAACATCGGCTAAAGTGTTATGCAAATCTGAACTGCACCGCTGTTATTATCTACCTGAATATAGCAGGATATACAAACACCAATTATTTGCCTATACGTTCAATAGAGATGGACACTTGCATAAATTTGTGTATGGGGCAGCATATGTAAACACTATTAAAGTGTCAAATATTCTATGCATGGTTTTTATATCTGAGAATTTTATATAACAAGGGAGACGTCCCTTTAAATTGATGTTTTTAGTATAACTATTGTTTATATGCTTTTTTAAAAAAATCTATAAAATATATTTTCCACTCACAGTGACTCATATTTTCTTTATCATCTCACCAAGTGCTATAAAAATAGCAATTTATTAATGAACACTATTTAATTTTATCTAATAATTCACATTCTTATATTGCTCACTTATCTTTCTTTGATATATATCGATTATATTTTAAGTATACCTTTAGCTATAAGTAGTGCACCTATCACTCCCAATCACACACTCTATTGGGCAAGTAAATAGATACTAAGGTATAGGTGACGTGGTCAAGGTTACATACCAAGATAAGGTACCTCGCCTGCGGATCTTTAATCACCTGGAGAGGTTCAAAGGCCACTCTTTTGTGAATCAGGATAGCTACACCTCTAGTCTTCTTAGAATAGGAGGCAGCCTCTACGACAGGATAGTCTCGACATGATGGCCCAGGGGAGGAGTCCGCTAGCAGATGTGTTTCCTGGAGGAAGGCCACATCCGCTTTGTGAAAACATAGGGTTCTGGATAGTAGGCTTCGTTTACCAAAGGTGTTTAGGCCCCTTACATTGTGTGTCAGGAATCTAAGGGAGGTCATTTGTGAACTAAGGTCACTTAGGGACTAAGGGCAAGGGAGAGTTAGTGAGGAGGGAGTTGGGTACAAGGAAGAGGGACAAGGGAGGGGACTGGTGGAAGTAGTCCACCTATGTAGGACCCAAACGCGGGTTCCAAAGTCTGGGGGGGGGGGGCTAAACCGAACTAGCAAGGTAGGACTAATGAACGCATAGCTCCGCTCTCTAGGGGTATACAAGGTAACTAGCAACTCAGCTAGGCCACTGCACATACCATGTTAAGCACTCTAAATAAATATAAACATTCTTTATATACAGCAGTCCAGCTAGGATCTGATTAAATTGTATTATACACAACAGTTGAACGGGAAACGTTTGCAAACCAATATAGTATACCAACATGAACCAATTAACAGATGATTAGATATAACATTAGGATATCAGGTAGGTGAGGCTTGAGGCCTCAAGGTGTGGTCAGGGGGGTTGGGTTTTTGGCGCTTAGACCTCTGCTCCTTGACGGACCATGCTGGAGCCGTAACTCGTAGCTTAGAACGGGCAACCGTCTGGGGTTCCGCTGCAGCATGAAGGCCCTAATTAGCCAGAAGAGTGCTGCACACAGAGGGAGAAGAAACAACATAAGTCTGATTGTCGTTTGTCACAATTAGTTTAGTGGGGAATCCCCATCTATATTTGATGTTAGCATTCCTAAGTTGGGTAGTGATGGGAGCATAAAGCCTGCGTTGCTGCAACCTGTGCGATGAGAGATCCGGAAGAAGCTGAATATCCTTAAGGTTGTCAGGTAAAGTAGGTTTGCTGAAAGACGCCTGCATCAGGCGGTCTTTGAATTTAAAGTTATGAAAGCAGACCACCACATCTCTTGGCCTGTCGGATGACATTGACCTCGGCCTGAGGGCCCTGTGTGCTCGCTCCATGGCATGGTTATCACCCTCCAAGGGGCCTAATAGAGCAGTGAAGAGGAATATGAGAAATTCTTGTAGATCACCTGGCGTTACAGACTCAGGTATGCCCCTGAACTGGACATTGTTTCTTCTGGCCCTATCCTCCACATCGGCCAGTTTTAATTCAAGCTGAGAGATCTGTTCTGCCAAATTTTCAGCGTATGATAGGAGATTTGAGTTATCTGTAGCCAGGTCATCATGTTGCCTCTCCAGGGTGTCAACCCTGTCGCCAATTTCGGCTATGTCTTTCCTGAGTTCTGCTGAGCTCCGCTGGATCTCGGCTGTGATGGATTTAGTTTGAGCCGCAAGCATCTTCTGTAATGTGCTCTCCGTAAGTGGGCACCTAATTGAGAACTCGATTGAGAGCCCTCATCTTGCAGCTCTGGGTCGCTTACTTCCTTCCGCAAAGGATGAGGTTCCTTATGGGGTTGAGAGAAATGATCAAGCACCATCTTCTTAATTACTGCAGGAGTTCTGGGGTTCCTTCTAGATGCATGCGGCATGATTAATACCTTTTAGAAAGCTCTTGCAGACTTATAGTATGATCCATCCTGACCACTCTGGGACCTGTAAATAATTGTTAGAGCATTAAATCTGACATCTAAATTATTACAACATCTAAGGCTGATTAATTCAATAAAATACTGCAAAAGAGAGAGAGAGAGAGAGAGAGAGATCGGGGCTAGGCACAACCGACCAATGGTGTCAACACCTAGAACATGATGGCTTATTACTGAGCAATCAGCTCAGAGGGATTCGGCTTTGCAGAGCAACTCATACAAATGAAGGGGACCCCAGGGACCCCTACGCACCTCAGGGAGGGGGATACGACCAAAAGAAAGGGTAAAAGGGCAGAGGACGTGACCAACCCAGACAAGCTAAGCCGGAAAGGGGGAGGTGCGAGGGGGAGCCAGGAAAACCGGTCCCTTACCTCAAGACACTCACAGTCAGTGCCCCCTAGAGAGTAGGCCCACTCAGGTGTGTAATGTATGGATTGATGGAATGTAAATGTAGGTTAACAAACTGTAAGCACGGAGCGAATAATCTATAGGCCAGAAGTCGGCTTAAAACTCTTGGAGAGGGGAGAACCTCTAAGTACATTATGCTAGGGGTATATTTATAATCTCAGGTACTTGAGTTAAAAGGAATAAGTGCGAGGAGGTGCTTGTAGCAATTTGAGGCCTAAAACTTATTTGTTAGGTGGGTTCGCTAATCTATGTGTGCATGATTAGATGGTGGTAGGGTATCTGTACAATAGGCAAATGTAAAATATGAGGTGACAGTACAAATCTTAATGTTAGGAGCCTGTAAAGAAAAATATTAGGTTAGAAAAAATAATGACACTACACTTGGGTATGATGGCCCAAGAACAAATTAGCTGACGCAGCAGCCCCTATATCACAGCAGTCTAAGCACTGTAACACATAAGCAGAGCTCCAAGGTGCCAATGGTAGCACAGCTCAGACACGTCCATAAGGGCAGTCCCCAGAGTAGAAAAAATATAGGAATATGTATAGTCCAAAGGATTATAGTGCTGCAAGTTTAGAGGTAGTCACAGATAGATTGCAGCAACTTGTCAGGTTAGGAAATGTCCAGAAGAAGACCCAAATGCTAGGGCGAACTTAAACAACACCCTTGCACTCTGAGTTTAATCCAGGACGTGACCCCACGACAACCTCCAAAAAACAAAGTACTCACGATATGGAGCAGGGTTAGCCTGTGCCAAAGTAATTCATGATATCAGCCAGATAGACTTCTGAATAAGGAACTGGTTTCAGGAAATGTCTTCCACAGTATCAGGAGAGCAGGGATAGTCCACTTATACTCAGACAGAAGAAGGGTAAAACAGGAAACCGTTAATAATGCAGGAGTAGGTCATTTGTTATCAGGCAGTCTGAAGGTTAACACTGTGTAGACAGTCTTTGCAGAGTATGCAACAGGTAATAAGGCAGTTTGAGGGTTAACACTGAGTAGACAGTCTTTGCAGAGTATGCAACAGATAATCAGGCAGTTTGAGGGTAAACACTGTGTAGTCAGAACTTGCAGAATTAACAACATGTAATCAGGTAGTTTGAAGGTTAACACTGTGTTGTCAGAACTTGCAGAGATAGCAACAAGTAAGCTGGTAGTTTGAAGGTTAACACAGATTAATCAGTACTTGTTGATATTGGCAACAGGATATCAAGCAGTTTGAAGGTTTACACTGAATAATTGTATTTGCAGAGTTTGGAAACAGGTAAACATGCAGATTGAAGGTTTCACAGAAATAACATTATTTGAATAGTTTGGCAGTACACAGAGTAGTCTGAATATGCAAGGTTTGCAGCAGGTAAACAGGAAGTTTCACAAAACAAACAGTACTTGCATTGTTTGGAGACAGGTAATCAGGAGGTTGAAGGTTAATCCAGCATAGTAAATCCTTGAAGAGATTGGCAACAGAAAAGCAGCAGTTAGAGAGATTCCTCAGCGAAATCCTATCAGAAGCCAAAAAGTTAACAAACAAACTGGCACTGGAGAAACAGGAAGCCAAGAATAAAAAGCCTGGTTGTGACATCATCAGGAAGGGGTGGCTCAGACACCTGTCAATCAAGCACACAGAGAGGACTGCAGAGCTTCTCAGCAGCTGAGCATGACACAACTCTTGGGCAGAAATGTTTCAATTTGAAGGAGGGCTGTAATCAACAATACAGTCTTGGAGATTAGGCAGTAGCATAAACCGTTCCCTGTAGGGAAAATATCACAGGAAAGGCAGTTCACAGAAAAGGCAAGGTGAATTAAGTGAACCTGCCTCCCATAGCAGTAAGAGTTCCGTAGAGTACATAAATGATATGCCCATGTAGGTGTGCAGGAACCCAGGGGGTTAAAATATGCAGGAAAAGGGCCTCATCTGGAAAGGGTTTTAAATACACTGAGTGACCCTTATATGTAAAAGTGACCCTGAGGGGCAGATTGTGGTGGTGGGGGGAGAACAGTTCTAATCCCCTCTCTGCTCAGGCCCAGGGATTACAGGATGTGGGAGAGTACAGGCTTACCAGAGTCCCAAAGAGTCTGTAAGAAAGCCGGTCACTCAGGGTAGTTGGGAGAGAGTAGAAGAACAGCGGTAGTGAGTGCCTCTCCACACCTCCCGCCGAAAGGCAGCCAGGCCCGGATCCAGGAGCAGTGGGGAAAAGGTGATCTCCGCTCCGGAGCTCTGATGAGGCTTGTGCTGACCGGGAGAGGAGATGCTTTGCTTAACGTGACACCAGTAAGTAGAGCTGGGTAAAAGAAATAGTCCAGAGTCTCGCTCTGACAAGCTGCGCCACTGCTCCTCTATCCCTGAACCAGGCAAGATGGCGGCTGTTCGCGCCGCTCCAAGAAAGTTCAAGGGGAATGTAGGCGGGTAAGTACTGGGTGCCCGGCAATAGATTTCAAGGTATGGGGTGATGTCGGCACCGAAGGTACTAAGAGAGGCTTCCTCCGATATCGTCTACAGGGGTGTCCTATACTGAGCTCCGGTTCATAGGTGGAGCCCACGCAGCTGCAACCGGGACAGCTCCGGAGCAGAGCCCCGACCCTCCGGATTCGCTGGTGTTGACAGGAGGTAAGATTAGCCTTCTCGGTCTAGGGACAAGTAGCGGTGTTGCAGGCAAGTGTCCAGGCCCCTTGTAGTGCCACAGACCAGGTCCAAAGAAGAACTTTAATCAGCTGGATTGAGCAGGAGCTCCCATCTGGAAAGGTGCTAGGAGGTGTTTGGGTGCTTCAGGAGTAGGATAAACCGGTCACCAAAGTGAATTTCACCCAAAAATGTACTTTTAATCAAGATTTCCAGCGGAGCTCACTAAGAATGCGACCTCTCAGTTCAGGAGTTAGCTCCGCCCCCCAGAAAATACAATTTTAAACAACTTTCTAATTTACTTCTATTATCTAATCTGTTTCATTCTCTTGGTATCATTTGTTGAAGGAGCAGCAATGCACTAATGGTTTCTTACTGAACCTAGGTTCTCTGCTCTTGAGCTTACCTAGATAAATCTTTCAGCAAAGAATAACAAGAGAATGAAGCAAATTAAATAATAGATGTTAATTGGAAAGTTGTTTAAAATTGTTTTCTCTATCTGAATCATGAAAGGGAAAAAAAATTGAGTTTCATGTCCCTTTAACTTGTGAAAGTATTTAGCATGAAACCTCTAAGGTGCACCTGGTTATAGAAGGCCCTGAATGCTGTAATGGTAAAAAAGGAAATTTATGCTTACCTGATAAATGTATTTCTTTTACAATATGACAAGTACACGGATTTCATCCTTATGGGATTACGCCTCCTGTTCAGCAGGAAGTGGCAAAGAGCACCACAGCAGAGCTGTGTATATATAGCTCCTCCCTTCCCTCCCATTCCAGTCATTTGACCAAAGTTAGGAAGAGAAAGGCAAAGACAAAGGTGCAAAGGTGACTTAAGTATAACAAAGATATTTACCTGTCTTAGAAATGACAGGTTGGGCCGTGGTCATATCGTAAAATAAATAAATTTATCGGGTAAGCATAAATTTCCTTTTCTTTTACAACATATGACAAGTCCACAGATTTCATCATTACTTATGGGATACAATACCAAAGCTATATGACACGGATGAAGAACCTTTCTCTTCTCCCAAAACCAGCCTCCGAAGAAGCAAAAGTATCAAATTTGGAAAATTTGGAAAAAGTGTGAAAAGACGACTAAGTTGCAGCCTTGCAAATCTGTTCAACAGAAGCATCGTTCTTAAATGCCCATGAGGAAGCCACAGCCCTAGTAGAATGAGCCGTAATTCTTTCAGGAGGCTGCTGTCCAGCAGTCTCATATGCCAGACGGATGATACTCTTCAGCCAAAAAGAAAAAGAGGTAACCGTAGCTTTCTGACCCCTAACGCTTTCCAGAAAACACAACAAATAATGAAGATGATTGACGAAATTCCTTAGTCGCCTGCAAGTAAAACTTCAAGGCACGGACCACGTCCAAGTTATGCAACAGACGCTCCTTCTTAGAAGAAGGATTAGGACATAATGAAGGAACAACAATTTCCTGATTAATATTCTTATTTGAAACAACCTTAGGAAGGAAACCAGGTTTGGTACGTAAAACCACCTTATCAGAATGGAAGATAATATAAGGCGAGTCACATTGTAACGCTGAAAGCTCAGAAACTCTACGAGCAGAAGAAATAGCAACCAAAAATAAAACCTTCTAAGATAACAACTTAATATCTATGGAATGCATGGGTTCAAACGGAACACCTTGAAGAACCTTAAGAACTAAATTCAAACTTCAGGGTGGAGCAATTGGTCTAAATACAGGCTTGATTCTGGTTAGAGCCTGACAAAAAGACTGAACGTCTGGAACATCTGCCAAACGTTTGTGTAGTAAAATTGACAAAGCAGAGATTTGTCCCTTTAAGGAACTTGCTGATAACCCTTTCTCCAATCCTTCGTGGAGAAAAGACAGAATCCTGGGAATCCTAACTCTACTCCATGAGTAGCCCTTGGATTCGCACCAATAAAGATATTTACGCCATATCTTATGGTAGATCTTTCTAGTAACAGGCTTACGTGCCTGAATCAAAGTATCAATAACCGAATCAGAGAACCCCCGCTTAGATAAAATCAAGCATTCAATCTCCATGCAGTCAGTTGCAGAGAAACTAGATTCGGTGTTTGGAAGGGTCCCTGAATGAGAAGGTCCTGCCTCAATGGAAGCTTCCACGGCGGCAGAGAGGACATGTCGGCGGCAGAGAGGACATGTCCACTAGATTGGCATACCAAGTCCTGCGAGGCCACTCGGGTGCGA
Source organism: Bombina bombina (assembly GCF_027579735.1). NCBI lineage: Eukaryota > Metazoa > Chordata > Amphibia > Anura > Bombinatoridae > Bombina > Bombina bombina. Next base: position 175,493,477 of record NC_069506.1, on the reverse strand, counting down.
TTAGAATTACTGAAGCCCTCTCCTGTTTGATCCGAGCAATCACCCGGGAAAGGAAAGCAAACGGTGGAAACACATAAGCTAGGTTGAACTGCCAAGGCATCTATCAGTTCGGATCCCTGGATCCGTATCTCGGGAGCTTGGCATTCTGACGAGACGCCATCAGATCTAATTCCGGTCTGCCCCACCTGAGAATCAGGGTGGCAAAGACCTCCGGATGGAGTTCCCATTCCCCCAGATGAAACGTCTGTCTGCTTAAAAAGTCCGCTTCCCAGTTGTCCACTCCTGGGATGTAGATTGCTGACAGATAACAAGAGTGAGCCACCGCCCACCGAATTATCTTGGATACTTCTGTCATCGCTAAGGAACTCTTTGTTCCTCCTTGATGATTGATGTAAGCCACAGTCGTGATGTTGTCTGACTGAAAACAAATAAATTTGGCCGAAGCCAACTGAGGCCAAGCCTAAAGCGCCTTGAATATTGCTCTCAATTCCAGAATATTGATTGGAAGTAGAGACTCTGACCGAGTCCACACACCCTGAGCCTTCAGGGAATTCCAGACTGCACCCCAACCTAGTAGGCTGGTGTCCGTTGTCACTATCACCCATGAGGGTCTGCGGAAGCACTTCCCTTGGGACAGATGATCCGGCGACAACCACCAAAGAAGAGTCTCTTGTCTTTCGATCCAGATCTATCTGAGGAGACAAATTTGCATAATCTCCATTCCACTGCCTGAGCATGCTCAGTAGTAGCGGTCTGAGATGAAAACGAGCAAACGGAATGATGTCCATTGCTGCCACCATCAATCCTATTACCTCCATGCACTGAGCCACTGATGGCTGAGGATTGGACTGAAGGGCTCGGCATGTATTCAGAATCTTTAACTTTCTGACCTCTGTCAAGAAAAGTTTCATGGATATGGAATCTATCAAAGTTCCCAAGAAGGGAACCCTTGTCTGTGGAATTAGTGAACTCTTTTCTAGATTCACCTTCCACCCGTGAGTCCTCAGAAAGGACAGAACCAAGTCTGTATGAGACTTTGTCAGAAGGTAAGACGACGCCTGGATCAGAATATCGTCTAGGTAAGGCGCCACTGCAATACCCCGCGGCCTGAGAACCGCCAGAAGGGACCCTAGAACCTTCGTGAAGATCCTGGGTGCTGTGGCCAACCCGAAAGGAAGAGCCACAAACTGAAAATGTTTGCCCAGGAAGGCAAACCTTAGGAACTGATGATAATCCTTGTGGATAGGAATATGAAGGTATGCATCCTTCAAGTCCACTGTAGTCATATATTGACCCTCCTGGATCAATGGTAGAATTTTTCGAATAGTCTCCATTTTGAAGGATGGGACTCTGAGAAACTTGTTTAGACTCTTGAGATCTAAAATGAGTCTGAACGTTCCCTCTTTTTTTGGGAACCACAAAAAGATTTGAGTAAAACCCCTGCCCCTGTTCCAGTATTGGAACGGGACAAATTACTCCCATAGTAGAGTTCTTTTACATAACGTAACGCCTCTTTTTATCTGGTCTACAGACAATCGTGAAAGAAGAAACCTCCCCCTTGGGAGAGAATTTTTGAATTCCAGTTGATACCCTTGGGACACAATTTCCGGTGTCCAGGGGTCCTGAACATCTCTTACCCAAGTCTGGGTAAAGAGAGAAAGTCTGCCCCCTACTAGATCTGGTTCCGAATCGGGGGCCGCCCCTTCATGCTGTCTTGGGAGCAGCAGTGGGCTTCTTGGGTTGTTTACCTTTGTTCCAAGCCTGGTTGGGTCTCCAGACCCGACATAAACAAAGGCTAAGTTGCCTGGTCGTAGTACACCTGTGCTACGCTAACGGATCATCACTAACGCCAAACCGGAGCCGCAAACAAGAAGGACGGATACAATAGAACAATTGATGTTATCCTAACCACAGATTTCACGATTCAAAGGAGGGGAACGGACTTTGTCATCGGACATCCAAAATGGTCATACTGCAAAGAATGTAAGGTTGTACAACTAAAGAGAAACATTTGACTGTCCACGTAACTTAAAGATCTATCGTGGAACCCTAATACACTACTGGGACTGTTATACACCGTCTATCCTATATATAGACACAAATGTATCATGTCAAGTTCACACAATGTTAACATTTTATGCTGATTAACGGATCGTTAGAGTTTTAAACTATATATGCAATTTCCTTGATGCCGGCATCTATTAGGTTATGAGTTTTAAACTATTTTTAGATTGACGTTTTTATAGATTTATTTGATATGTTAGGTGAATTTATGAGCTGTAAAAATGATTTTAAGGTATATTAAATTTATATTTTCTATTACACCTTATTAGTAATTATTATTTTATTAGACGCTCAATATCCTGGGTCACAACACCATGCTATACACACTTACATGAATAGGGGTATTAGCCCTTGTAGCTCTTCATTCCCATCCTAGAAGCATATATATTTTTTTTTTATATATTTTTTTTATACATTATATGCCTAACACTGTGTAGATAGAAATTTACTAGATTATCTTGCGTTCACATTTCTGAACCATATTATAACAATATTATAACGAAGTAACTCTTTTTAAAGCAATATATTATTGCATTTTATACACTATATACCTTAGGAGGGGTAGGTGCACTCACGGATATCATAGTCACCTTAATTATCACTAGACACCAGGTTACACTGTCCATATTTATGGTATAGAATAGAACTTTTTAAAGACCATTTTTCCTCATTCTCTTAGCTTATAGCGCTATCCCCACACTTTCTGTTTTTTATACACTTCCAGGTGATTTTTTTGAGGTTATATCACCTAAACAGGGATCAGCAATAAGAGAGTGTAGTATCTCTGAATGTACCTAAGACATTCTGGGTCTCCAGACGGTCTTGGCTTGAGCAAAATTCCCTTCCTGTTTAGCGGAAGAAGAAGCGGGGACTCCTTTGAAGTTCCGAAAGGAACGAAAATAATTTTGTTTACCCCTTAGTTTAGCTGCTTTATCCTGAGGTAGGAGATGACCCTTACCTCCCGTAATGTCAGAAATTATTTCTTTCAAGTCAGGCCCGAATAGGGTTTTCCCCTTGAAAGGAATAGCCAAAAGCTTTGACTTAGATGACACATCAGCAGACCAAGACTTTAACCATAACGCTCTACAATGGCAAATCCGGCATTCTTAGCCGCCAACTTGGCAATCTGAAAGGTGGCGTCGGTAATAAAAGAATTAGCCAGCTTAAGAGCCTTAATTCTATCTATAATTTCCTCTAAAGGAGTCTCAGTCTTAAGAGACTCTTCTAAGGCGTCAAACCAGAAGGCCGCCGCAGTTGTGACTGGCACAATGCAGGCCGTCGGTTGTAACAGAAAACCTTGATGAATAAATAACTTCTTTAGAAGACCCTCCAATTTTTTATCCATAGGGTCTTTGAAAGCACAACTGTCCTTAATAGGAATAGTAGTACGCTTAGCCAGGGTAGATATAGCTTCCTCCACCTTAGGGACTGTTTGCCAAGAGTCCCGAACAGTGTCAGCTATGGGATACATTTTCTTAAAGTTAGGAGATGGTGAGCACGGGATAACCGGTCTTTCCCATTCCCGTGTAATAATTTCCGAAATTCTCTTAGGAACCGGAAAAACATCAGAGTAAGCAGGCACTTCTAAATATTTGTCCATCTTACACAATTTCTCTGGTGGAACCACAATAGAGTCACAGTCATCCAGAGTCGCTAAAACCTCCCGAAGTAACAGGCGGAGGTGTTCAAGCTTAAATCTAAATGACATTACGTCCGAGTCCGTCTGAGGTAACGCACTTCCCGAGTCGGAAAGTTCCCCCTCAGACAGAAGTTCCCTGACCCCCAATTCAGATCCCTGTGAGGGTACATCGGAAATAGCCATCAAAGCATCAGAAGTCGCAGGGATCAGAGGGGCCTCTGTCCTGCTGCGTTTGCCCTGCAATACTGGCAACTTAGACAAAACCTCTGTAAGGGTAGATGACATAACTGCTGCCATATCCTGCAGTGTAAATGAAGTGGACGCGGTTGAAGAACCCGGCATCGCTTGGGTGGGTGTTAAAGGTTGTGACGCTTGGGGAGAAAGTAGCGGCATACCCTGATTCTCATCAGACTGAGAAGCATCCTTAGACACACTTTCCTTAAAGAAAATCTGCTCTTTACATTGTAAGGCCCTTTCAGTACATGAGGGACAAAAAGTAAGAGGGGATTCAACAATGGCATCTAAACACTTAGAACAAGTATTTTCCTCAAGTTCAGACATGTTAAACAGATTGGCAATAGCAATAATAGTCGTTCTTTACTTGATATATTGAGCTCTGAAATCAAATTACATAGACAAAAAATTTGAACTTAAACGTGTACTGCGCCTTTAAATAATAAAAGCACAACAATTTTTCTGTTATCAGCAAAACAGCGTTTGCGGTAATAAAAAATGCCCTTATGTGTCCAAATAGACTTTACAATATTGCACCGCTTGTTTGGCAATGTTATTTATCAAATAATATCAACTTTTATGAAGTTTAACCAGTTTATCAACTTTATCAACACTTTAGGCCCCTGCACCTCTGTGGCGCCTACCTGCCCCCAGATCACACTGCCTCGGCTTAGATAGCGTTCCTAAGTCCCTCTGTACCCTTGGAGTACAAAAAAACTTAGGCCCCACCGGAGCCCAGGACCTTGCTGCTTGATCCGGATGAAGACTCCGCGGCTGAGCGCGCAAAATTAGGTCCCGCCCACCGCGGGCGTAACTCGAGCCGCACTGAGGCCCGCATGGCCCGAAAACCAACATATCCCAACATAAATGTTAAAAAACGCCATGTGCCCCTCATAATACACACTTTAACAATAAAAGCGCAACAACCATAAATATAGCTCTCTCCCAGTCCTGTTATTTTTTTACCTAATAACACCAGCTCAAGGACAGCAAACCGCATCTCCCAGCGTCAGCCCACATATGTATAAGTGAAAAATCAAACACACTGATAAATATCAATATAAAAGGGAATCCAGGTACACCATCTCCATTTCTATAGTGCCTACTGATTATTCCTCCCCAGTTAGGGAAAAATGTCAGAAAGTCAAAGTGTAGGTAGGAATACAGGGTTAAATCACCAGTCAGTCCATAATTTTAACAGCACTAATCCAAGTTACTGTTCCATGGTAATTACCACAGGATATACACACACACAACCTTATTCAATGTAGCTTGTGATGGATAGTCAAAGATAGATTCAACAGTTATGCATAGTTTCCACTTCAGTCCAGGATAAACTGGGTTCAATCAACAGATTTCACTCCCACATAAATTTTCCCGGATAGTATTCAAGGAGCTCTATGTTTTGAGAACTCTGTATGTTAACTATTCTCCAGCTACGCAATCCAAGAAGCATAAATACATTGTATAATACACTTTACAAACCAGATTGTAGCCATAACGGATAGGTCCCACTTAATCACCATTTCACATATCGTGCTTGCAAATATACCTTCATGATTGTTATCACCATAATAAAATGACCCGATCAGTTAGCACTGTGATCCTCAATTTGCAATGCACTGTCGTCATATGTACAGTCTCTTACAGTCGTACTCTAAGCCCATTAAAACATTGGCAAAGAGCTTCCTTAAAAACATGTGCTAGCTATCCTATTGGTTGATTATCACCTAAAGTAGAACCATCAGGTAATTTAACCCTTTCCCGGCTCTATTATCCCACTACATCTGAACCTCACAATTTCGATGTACTTCTATCAATACCCTTTTCTAAATAACTATACATTGCATGGGTATACAATTAAAGTGAAACGCATACATAAAAAGATACTCATTCCAATTGTAGTTCAATACTGAAGACTCACTTAGGATGTCTAGGAGTTTATTCCTCTTTTTCAACAAAGGATATATAAAGAAGAGTAACAATCATTTTCTTCTTTCTTTTGGTAAATAGATACACTTGCTGCAAATAATTGATTTGTGATTTCTCAACCTTAGCATTTATAACCTAGTATACCAAATGAAATCGACCCCTAAAAAGGGGGCGGGGGGTTGAGTTCTCAAAACATAGAGCTCCTTGAATACTATCCGGGAAAATTTATGTGGGAGTGAAATCTGTTGATTGAACCCAGTTTATCCTGGACTGAAGTGGAAACTATGTATAACTGTTGAATCTATCTTTGACTATCCATCACAAGCTACATTGAATAAGGGTGTGTGTGTGTATATCCTGTGGTAATTACCAGGGAACAGTAACTTGGATTAGTGCTGTTAAAATTATGGACTGACTGGTTATTTAACCCTGTATTCCTACCTACACTTTGACTTTCTGTTTGAGCATTTTTTGCTGGGTTCTTTGGCCTAGTTCCCGGGTATACAGGGGGGTATCCAGTTTATAATTCAGCAGCCAGCCCTAGTGCAATTATGCATACAGAGGAAGACGGGGAAAGGAAATCCCGCACTTCACCTAATTATTTCTCACTCGGAACAGCCAGAGAAAGGAGACTTATTGTCTTGGGATTGTGAAAAAATATTCAATACAGACCTTACAAATTATTTCCTAGTATCCCTTTTTGAGGAAATGGATTTTCTTTTTAAAAAAAAAGAGGATAAAATGAAATGGGATATTTGGACATTGAAAAAGTACCATGAGTTGGGGTTAATCCCCAGAGGCCTAAGGATTAACAAATTCCCTACCTTTGTTACTGAAGACAAAAGATTTATTGAGCTTTGGAATAATAACTTGACAGAATGTTCCCCTAAAACTAATCCTGTTGGTCATAGAATACACAACAAAAGCACTTGGTGATATTACAAGATCGATCTCTCTAGTACAAGAAGAACTTAATAAGAGGAGCGAGGAACCTAATTACTCTAAATTTGATCGCATTTTACAGGAAACACTTTCAGAAGCGAAAGCATTGTTACTGGAAATAAAGCATTCAAAATATATTAGGGACAAGCAGGACTATGACTCAGGAACAGTATATGTGTGGAACAGGAGAGAACGCTTCCAAAGAAGAAAAGATAATTCAAAGGATATATATAAACAAAACAATTGGGGACCGAGAGGAAGGGGCAGACGAAACAAGAACATAAATACCAGTATGAATACTGATCAACGGAAAAATAAGCATGTTAATTTTTATGAGAGTGAGGCAGAGTCGATGGATGATGGCTCAGCCTTAGGCGGAGAAGAGTGGGTACCACTATATGAGGGAAGAAATTCCAATAAGGGAACTGGACCACAAGAAAAGACATCAGAGGTGAGACCAAAAGAGGGACCTAATAGGCTGCCCCCTATCCTCAAAAATCATGAGGTGTCTACCTATTCGAGGTACCAGTCAGTTGAGAGTATGAATACAATCAGGGCAATGGTTCCAATGCAGAAGAGAGAGCACAATTGGAACAGGTTTTTTTCCATCCCCCAGGGCAAATCCGAAGGGGGGTCAAGGTGGTTGAGGACGCGGCCACAAACAGCAGCTCCAGAAACAGAACAATCGTTATCCCCTCAGGAGAGGGACATCCAGATACAGAAACGAGATGTGATTAATCTTTCAGATCACTCTTTGAGCCAACTAGAGACTAAAGTATTGAGTTTGGGCCTTTCGTTTGTTCCATCTGCTAATTTTGACCTCTTTAGTACTTTATTAGAGTTGAATAAATTGATACGTAATTTAACGTTAAAGAAGTTTTATAAGGATCAAATCTCTAGAGTCAACAGTGTACAGCCATTAGATCAGGATCTGTGGGGATCTCAGGTAGAGAGTAGAAATTTAAATTTTCAAGACATTTGTAGTGTCTTGAACTTGGAATCTCTCCAGTATGAATCCTCTTTGGAGGGGGATATATAGAGGCAGTTACACCTGCATTTAAAAATATATCAAGATTCTATCCCATCCAAAATAGAGGGAGAATGCTGGAGATTTTCCAGGAAAGAGTGGAGAAAGATCTGACTGAACTTTATTATAGAACTGATCTCACACAAGGGCACAACTTAACCAAGAAAGAAAGGGAAGCACTGGATAGCCTGAGGTAGGACCAGAATCTAGTCATCCGCTCAGCGGACAAGGGTGGAGCTGTTGTTCTCCTTAACAGGAAAGACTTTGAACTAGAGGCTCATAGGCAATTACTTGATTGATGACGGTGTGAACCTTGGGTACATAGATGAAAAGACTAGGAATTATTTGCTGGTGGATAATCCAATTATCCCCATCTTTAATCATTTACCCAAGGTCCACAAGTCTCTGGTGGATGTTAGAGGGAGACCTATTGTGAGTGGAATAGGCTCCCTCTTGGAGCGCCTTTTCGGAATGGCTAGATTTCATTCTACAGCCAATTGTCAATACTCTTAAAAGTTTTTTAAGAGATACAAAGCCTGTACTGAACCTACTTTCGAAGGTAAAATGGGATAGGAGCTTCACGTGGCTCACAGTGGACGTGAGGGCCCTATACTCAAGTATTCCATACGAAATAGGCCTACAAGCATTAAGATTTTTTCTAAACAGACGGTTTGGAGATAATAAGGACTGTGGAATACCTCATTAGAGTGGCAAAGTTACTTCTGACCCATAATTTTTTCAAATTTGCGGGGGTGTACTATCTCCAGGGGCATGGAACAGCTATGGGGGCGAAATTTGCCCCCTCTTACGCCAACCTATTTATGGGTTGGTGGGAGCTGTTCCACGTCTATGGGGATGGGAACCCCCATGGAGGAGAAATTTTATGGTATGGGCGCTATATTGATGACCTCCTGTTTATCTGGAAGGGTGAGGAAAACAGCCTGTTGGACTTTGTCCATGGCCTGAATACTAACGACATGGGTATCAGTTTCACCAGTTTGATAAACAGGAGGTCAATTTTCTGGACGTCACATTAAAGGGCACACATGGACTAGAAATAGAGACAAGGGTTTATTATAAACCTATTTCGGGCAACTCCTTACTGCATGCAAGGAGTTGCCACCCAGACTCAGTTTTTAAGGCAGTTTCCAAAGGGCAATTCATTCGCCTAAAACGGAACTGCTCTAATGATGCCACATACCAGCAGGAGGCAGATAATCTTATGAGAAAATTAATAGAGAGAGGGTACTCAAAAGAGTTAATAAGAAAAACCAGAGGAGTGGTCAACAAAATCCCAAGGGAGGATTTATTAAGAAACAAGAGTAGGAAGAGTAGTCAGAGAGTGTCCAGGAGCCTAAATGGTGGGAAGGAAAATAGGAGTGTGATGTTTATAGCGGACTATTCCAACCAATATAATGAGGTGTGTGGAATAGTAAAATCTCACTTCAGTATGCTGGCAGCAGACGATGACCTAATGGAGACAGTGAGGAGCGGATGTAAATTTGCATACCGCAAAAATAAATCAATAGGCAATTGGATAGCACCCACAGAACTGAAGTCCATGGAATCTGGAATTGGTTCTGCATGGTTGAGATTAAATGGCACGTATAAGTGTAATTTTGCAGCATGTAAAGCTTGCGAAAAGGTGATCATGGGAGACCATTTCCAGTCTATGGTAACAGGGGAAAACTTCTCCAAAAAATATTATTTAAATTGCCGCTCAAATCATGTGATTTATCTTATCACCTGTTTGGACTGTCGGGTCCAGTATGTGGGGATGACAACTAGAGAGGCGAGGACTAGGATCAAAGAACACTTGCTGGATATTAAGCAAGGAACACTCACTACCCCACTAATTAAACATTTCACACAATCTCATGCTAAGAGATCAGACAGCTTTAGATGGACTCTTATAGAGCAGATTAAAAACACAAGCAGGGGTGGTAATAAAGTAGAGAAACTCGCTAAGAGGGAGATCTATTGGATCTTCCGTCTGAAAACCAGGGTCCCAAAGGGATTAAATTCCCAATATGATTTGATTAATTTTTGGTAAAATCTATGGAGATCAAATTTGGCTGTATACAGGTGTAGATAGTGATTATTAAACTCAGGTAATAATTGGAGTTTTAGAATATTTAATCTGTGGAAACATTATGGAATTTTGTTCACTTTGTAACAGTATATTCTGATATAATTGTACACTGTATTTTTTCTAATTTTGATCTGTCTGTACATGTTCATCCCTGTTCTTTATCCCCCTCCCCCCTTTTAGATAATGTTTGCTAAGATCATTAACATCAGGGCAGAAAAATAAGATGTCTCCACTCCTCCTAGGGCTTAAGTGACTGATGATTTCTCCCTGAGAAAAATAGTACTCACTGGCACCATTTTAAAATAAAAAACTTCTTGATTGAAGAATCTAAACTCCTCACTTTACCTCTTCCTATCACTAACACAGGCAAAGAGAATGATTGGGGTGGGAGGGAAGAGATTATATATATATATATATATATATATATATATATATATATATATATATATATATATATATATATATATATATATATATATAATCTGCTGTGGTGCTCTTTGCCACTTCCTGCTGAACAGGAGGCATAATCCCATAAGTAAGGATGAAATCCGTGGACTCGTCATATCTTGTAAAAGAAATAGGTCACTGTAGTCTGATTATATTAAGATAATCAAAGTGGTAGATATGTTGTAAGTTATAAAAAGAAGCAGAATGCTGCTATGATAAAACGTTCATTTTATTGGATATTATAAAACTTGATGCAAACATGCAGTAACAAGTGCTTAAAACAGCTGTTCATGTCATAAACAGGCCAGTCTGACGCGTTTCGGCTGTTTCGCCTTATTCATAGACTCAATATTCTGAATTTACCTGTGGAGCTATATAAGCCCCCTCACAATCTCATTGGTTGCCTGTAGACATGAATAAACTCTCTCCTCCCCTTTAGCTCGTCCGTCATTGATTGTGTGTACTCCCATTTTCTACATATCCTCCCTATCTATTCGACTACAAGTGATGAATATAATGATACTATGACAGAATCAGTTCACTTTTATTGACATACATGACTAGTGACAAAAATATATATATTTAATTCATCTGTCTATGTGTGTGTGCACAAACCGGGGTCACGCCTCCTGTACTTAGGCTACTAAAGCTGTAAAAAGTCTACGCTGTGGACTAAATGCTACTTCGCGCAAAGTGTCCACTTACCCCCCATGAAATACACACACACTCACACAGATCTCTTTGAAAGTATCTATTCATCGATCACATTCTAGAACATCATCTACTCATACTCATTATTTCAATAGCCATTGTCATCATAGAATACCACAGTGTCTCACTCTCATGATCTTGTTTGTCTACCAATGACTACTGTCTGAACTATGTATGTCAGTTCCATGTACTATACTTAATTTATTAAACCATTTCACTTAATCATGATTGATATTTAGGCTATATTTGCCAACATCAATACTGCAGTATATTCAGGCATCTTAAATAGTATAATTTATCTACCCTCTGTGCTCAACTAAACAATTTCTGTGGGGATCAACTATGATGCCTGCTGAATGTTTAAAAAATATATAAGTTTGGGATGTAGACTAAAGGCTGCTAAACTCAAGATAGGGGAAATTAATATTTCAATCATGTCACCCCCGAATATGATACTGATCTTCTGTCATTATATCTGGTTCTGAGTGTCCCTATATTTGTAAGTACTAATCGGGCATTATAGAAATATCCTCACTTTTCCCAGAAATTAATGATATCATCTGTTATATTCATACCGGCTGGTCTTCGTGTATTGAGTGTAAAGATCCAATAAGCCTCCCTACGGAAGAGCTCTTGAACCCTATCACCCCCTCTCGGTTTTTTCTTGATTACGTCAATAATCATCCACCTGAAGGTGCTGACATTACCCTGATGATCAAAGAGAAAGTGTTTGGCAACCCCAGTAGTGGTCTTGTCTTTCTCTGTCATTGAGGTGCTCCCGGATTCTAACTCGGGCCTCTCTCGAGGTACACCATACATACTGTAGATTACAATGGGTACATTGTACCATATAGATGACAAATTCTGTTCTGCAGTTTGCGCACATCTTACAATTGTAGACCTTTTGTGTAGAAGCTGACTGAAATACCTTCGTAATAGATGTGTAGCTGCAAGCTGTGCAGCTTCTAGTGCCACACTTATAGTGACCCTTACAGGTTAACCAACTGCTGTCTTTCTTGGGTTTCTTTAGCATACTTGGAGCAGTGACGTGCGGTGAGGTCTGAGGCTGGTGAGGCACTAGATATTTTACGCTGAAGCAAGACATATACCGTGGGCCACACGTACCCCCAACAGGCCAGGTTTTATTTTTATGCTGAACCAGTGCATAGATTAAATAATAAGCTGATAGCTGAGAGCATGTTATTAACCATGGTGTTAGTGATCAGATGATTATTTTACTTTTGCGCTGGTTTAGCTATAATGAAAACCTTACCTGTTGGGGGTACTTGAGGACCACAATAAGATACATTTCACTAAAGCACCAGCTCATCTGCAATATGTTGATTACCTGACAAATAAAGCAGGTTGTAATAGTGTGATCATATATTACAGCAGTGGAAAATTGTATTGCAAATTAACTTCAGAGAAAAACAAAACAAAAACTTTTGTTCTTTTTAAAATCTTTCTTTAATAAATAATTTCCAAAGTTTGAACTGCAACATATACTTTAATAAATAACTTCTATATTTTTAACTTTAAAACATATACTTTAATAAATACCTTCTACAGTTTTCACTGTAACATATACTTTAATAAATACCTTCTACAGTTTTCACTGTAACATATACTTAAATACCTTCTACAGTTTTCACTGTAACATATACTTTAATAAATTCAACATTTTTAACTAACATACTTTAATAAATACCTTCTACAGTTTTCACTGTCACATATACTTTAATAAATACCTTCTACAGTTTTCAATGTAAGATATACTTTAATAAATTCAACAGGTTAAACTAACATATACTTTAATAAATACCTTCTACAGTTTGCACTGTAACATATACTTTAATAAATAAATTCAACAGTTTTAACTGTAGCATACTTTTATAAATAAATTCAAGTGTTAACTGTAACATATACTTTTATAAATAAATTCAACAGTTTTAACTGTAACATAAACTTTTATAAATAACTTCAACCGTTTTAAACATCTAACCAAAAGTTGTTTTCTATTTGAATAGCTTTGCTCCGCTCCCTTATTTATAAACAAAGTCCATTCGGCGGTCTTTTTTTACAAAATTTTCAATCACTTTATTCATAAAGCCTTCATTGTCTTTGTCATGAAACTCTACCAATCTTCTGCGCTCAATGGCTAAAATTGCCAGGGATGATAGTCGTCCCTGATCAGTTCTATTCCTGGTGTGTGTTTTAATTCTCTTTAAAGCAGAGAATGAGCGCTCAACAGAGGCTGTTGTAGCTGGTATTGTGTGAACAAGATGCAGTAGTTTAACAGCCTCTGGAACAGTCTGCATCAGATCGTTTTTGGCCAAAAATTTCATGAGATCTCCAGGTGATTTGCATTCAGTCCTTAAAACTTCAGAACCATACAATCCAACTAGATCACATTTTAGTCTAACCAAGTCAAAATATTTGGCATATCAATATTTTTTGACATCTCTAGCAGTTTGGTGCAATCGACCAAACTAAGGAATTCAAGCTCACTAAATTTATCAAAGCGAACTCTCATTTGAACAGTGACATTGTCTATAATGTTGTAAAACAATCTTCTCCTCACATCTTTTATTGGCTCTCTACTTCTTGTTCTTTCGTTATCTGTCAGCCCCAGTCTGACGCATTTCTCCTCAAATTCCCCATAGAAAGTGTCAAACTCTTGTCTCTTGCTTTCCAGAAATTTCATAGTGTCATCAATTCGCCGACAGCAGAATCCAACATCCATCAGTTTGTTCTGCAGCAAACGAAAGAGTATGTCAGTTTGTAGGAAAATGGCCTCATATGCCATTAGCAAGAAGCAGGTTGATGATTTATAAAGAAAGCTATTATAGCCTTTCACCATTATATAGGCCTCATTGTCCCAATCAGCTGGATTTTGTCGGATAAACTGGAACATAGCACGCAGATCAATTTGGAACATGTTGACTGTATGCACTAGTCTGGAATGTGAACTCCATCTGGTGGGTGCTGATCTTGGTAAACGTCGCTTCACAAAGTCGTCCAGTACTTGAGTGCGCTTGGTTGACTTACTGAAAAACGTGGCCATTCCCTCAAGTGTTGAAAAAAATACTTTACACTCAGGTATAGATTTGGCAGAATGGGAGAGCACCAGGTTTAACTTGTGTGCATAACAATGTATAAAAGTGGCTTCTGGTATTTTTTCTTTAATCTTGGCCTGCACCCCATTAAGATCTGATGCCATCACAGAGGCTCCGTCGTAAGTCTGAGCTACCAGCTTTTCAAGACAATTGTATTTCTCCAACACTCCCAATACATAATTTGCAATAGCTGGTGCTCTTCTGTCAACGACTTGATCAAAGCCTAAGAATGCCTCCTTCACCTCACAAGTCTCCTCCCTTGTACACACATAACGCAAAATTACAGATATCTGTGTTATGTTTGTTATATCAGTTGTCTCGTCTACTTGAACAGCAACAAATGGGGCTGCATCAATCTCTGTTTTAATATCTTCTCTTATTACATCAGCGACTGCTTCAATTAAGTCATTCTGAATTCTGTTTGAACATCCAGAAAACACAGTGGATGTCTTCAAATGTGTATCCAAACGTGCATTATCATCTGCATAAGAATGTAATAGCTCCACATAGTTGCCACGATTATAAGATGTTGCACCCTCCTCGTTACCACGAAATGCTATTTCCTGTTTGCCTAGATAACAGGTTGCCTTAATAAGCTGTTTTAAAATTTCACGGTTTTCTTTCACTTTAGCATTGTGGTTGCTGATATTTATTTTCCGCTGTTCATTCAAAGACAGGTCTATCCTTGTCCCACTTCCAAATGTTTTTAAACTAATTTGGTTTTGAATATGACTTGTGGATTTTTCATGTTTGTTGATGGCCCTTGACAGATTTTTCAAGTCAGCAAATCCAGTACTTGTCCAAACATTTTCGTTAGTGGAGAACAATATACATGAAAAGCAGTAAAGGCGGTTCTTCGTAGCACAGCCACACAACCATTCTTTCCTTTGGTACCACTCTATCCTGAATGTCCGTATCATGGTTTTCTCTTTTTGAACCAAGCCCTTAAGCTCAGGCATTGGTCTTCCATTATTTATTAGTGCAACTTTTGATGGATAGTCCAATCTTGAAAAATTTTGAAGGTTAGATATTGTGTTTTCCATTTTCAAGATAATGAAAATTTGAATACTGAACGCCTGGCAAGAGAGAAAAAGAGAAATTATGAGAGAACTAAAGTAAATTAAATTAAACCATAAAAAACGATTGTGTGAAAAACAGCAAACTACTTACTTTCTTTCTTGCACAATTCTCTGTGTAGTGTAGCACTGTCCTTATAGTGATATGGGAGCTGATTTCTTTGAAACTGAAGTTAGATTACGAATAACTATATGCATGCGCAAAAACTGTCACCAAAAAATGGAATTTCAGGAAACCACAGTAAAAGACACTCAAATGGATAAACATATGTAGAAAGTGTCACATAAGATAGCAGATTACATTGGTTAGTGGGAGCTTCAACCCCCAAAAATACAAAGAGAAAACATTATAGAATATTCTCTTTGTTGTTTTGTTATCATTATTTTTATTTGTTTAGGTAGGGTTTTTTTCTTTACACATAAGTCTAATTAGTCACTAAAATATTAAAAAAATAACCTAATTTGGGGGTAAGACAAACACGCAAACCTATTGTTCACTCCTCAAAAGTTAATACTGCAGCAGCCAGCATGTATCTGGCATTAAGGGACAGTAAACAACTTATTACAAGACATTTCTGTTTAGTTGCTAAAGAATAGCATCAGCCGAGTCTTAAAAGACAAAAATACAAACATTTATGAACTTGATTCAGAGTCAGGATTAGAGAGACAGGGAGAGGAGAGCAGAGAGAGGAGAGATAAGAGAGAGAGAAGTGAGAAGAGAGAGAAGAGAGAGGAAAGAGAGGATTAGAGAGACAGAGAAAGGAGAGAGAGAGAAGAGAGAGGAGTGAGAAGAGAGAGAGTGAGAAGAGAGAGGAGACATGAGAGAGAGAGAGAAGTGAGAGAGAATAGATAGAAGAGAGTAAAAGAGGAGCGGAGAGAGAGACAGGAGAGAGAGAGGGGGAGGAGAGAGAGAGCAGAGAAGAGAGAGGATAGAAGAGAGAGGAGAGATATGAGAGAGAGAGAGAGAGAGAGAGAAGTGAGAAGAGAGAGGAGAGAGAGGATTAGAGAGACAGAGAGAAAGGGAGAGAGAGAAGAGAAAGGAGAGAGAGAAGAGAAAGGAGAGAGAGAAGAGAAAGGAGAGAGAGAAGAGAAAGGAGAGAGAGAAGAGAAAGGAGAGAGAGAAGAGAAAGGAGAGAGAGAAGAGAGAGAGGATTAGAGAGACAGAGAGAGAGGGAGAGAGAGAAGAGAAAGGAGAGAGAGAGAGGTGAGAAGAGAGGAGAGAAGAGAAAAGAGAGAGAGAAGAGAAAAGAGAGAGAGAAGAGAAAGGAGAGAGAGAGAAGAGAAAGGAGAGAGAGAAGAGAAAGGAGAGAGAGAAGAGAAAGGAGAGAGAGAGAAGAGAAAGGAGAGAGAGAGAAGAGAAAGGAGAGAGAGAGAAGAGAAAGGAGAGAGAGAAGAGAAAGGAGAGAGAGAAGAGAAAGGAGAGAGAGAAGAGAAAGGAGAGAGAGAAGAGAAAGGAGAGAGAGAAGAGAAAGGAGAGAGAGAAGAGAAAGGAGAGAGAGAAGAGAAAGGAGAGAGAGAAGAGAAAGGAGAGAGAGAAGAGAAAGGAGAGAGAGAAGAGAAAGGAGAGAGAGAAGAGAAAGGAGAGAGAGAAGAGAAAGGAGAGAGAGAAGAGAAAGGAGAGAGAGAAGAGAAAGGAGAGAGAGAAGAGAAAGGAGAGAGAGAAGAGATAGGAGAGAGAGAAGAGATAGGAGAGAGAGAAGAGATAGGAGAGAGAGAAGAGATAGGAGAGAGAGAAGAGATAGGAGAGAGAGAAGAGATAGGAGAGAGAGAAGAGATAGGAGAGAGAGAAGAGATAGGAGAGAGAGAAGAGATAGGAGAGAGAGAAGAGATAGGAGAGAGAGAAGAGATAGGAGAGAGAGAAGAGAAAGGAGAGAGAGAAGAGATAGGAGAGAGAGAAGAGATAGGAGAGAGAGAAGAGATAGGAGAGAGAGAAGAGATAGGAGAGAGAGAAGAGATAGGAGAGAGAGAAGAGATAGGAGAGAGAGAAGAGAAAGGAGAGAGAGAAGAGATAGGAGAGAGAGAAGAGATAGGAGAGAGAGAAGAGATAGGAGAGAGAGAAGAGATAGGAGAGAGAGAAGAGATAGGAGAGAGAGAAGAGATAGGAGAGAGAGAAGAGATAGGAGAGAGAGAAGAGATAGGAGAGAGAGAAGAGATAGGAGAGAGAGAAGAGATAGGAGAGAGAGAAGAGATAGGAGAGAGAGAAGAGATAGGAGAGAGAGAAGAGATAGGAGAGAGAGAAGAGATAGGAGAGAGAGAAGAGATAGGAGAGAGAGAAGAGATAGGAGAGAGAGAAGAGATAGGAGAGAGAGAAGAGATAGGAGAGAAGAGAAGAGATAGGAGAGAGAGGAGACATAAGAGAGAGAGAGAGAGAGAGAGAGAGAAGTGAGAGAGGAGAGAGAGGATTAGAGAGAGAGAGAGGAGAGAGAGAGGATTAGAGACAGAGAAGAGAGTAGAGAGAAGAGAAGAGAGTAGAGAGTAGAGAGAAGAGAGAAGAGAGTAGAGAGAAGAGAAGAGAGTAGAGAGAAGAGAAGAGAGTAGAGAGAAGAGAAGAGAGTAGAGAGAAGAGAAGAGAGTAGAGAGAGAGAGAGAGGAGAGGAGAGAGAGAGAGAGAGAGAGGAGACAGAGAAAGAGAGGGGAGAGGAGAGAAAGAGCAGAGAAGAGAGAGGGATAGAGAGACAGAGGAGAGAGAAGAGAGAGGGATAGAGAGCAGAGAGGGATAGAGAGCAGAGAGAGAGAGGGGAGAGAGAGAAGAGAGAGGAGGAGATAAAGAGGAGACAGAGAAAGAGAGGGGAGAGGAGAGAAAGAGCAGAGAAGAGAGAGAGAGAGAGAGAGGGGAGAGGAGAGAAAGAGGAGAGGAGGGAGAGAGGGAGAGGAGGGAGAGAGGGAGAATAGATAGAAGAGAGAGAATAGATAGAAGAGAGAGAATAGATAGAAGAGAGAGAATAGATAGAAGAGAGAGAATAGATAGAAGAGAGAGAATAGATAGAAGAGAGAGAATAGATAGAAGAGAGAGAATAGATAGAAGAGAGAGAATAGATAGAAGAGAGAGAATAGATAGAGAAAGAGAGAGATAGAGAAAGAGAGAGATAAAGAGAGAGAATAGATAGAAGAGAGAGATAGAGAAAGGGATAGAAGAGAGAGAAGAGAGAGATAGATAGAAGAGAGAGATAGATAGAAGAGAGAGATAGATAGAAGAGAGAGATAGAGAAAGAGAGAGAATAGATAGAAGAGAGAGAATAGATAGAAGAGAGAGAATAGATAGAAGAGAGAGAATAGATAGAAGAGAGAGAATAGATAGAAGAGAGAGAATAGATAGAAGAGAGAGATAGAGAAAGAGAGAGGAGAGAGAGAGAGGGGGGGAGAGAGAGAGGATTAGAGAGAAAGAGAGAGGAGAGAGAGAGGAGAGAGAGAGAGGGGGGGAGAGAGAGAGGATTAGAGAGGCAGAGAGAGAGAGAAGAGAAAGGAGAGAGATAGAGGTGAGAAGAGAGAGGATTAGAGAGACAGAGAGAGAGGGAGAGAGAGGAGAGAAGAGAGAGGAGAGAGAAAAGAGAGAGGAGAGAGAGTGAGAAGAGAGAGGAGAGAGAGGATTAGAGAGAGAGAAGAGAAAGGAGAGAGAGAAGAGAGAGGAGGAGATAGAGAGGAGACAGAAATAGAGGGGAGAGAGAGGGAGAGAGGGATAGAGAGGAGAGAGAGAACATATTTTACAATTCAGTTTGCATTTAAAGTGAATGTAAATGTTGATGATAAAGTGCCCCTGCTTTTAATCAAAATTTTTAAAAACCTGCACTTTATCATCAAGTTTTACAGTCACTTTAGTAACAGTTGGAAGGCTGGAAGCAAAAATAAATAAATAATTACTTACAGTTACCGTAATTCTAGCCGCGTCCTCTAGAGCAGTCAGTGGCACTAGGCACTGGGGCAGGTTGGCAGCTCCTCTTCCTAGGCAGCTCAGCTGCTGGCAGAGTTGAGACTCTGCAGTGGAAACACAACTGGCACACACTTCGTCTCCTGCAACAATTCAATGTAAAATAGGAAATAAGATTAGTTATTTATAGTATTAAAAGCATATTTTTCAGATACTATCTATCATGCCACTTGCTAGAAATAAAAGCTTACCTAACTTCGCTTTTTATTAAAAACTGAGATTTATTTGTTGCACAAGGAGATTAAGTGATACTTATTTTTTATTTTGGTCTTCAAGCACAGGAGATGGATGGCAGATTGGCAGGATGCATAATACTGTAAAAACATTATCATAAAGCAGCTTTATCATTATAATTTATGTGAAACAATCTCAAGACAAGTCTCAAGACAAGGGAAGTGCCATTATATCAGAGTGACATAAGCTAAGCTGTGCATCTGATCTAGCTTTTGTTTAAATAGTAATATATGGCTTAAACATTATTAATGTGTAGTCTCCTTGTCTCAAATTTATGCTTTACCATTGGAGAAAAAAGGACAATGTGATTTTATTTTAAAATAATTGACATGTCAGCAGTTATCTGCCAGAAGAAGAGTATAAGGGACTGATAACCTCAAAACAAAATAAATACATAAGGACATGAAAAATTATATGATTGCAATTGTTTGAAGTGTGCAGTGCTTCTAAGTAAAAAGTACAGCAGACAACTAAATTATTCCATAAGATGTCACTGCTGGCCTGGGCTTGCAGTTATTTATATTTTTCGGCATCCAGAACATTGCATGGCATTGCCATGCTATGATGGATGCCAAAAAATATAAATAACTGCAAGCAAGCCCAGCAGTCACATCTTATGGAATAATTTAGTTATCTTTGCTGTACTTTTTACTTAGAAACAAACACTGCACACTTCAAACAATTGCAAATTGTGTTCATTTTTTTGGAGGACTTCAAGTTCTGAGTCAAACAAACTTCGAATCTTCTTATGGCAGAATCAGATAACTGCTGACATGATGTAATCTATTTTAAAATAAAATCACATTGTCCTCCTTTCACTGACTGAATTTTAATTTTGCAGGTGGCAAAAAAAATTGTGGTTATTAAGTTTATACTTTAGTATATCACTTTTGTTTTAAGCACTGCAGATTGCAGAACTCATTTCCCAACTCACAGTGGCAAGAAAGAATACTTAAAGGGCCACTAAACCCAAAATCTTTCTTTCATGATTCAGATAGAACATACAAATTTAAACAACATTACAATTTACTTCTATTATTTATTTTGCTTCATTTTTTAAATATCCTTATTTGAAGAAAAAGCAATGCACATGGGTGAGCCAATCACATGAGGCTTTTATGTGCAGTAACCAATCGGATTCGGCAGCTACTGAGAATATCTAGATATGCTTTTCAGCAAAGAATATCAAGAGAATAAAACAAATTAGATAATAGAAGTAAATTAGAAATATTTTACAATTACATTCTCTTTCTAAATCATGAAAGAAAAAATGTGGGTTTCATGTCCCTTTAACTAATCAGCCGGAATGTATGTCAGTCAGTGTCAGTGAGGAAAAAAAAGCCTTTAACCTTAATTTATAATTATGAGAAATTGATCATAATATATGATTCTATCAGATCTAGTTCAATTACTAGTGACTTTGACCTAAGTTTCTTGCACTTCTGCAAAAGTGCAAATTCAGGGCTGCTGGGATGCACACACTCTGAGGACTAAGAAGGGCTCCAATAATAGCTAATATGTCAGCAGCCATCTGAATGGATAGTATCATGAACACTATAATTATACACATAACTGTCTGCTTTTTTAGATATTATTGCACAATATTGATTTTTTTTATTTAATAAAAATCCGTTATTTATACACCACTATGTGCTTCACAGTTCACTGGTTGGTAATATTTCCTAATTCCTATTATTAATAGTAATACATATAATATAATTTTATTTACATAATATAGATTGAACTTGAAGACATAAATAAATAATTGTTAACAAATTACTACATATAAATTATATTTAATTTGATTAAAGTAATCTAATCTCTTATTTAAGATTATTTATTTTTCTTTTTGAATACGTTAAGTGTTAAGTATTACTAATACTTATTGCTTAACACTTAAAGTATTCAAAAAGAAAAATAAATAATCTTAAATAAGAGATTAGATTACTTTAATCAAATTAAATATAATTTATATGTAGTAATTTGTTAATAATTATTTATTTGTCTTCTATCTAATAAAATTATATTAATATATGTATATAAAATATTTATTTATAATAAAAATGTCTACCACTACCAGTATATGCCATTGCCTACCCTACCCACACTACCCAGTCCCAGACCCACATTATGAACAGTTCAACATTTTTTATTTAGGTTGGTTAACCAGACAGTAAGTGTTCTGGTCTTTTCCTTCCTTACCTGGCTGATGAGAAATTGAATAAGAAGAATAATCAGGAAGAATGATGATTCCACACCACGGTCGGTCGGTCACACTGTGTCACTGTCACAGTGTCAGACAGACTGTCAGACACATTCACCACCACAACCGACTCCGAGAGATGGCTGACTCCTACACCGGGTCCGCCCGGGTCCACCACCCACGTGGCACCGGCTCCGCTCCGCTCCTCCGTCGTCCTCCTGTCCCTGTCTCCAGTCCTCTCCTCCTGAGTCTCCTCAGTCTCGGCTCCTCCAGTCCAGCCACCCAGTCAGACAGCCAAGTGGGGCAGTTTAGGCAGCACGGCAGTCGGGCACGCAGACAGACACTCTCTCAGCTGCTCTCCTTCCACTGAGTCTTCCCGCCACTCGCTGTTGTCTCAGCGCGCGCAACGCAACGTCAATGGTCACATGGCCCACCTGTCAATCAGCAGCCCAGCAGGCAATGGCATGCTGTGATTGGCTGAAGTGACCTAGCTCATCATGGAGGCAGTTTTGAGAACCGCCTCCATTGGAGCTTGTACAGGGCCCGGGCGACTCACCACTGGGTGGTGCAGCTCTAAGTGAGCTTTAGATCCATTGTTGCGCAATAATGGAGGGCAGCGGACCGGCTCACTGCCTCCTAATTGCGCAACAATGGATCATGCGGTCTGTGAATATTATCTGCAGTGGAGTGCACACACAGCGCATGCGCAAAGTCTACTGTCTAACGTACTACACACTACTAGAAAATGAATGAGTTATCGCCATGGGGGTGGGAGGGTACCCTTGGGGCGAGGTGGTCAAATAATTAATGAGATAATAATAAACATTATTTTTTTTTAATAAATATTAATTACAAATCTTTTTTCCCTCATTGGACAGGGTAGGCACTGCCTCCCCTGCCTCCTGTGACTGCACGTCACTGACTTGGAGAGATCATATTACCAATTGTAACATTTCTTCTCGATACAAATCTGCAACCTTTCTCAATGATATTTTTCAAGATATCATCTCCTCGTAGAATCTGCAGATTCTTTTTAATGATATTACAGACCTTGTTATACTGGCTAGTATAAGTGGTTACAAATGTGATCTCACTTCTATCTTCCTTTCTAAGTGATTTAGGCTGCAGTAATGTTTCTCTGGGTATGCTTTCAACATCCCTTAAGGCCCTCACAATTGGGCCCTCCGGATAACCCCTTTCTCTCAATTTCTGAATCAGTATGTTACTCTCTTTTTCATAATCTGAAGTATCTGAGCAGTTGCGCTTAGCTCTAATGAGCTGTCCTTTCGCCACGCCATAATGCATATGGCGTGGATGGCAACTTCTAGCGTGGATCAAAGAATTCGCTAAAATGGGCTTGGTGTAGAGCACTGTCTTTACGTTCCCAGCAATGGTGTCACCTATTAAGGTGACATCCAAAAAGTCCACCTTCTCTATATCAAAACAAAACGTAAATGACAGACCTACATCATTGCTGTTAAGGTATTTGACAAACTGTTCACTGGTTTCTCTACTCCCTGCCCAGACGAACAAAAGGTCGTCTATATAACGTTTATAACCCACTAACCACTCACCGAAGGGGTTCGTATCTGCAAGTAACTTTTACTCCCTTACAAGCTTAGAAGACATTGACCGGAACAGACCCACACTTAAAGATACTTTCAATCCCCAAACACAAACCAAAGACATTTCAGATATTTTTCTACTAATGGAAAAGACTTTAACGAAAGAGTATCAGGTTTGGTGGGATAGGAGATCTCTTGAGAAATATGTTGATATTAGGATGATACCAAGAGGTCTCAGAATTAGAAAGTATCCATCATTTCAAGTAACGGAAGAATGGTTCATTAATGAATGGAATCATATTCTTACAGAATGTTCCATCAGACTGATGAATCTCATCATTAAATATAAGAATTACAAGTTAGAAGAAACTAGGAGTCAGATAAAGGACATACAGAGGGATTTAAATAAATTCATTGATCATGAGAAATATGAACAACTTGACTCAATACTCAGACAGACAATAGACAATTTCAAGAAAGATATAGACGGACAGAAATACTGCAAGTTTGTCAGAGACACAGAGGACTATACTAATAACCGAGTGTATCAATGGAATTCACAAAACCCAAGGAGGATGAGACTATTCAGGAGATATAACAACAAGAAAGGGAATACACCTGGAGCAAAAGGGCAGTTACCAGAAGTAGGCAAGAAACAAGTGACTTTTGTGGATACCGACTCAAGTGAAGAAAATGAGATTAGAGACTTTGTTGACTATGCAACCAGTGGGGGCTCATCTGAGGAAGAAAGCCCCTCTGGTACATTTAATGAGAGTTTGCCATCCATTATTGCGAGTGCCAGTGACAGCTTCCTTTTCCCTAACCTGGTTGGGACTGTGGGAATCCTTAAGAACAGGGGTAGAGGAGGGAATAGATTGAACAGGTACTCCAATGCCCTAGACTCACAACCCACACCAACCTCAATACCCGTGGAGGCTCAGGTTTTTTGCGAGGCAGAGGACAGGGGACAAGGGGGAGGGATAGCAGGAGCAGGAAGGGGAAGAGGAAGAGGCAAAGATCCTCAAGTCAGACGCGAACAATACACACTGAGGAGAGGGAAAAGAAACAAATACAACATATGAGGGTAATTAATCTTGCAAGTATTGAGTTGACCACAGAAGAAACAAAGGTCTTAGAACTGGGACTTAATTTTGTTCCATCAGCGGACTTCAGGGTATTTGACACTCTCATGGATGTGAATAAATTTGTTCGTTCACTAACGTTAAAGAAATTCTATTTTTCTGAAGAGAGCCCAGGGAGTGAAAATGCCCTGAAGTCCAATGAAAGACACATCATGAATGACTGTTTTTTATATAAAGACGCAATTGATTTACTGACATTAAGCCAATTGGAGAAAGAAAGTAGGGACACCACTACAGAGAAAGGTAGCCACACTGGTTTTAAAACTAGATCCAAATTTTATCCCACCCATTTCAGAGGTGAGGCATTGGAGAGCTTCCACAAAAGGGTGGAGGAGGATCTTATTAAATTAAAATCAGAAAGTGGCAAGCAAAGACATAATCTCACACATGCAGAACAGATAGGACTGCAGAGATTGAAAGACAGACAGGGCATAGTCATTAAAAATGCCGACAAGGGCGGCACCATAGTTGTCATGTCAGAAATGAATTACATACAAGAAGCAAAAAGACAGCTGGGGGATATGGAGGTTTATTTGAGCTTGCCCTGTGATCCAACGATAAGATTTCAATCAGAACTTAGAGATCTTTTAGATGACGGATTGGAGGAAGGTGTAATGGACTTGTGCACCTTTGAGTACTTATATGTCAAAGAACCGGTGATACCCATTTTTCATCACTTACCAAAGGTGCACAAGTCCATTGAGAATGTTAAGGGGAGACCGATTGTATCTGGGATCGGCTCCCTTTTCGAAAATGTATCCAATTGGATTGAATCTTTGCTTCAACCCTTATTATGGAAGTTACCAACTTTCTTACGGGACACCCAACATTTGTTAAAGTGTATGGGAGAAATCAGTTGGCAGCAAGAGTATTGCTGGCTGACAGTAGATGTGGTAGGATTATATTCCGCCATCCCACACAATAAGGGTTTAAATGCTGTAAAATATATGCTTGATTTGCTGAGTGATTATACATCAGAGCTAAAGAATTACATTCTACGTGTCATCGAATTCTTGCTGAACCACAACTACTTTACCTTTGGGGACCATTTCTATCTGCAGAGACGTGGGACGGCGATGGGAGCCAAGTTCGCACCAGCCTATGCCAATTTGTTCATGGGCTGGTGGGAACTATCCCACGTCTTTGCAGATACGAACCCCTTCGGTGAGTGGTTAGTGGGTTATAAACGTTATATAGACAATCTTTTGTTCGTCTGGGCAGGGAGTAGAGAAACCAGTGAACAGTTTGTCAAATACCTTAACAGCAATGATGTAGGTCTGTCATTTACGTTTTGTTTTGATATAGAGAAGGTGGACTTTTTAGATGTCACCTTAATAGGTGACACCATTGCTGGGAACGTAAAGACAGTGCTCTACACCAAGCCCATTTCAGCGAATTCTTTGATCCACGCTAGAAGTTGCCATCCACGCCATATGCATTATGGCGTGGCGAAAGGACAGCTCATTAGAGCTAAGCGCAACTGCTCAGATACTTCAGATTATGAAAAAGAGAGTAACATACTGATTCAGAAATTGAGAGAAAGGGGTTATCCGGAGGGCCCAATTGTGAGGGCCTTAAGGGATGTTGAAAGCATACCCAGAGAAACATTACTGCAGCCTAAATCACTTAGAAAGGAAGATAGAAGTGAGATCACATTTGTAACCACTTATACTAGCCAGTATAACAAGGTCTGTAATATCATTAAAAAGAATCTGCAGATTCTACGAGGAGATGATATCTTGAAAAATATCATTGAGAAAGGTTGCAGATTTGTATTGAGAAGAAATGTTACAATTGGTAATATGATCTCTCCAAGTATGCTAAAGAAACCCAAGAAAGACAGCAGTTGGTTAACCTGTAAAGGTCACTATAAGTGTGGCACTAGAAGCTGCACAGCTTGCAGCTACACATCTATTACGAAGGTATTTCAGTCAGCTTCTACACAAAAGGTCTACAATTGTAAGATGTGCACAAACTGCAGAACAGAATTTGTCATCTATATGGTACAATGTACCCATTGTAATCTACAGTATGTAGGGTGTACCTCGAGAGAGGCCCGAGCTAGAATCCGGGAGCACCTCAATGACATAGAGAAAGACAAGACCACTACTGGGGTTGCCAAACACTTTCTCTTTGATCATCAGGGTAATGTCAGCACCTTCAGGTGGATGATTATTGACGTAATCAAGAAAAAAACGAGAGGGGGTGATAGGGTTCAAGAGCTCTTCCGTAGGGAGGCTTATTGGATCTTTACACTCAATACACGAAGACCAGCCGGTATGAATATAACAGATGATATCATTAATTTCTGGGAAAAGTGAGGATATTTCTATAATGCCCGATTAGTACTTACAAATATAGGGACACTCAGAACCAGATATAATGACAGAAGATCAGTATCATATTCGGGGGTGACATGATTGAAATATTAATTTCCCCTATCTTGAGTTTAGCAGCCTTTAGTCTACATCCCAAACTTATATATTTTTTAAACATTCAGCAGGCATCATAGTTGATCCCCACAGAAATTGTGTAGTTGAGCACAGAGGGTAGATAAATTATACTATTTAAGATGCCTGAATATACTGCAGTATTGATGTTGGCAAATATAGCCTAAATATCAATCATGATTAAGTGAAATGGTTTAATAAATTAAGTATAGTACATGGAACTGACATACATAGTTCAGACAGTAGTCATTGGTAGACAAACAAGATCATGAGAGTGAGACACTGTGGTATTCTATGATGACAATGGCTATTGAAATAATGAGTATGAGTAGATGATGTTCAAGAATGTGATCGATGAATAGATACTTTCAAAGAGATCTGTGTGAGTGTGTGTGTATTTCATGGGGGGTAAGTGGACACTTTGCATGAAGTAGCATTTATTCCACAGCGTAGACTTTTTACAGCTTTAGTAGCCTAAGTACAGGAGGCGTGACCCCGGTTTGTGCACACACACATAGACAGATGAATTAAATATATATATTTTTGTCACTAGTCATGTATGTCAATAAAAGTGAACTGATTCTGTCATAGTATCATTATATTCATCACTTGTAGTCGAATAGATAGGGAGGATATGTAGAAAATGGGAGTACACACAATCAATGACGGACGAGCTAAAGGGGAGGAGAGAGTTTATTCATGTCTACAGGCAACCAATGAGATTGTGAGGGGGCTTATATAGCTCCACAGGTAAATTCAGAATATTGAGTCTATGAATAAGGCGAAACAGCCGAAACGCGTCAGACTGGCCTGTTTATGACATGAACAGCTGTTTTAAGCACTTGTTACTGCATGTTTGCATCAAGTTTTATAATATCCAATAAAATGAACGTTTTATCATAGCAGCATTCTGCTTCTTTTTGTACTACTACGGCAGAGGAGAGGGCCGTTGTCTGCTGCAATTGGGCTTGCAGCCCTTATCACCTGTTGGAGCTCCGGAGGCTTTACACTTACTTTACTGCCAGGATCGGTAAGGGGATTTGAAGTTTTCACATAGCCGGAATTTGGTCCAACAGGTAAACCAAGTCTGTCTCACCATTGGTCAGACAAGTTCACGTGTCGAGTGACCTCAGACGCCATCGGAGGAATCCCACGCCCTGGAAGCGTGGTGTAGCGAAGAGCCGAGGCTAAGGACTGACCGCGAACAGACGGGTGAGACTTTGGAAACAGCCGGAGAAGGTGAGACCATTGCCTAATATTTGTTTACTCACCGTTAGCAGTTCGGATTGGGGAGTCAGCGGAGCACTACTTACTTTGATTCATGTTGTAAGTTATGATTATTTTTTTAAGCCCCAAGGCAGAACATGCTGTGATCAGAGATTTTACCACAGAAAATGCAGCATGTCTTCAGAAAGAACAGGACACATGCAGGAACTGTAATCACTTTTGCTTTTCAGTGCTGCTTCACCTCAGACTGTTATCTTCAAACAGCACTCTGCTCTGCTGCACGGTGTAAGGTTTCCTTATCAGTGCAGCCAAAGTGAAGCGCTGTTTGAAGAAAACAGTCCAATACAGCGCAGTGCTACAAAATGGCAGCACATTGATCAATGATGGTTCTCCCATTATGTAAAGTTGTGACTCCTGAATGTTTAACATTCTTTTAAGCAATGTACCTTTTTTCCATGCTGCTAATTTGCTATTAAATGTTCAACTGCTGCAGTATATTATAAGACTTTAGAAAGTCCTTTATTCTCCAGTTAATCAACACATTGCTATTGAGCTGTGGCTTTCATGTAAATGCTTAATTTTAAAATTTAATTTAATTTTAAAATGACCTGCAGAAATTTTTTTACTAAAAAAAAAAAAGTTCTGCCTTTGGGTATAGAAGACCGGAGCTACTATGTCTTGTGAAAACGGTTACATCCGGCATTAGATATAAATAATGTGCAGGGGGAGGTATATCCCTATGCATATTATTGGAAATTGATTTATTGCCTGCCTTATGTACCCAGCAGTATCCATAACTATACCACTGTTCCTTTGATTCACATTTGTGTAAATACCACCACATTTTCAAAAATGGTACAAATATCCCTTAACATTTCTACGCCAGATGTCTCTTTATGCCGCCGCACACGCAGGCGACGTGAATGGTATGATACCTTGCTGGGGGGTACTGGTACTACACTTGGTGTCCTTAATGGTATAGACAATGAGGTTATCAATAACAAATTATCTAGCGCTGGTGCAGACATCGGCTCATCACTACACTTGATAGGACAATGGGCTCCTACAGTCTATGAGGCACAAAGAAAAGGCCTAGAGCTTGAGTCAAGTATGTATAGGTATTTGAATAACCTTACTATGGCTGTGGAAAACCTGGTATCAGATAGTGGTAGTTGGAGTCTTTGTGGTTTACGGTATGTATATATGAGTCAACAACGTTTAGATTTGGAAAACATTCTAATAATCCCCAAAACTGATAAATTACGCAGCTTGTTAACAATAGGACACAACAATGAAGATGTGTGGATACATATTGATACTACTAGTGTTAAGTGCGTAGAATGGGAATATAATGGTAATGTTTCTAAACACTCTTGCTTAGTGTCAATCACTGCATACACAGCTGGTATTGTTAAAGTAGCTTGTAAATTTTTCACATTACCACATCCAGTTTTTAATTTGTTGCATTCTAATTGGACATGGTGGAAACCTACATATCATGGAAAATATATATTTCCTCACGACAACACCACATCTTCACTTGAACATTGTGATCAGACTGATCATGGATTGGCGTGTCGTCATGCCTCTCCAAATTTTGAACCATGTTTATTAGCATCTGAGATTAATTTGTGCACATGGCAGGTATATCCTGTAAATTTCTCAGTAATGATAGAGATTGCACCCCAAACAGTATGCATGTCTACTAGTGTACCAGTAAATATTCCTTTGGTTGATAATCAGCTGCCATTCTCTGGATGTGTATTTAATATTAGTATTTTTACCTGGAAAGGTAGAAGCTATTTATTACACCCTGTACTAAATATTTACAAACATGCATTCTATGTGCCACATAACCTACCTATTTCTTCATATCAGTTGCCCTCCACCACGATTCTACAATTAATGATTGGGCAGAAAGAGTTGTTTAACACATTACAGCAACATGAAAAAGCTATTTTTCATGGTGAAATACAAACACATTTTGTTAAAGACAAGTTGATATCTGTATCTTCAAAAATACAGAATGCTCTAACACATCATTGGTATGATTCGCTGACCGGCTGGTCTACAACAGGTAATCAGATATTACAAATGTCATTCTACCCACTCATAATCATTGCAGTTATATTAATACTGTTAACAATATGGAATCTATATCTCACTTGCACTCTTCGCAGGAGAATTAAGGCCATTATTGAAAGGCATACTGAACATGAATATGAGAATTTATTAAGAGGCATACCTACCACATATGAAGTGCGTGATGATATATATGAGATCCCCAACATTGTAAACACTCATGTATAGTGCTCATTGTTGTGATCACTTTGTGATCAAAGAGGGGAGTGAAGAGATATATAGATATATACCTATATATCTAATAGGGCTCTATATAAAGCCTTGACATTTATGTTATATTACTGCATAATCATATAGTCATATAATCAAAGAGTTAAATATTTTAACAGAAATATTTAATACACTATATTCCTTTGTTTTTCTGTAATTTCTCAATATCAAAGCTAGCTTCACACATCCTGTACACGAATAATTGTGAAATGTCGGTTTTTGTTCCTGAATAAAAACCGCAATATTTGGGGATGTTTTTTTGCATTATCTAAATCGCTGATTATTACAATTTATAATGAAATTGTCGTATGCCCATGTTTGTAAATTGTCATATGCCCATATTTGTAAAAATGACTTCCCGTATTTTATGAACGCAGTTTTGTATAACAGGAGTGTGTTCGAGCATAATAAATTGGAGTTGTCAGAATACCTGTCCGTGTGTGTGTGGCTTATTTTGGCTTATTTGACGACTCTCCAGGACCTGCCTTTGTAAGTTGGTGACAAGTCTTGCAAGTCAGGTGATAAATATATCTTCGGCCGAAGAAAGGAAAATAAATTACCTACAAGGAGTGCAGAGATACAAGATTTTCTCCAACATAGGTGTGTCCGGTCCACGGCGTCATCCTTACTTGTGGGATATTCTCTTCCCCAACAGGAAATGGCAAAGAGCCCAGCAAAGCTGGTCACATGATCCCTCCTAGGCTCCGCCTACCCCAGTCATTCTCTTTGCCGTTGTACAGGCAACATCTCCACGGAGATGGCTTAGAGTTTTTTAGTGTTTAACTGTAGTTTTTATTATTCAATCAAGAGTTTGTTATTTTGAAATAGTGCTGGTATGTACTATTTACTCAGAAACAGAAAAGAGATGAAGATTTCTGTTTGTATGAGGAAAATGATTTTAGCAACCGTCACTAAAATCCATGGCTGTTCCACACAGGACTGTTGAGAGCAATTAACTTCAGTTGGGGGAACAGTGAGCAGTCTCTTGCTGCTTGAGGTATGACACATTCTAACAAGACGATGTAATGCTGGAAGCTGTCATTTTCCCTCTGGGATCCGGTAAGCCATGTTTATTACGATTGTAAATAAGGGCTTCAAAAAGGGCTTATTAAGACTGTAGACTTTTTTTGGGCTAAATCGATTGATTATTAACACATATTTAGCCTTGAGGAATCATTTTATCTGGGTATTTTGATATAATAATATCGGCAGGCACTGTTTTAGACACCTTATTCTTTAGGGGCTTTCCCAAAGCATAGGCAGAGCCTCATTTTCGCGCCGGTGTTGCGCACTTGTTTTTGAGAGGCATGGCATGCAGTCGCATGTGAGAGGAGATTTGATACTTAGAAAAGACTTTCTGAAGGCGTCATTTGGTATCGTATTCCCCTTGGGGCTTGGTTGGGTCTCAGCAAAGCAGATACCAGGGACTGTAAAGGGGTTAAAGTTCAAAACGGCTCCGGTTCCGTTGTTTTAAGGGTTAAAGCTTCCAAATTTGGTGTGCAATACTTTTAAGGCTTTAAGACACTGTGGTGAAAATTTGGTAAATTTTGAACAATTCCTTCATGTTTTTTCGCATTTGCAGTAATAAAGTGTGTTCAGTTTAAAATTTAAAGTGACAGTAACGGTTTTATTTTAAAACGTTTTTTGTACTTGTTATCAAGTTTATGCCTGTTTAACATGTCTGAACTACCAGATTGACTGTGTTCTGAATGTGGGGAAGCCAGAATTCCTATTCATTTAAATAAATGTGATTTATGTGACAATGACAATGATGCCCAAGATGATTCCTCAAGTGAGGGGAGTAAGCATGGTACTGCATCATTCCCTCCTTCGTCTACACGAGTCTTGCCCACTCAGGAGGCCCCTAGTACATCTAGCGCGCTAATACTCCTTACTATGCAACAATTAACGGCTGTAATGGATAATTCTGTCAAAAACATTTTAGCCAAAATGAACACTTATCAGCGTAAGCGCGACTGCTCTGTTTTAGATACTGAAGAGCATGACGACGCTGATATTAATATTTCTGAAGGGCCCCTAACTCAGTCTGATGGGGCCAGGGAGGTTTTGTCTGAGGGAGAAATTACTGATTCAGGGAACATTTCTCAACAAGCTGAACCTGATGTGATTGCATTTAAATTTAAGTTGGAACATCTCCGCATTTTGCTTAAGGAGGTATTATCCACTCTGGATGATTGTGACAAGTTGGTCATCCCAGAGAAACTATGTAAAATGGACAAGTTCCTAGAGGTGCCGGGGCTCCCAGAAGCTTTTCCTATACCCAAGCGGGTGGCGGACATTGTTAATAAAGAATGGGAAAGGCCCGGTATTCCTTTCGTCCCTCCCCCCATATTTAAAAAATTGTTTCCTATGGTCGACCCCAGAAAGGACTTATGGCAGACAGTCCCCAAGGTCGAGGGAGCGGTTTCCACTTTAAACAAACGCACCACTATACCCATAGAGGATAGTTGTGCTTTCAAAGATCCTATGGATAAAAAATTAGAAGGTTTGCTTAAAAAGATGTTTGTTCAGCAGGGTTACCTTCTACAACCAATTTCATGCATTGTCCCTGTCGCTACAGCCGCATGTTTCTGGTTCGATGAGCTGATAAAGGCGGTCGACAGTGATTCTCCTCCTTATGAGGAGATTAAGGACAGAATCAATGCTCTCAAATTGGCTAATTCTTTCACCCTAGACGCCACTTTGCAATTGGCTAGGTTAGCGGCTAAGAATTCTGGGTTTGCTATTGTGGCGCGCAGAGCGCTTTGGTTGAAATCTTGGTCGGCTGATGCGTCTTCCAAGAACAAGCTACTTAACATTCCTTTCAAGGGGAAAACGCTGTTTGGCCCTGACTTGAAAGAGATTATCTCGGATATCACTGGGGGTAAGGGCCACGCCCTTCCTCAGGATCGGCCTTTCAAGGCAAAAAATAAACCTAATTTCTTCTGTTATGTGTGATCAGTCCACGGGTCATCATTACTTCTGGGATATAACTCCTCCCCAACAGGAAATGCAAGAGGATTCACCCAGCAGAGCTGCATATAGCTCCTCCCCTCTACGTCAGTCCCAGTCATTCTCTTGCACCCAACGACTAGATAGGATGTGTGAGAGGACTATGGTGATTATACTTAGTTTTTATAACTTCAATCAAAAGTTTGTTATTTTACAATAGCACCGGAGCGTGTTATTACTTCTCTGGCAGAGTTTGAGGAAGAATCTACCAGAGTTTTTTACTATGATTTTAACCGGAGTAGTTAAGATCATATTGCTGTTCTCGGCCATCTGAGGGAGGTAAAAGCTTCAGATCAGGGGACAGCGGGCAGAGGAATCTGCATTGAGGTATGTAGCAGTTTTTATTTTCTGAATGGAATTGATGAGAAAATCCTGCCATACCGTTATAATGACATGTATGTATACACTTCAGTATTCTGGGGATGGTATTTCACCGGAACTACTCTGTTAAAAGTCACTAATCCTTTTAATAAGTATTTATCATGTTAAACGTTTTTGCTGGAATGTAGAATCGTTTACATTTCTGAGGTACTGAGTGAATAAATATTTGGGCATTATTTTCCACTTGGCAGTTGTTTGGTTTTTATTTGTGACAGTTTCGTTTCTCTTCACTGCTGTGTGTGAGGGAGGGGCCGTTTTTGGCGCTCTTTGCTACGCATCAAAAATTTCCAGTCAGTTACCCTTATATTTCCTGCATGATCCGGTTCATCTCCGACAGATCTCAGGGGTCTTCAAACTTCTTTGGAGGGAGGTAGATTCTCTCAGCAGAGCTGTGAGAATTTTATATTGACTGTGAATGAAAACGTTGCTCTGTAATTTTTATGTCAAATTTAATTATTGTTATTTTACTAATGGGAACAAACCTTTGCTAAGACTAACTGAAATTGTTACGAAGGAGTGGGATAGACCCGGTGTGCCGTTCTCACCCCCTCCAATATTTAGAAAGATGTTTCCAATAGACGCCACCACTCGGGACTTATGGCAAACGGTCCCTAAGGTGGAGGGAGCAGTTTCTACTTTAGCTAAGCGTACCACTATCCCGGTGGAGGATAGCTGTGCTTTTTCAGATCCAATGGATAAAAAATTAGAGGGTTACCTTAAGAAAATGTTTGTTCAACAAGGTTTTATATTGCAACCCCTTGCATGTATCGCGCCGATTACGGCTGCGGCAGCATTTTGGATTGAGTCTCTGGAAGAGAACCTTAGTTCATCTACGCTAGACGACATTACGGACAGGCTTAGAGTCCTTAAACTAGCTAATTCATTCATTTCGGAGGCCGTAGTACATTTAACCAAACTTACGGCTAAGAACTCAGGATTCGCCATACAGGCACGTAGGGCGCTGTGGCTAAAATCCTGGTCAGCTGATGTTACTTCTAAGTCCAAATTACTTAATATACCTTTCAAGGGGCAGTCTTTATTTGGGCCCGGTTTGAAAGAAATTATCGCTGACATTACAGGAGGTAAGGGCCACGCCCTACCTCAAGACAAAGCCAAAGCTAAGGCTAGACAGTCTAATTTTCGTCCCTTTCGGAATTTCAAAACAGGAGCAGCATCAACCTCCACTGCACCAAAACAGGAGGGAGCTGTTGCTCGTTACAGGCAAGGCTGGAAGCCTAACCAGTCCTGGAACAAGAGCAAGCAGGCCAGGAAACCTGCTGCTGCCCCAAAGACAGCATGAACCGAGAGCCCCCGATCCGGGACCGGATCTAGTGGGGGGCAGACTTTCTCTCTTCGCCCAGGCCTGGGCAAGAGATGTTCAGGATCCCTGGGCGCTAGAGATCATATCTCAGGGATACCTTCTAGACTTCAAATTATCTCCCCCAAGAGGGAGATTTCATCTGTCAAGGTTGTCAACAAACCAGATAAAGAAAGAAGCGTTTCTACGCTGTGTACAAGATCTGTTATTAATGGGAGTGATCCATCCGGTTCCGCGGTCGGAACAAGGACAAGGGTTCTACTCAAACCTGTTTGTGGTTCCCAAAAAAGAGGGAACTTTCAGGCCAATCTTAGATTTAAAGATTCTAAACAAATTCCTAAGAGTTCCATCGTTCAAAATGGAAACTATTCGGACAATCTTACCCATGATCCAAAAGGGTCAGTACATGACCACAGTGGATTTAAAAGATGCTTACCTTCACATACCGATTCACAAAGATCATCACCGGTATCTAAGGTTTGCCTTCTTAGACAGGCACTACCAGTTTGTAGCTCTTCCATTCGGATTGGCTACGGCTCCAAGAATCTTCACAAAGGTTCTGGGTGCCCTTCTGGCGGTACTAAGACCGCGAGGGATTTCGGTAGCTCCGTACCTAGACGACATTCTAATACAAGCTTCAAGCTTTCAAATTGCCAAGTCTCATACAGAGTTAGTTCTGGCATTTCTAAGGTCGCATGGATGGAAAGTGAACGAAAAGAAGAGTTCTCTTTTTCCTCTCACAAGAGTTCCATTCTTGGGGACTCTTATAGATTCTGTAGAAATGAAGATTTACCTGACAGAAGACAGGTTAACAAAGCTTCAAAATGCATGCCGTGTCCTTCATTCCATTCAACACCCGTCAGTAGCTCAATGCATGGAGGTGATCGGCTTAATGGTAGCGGCAATGGACATAGTACCCTTTGCACGCCTACACCTCAGACCGCTGCAATTGTGCATGCTAAGTCAGTGGAATGGGGATTACTCAGATTTGTCCTCTACTCTGAATCTGAATCAAGAGACCAGAAATTCTCTTCTATGGTGGCTTTATCGGCCACACCTGTCCAGGGGGATGCCATTCAGCAGGCCAGACTGGACAATTGTAACAACAGACGCCAGCCTACTAGGTTGGGGCGCTGTCTGGAATTCTCTGAAGGCTCAGGGACTATGGAATCAGGAGGAGAGTCTCCTTCCAATAAACATTCTGGAATTGAGAGCAGTTCTCAATGCCCTTCTGGCTTGGCCCCAATTAACAACTCGGGGGTTCATCAGGTTTCAGTCGGACAACATCACGACTGTAGCTTACATCAACCATCAGGGAGGGACAAGAAGCTCCCTAGCAATGATGGAAGTATCAAAGATAATTCGCTGGGCAGAGTCTCACTCTTGCCACCTGTCAGCAATCCACATCCCGGGAGTGGAGAACTGGGAGGCGGATTTCTTGAGTCGCCAGACTTTTCATCCGGGGGAGTGGGAACTTCATCCGGAGGTCTTTGCCCAAATACTTCGACGTTGGGGCAAACCAGAGATAGATCTCATGGCGTCTCGACAGAACGCCAAACTTCCTCACTACGGGTCCAGATCCAGGGATCCGGGAGCGGTTCTGATAGATGCTTTAACAGCACCTTGGAACTTCGGGATGGCTTATGTGTTTCCACCCTTCCCGCTGCTTCCTCGATTGATTGCCAAAATCAAACAGGAGAGAGCATCAGTGATTCTAATAGCGCCTGCATGGCCACGCAGGACTTGGTATGCAGATCTAGTGGACATGTCATCCTGTCCGCCTTGGTCTCTACCTCTAAGACAGGACCTTCTGATACAGGGTCCATTCAAACATCAAAATCTAACTTCTCTGAAGCTGACTGCTTGGAAATTGAACGCTTGATTTTATCAAAACGTGTTTTTTTCTGAGTCGGTTATTGATACCCTGATACAGGCTAGGAAGCCTGTTACCAGAAGGATTTACCATAAAATATGGCGTAATTACCTACACTGGTGCGAATCCAAAGGTTACTCCTGGAGTAAGGTTAGGATCGCTAGGATATTGTCCTTTCTACAAGAAGGTTTAGAAAAGGGTTTATCAGCTAGTTCATTAAAGGGACAGATTTCAGCTCTGTCCATCTTGTTACACAGGCGTCTGTCAGAAAATCCAGACGTCCAGGCCTTTTGTCAGGCTTTAGCTAGGATCAAGCCTGTGTTTAAAGCTGTTGCTCCGCCATGGAGTTTAAACTTAGTTCTTAACGTTTTACAGGGTGTTCCGTTTGAACCCCTTCATTCCATTGATATAAAATTGTTATCTTGGAAAGTTCTGTTTTTAATGGCTATTTCCTCGGCTCGAAGAGTCTCTGAGTTATCAGCCTTACATTGTGATTCTCCTTATCTGATTTTTCACTCAGACAAGGTAGTTCTGCGTACTAAACCTGGGTTCTTACCTAAGGTAGTCACTAACAGGAATATCAATCAAGAGATTGTTGTTCCATCCTTGTGTCCAAATCCTTCTTCAAAGAAGGAACGTCTTCTACACAATCTGGATGTAGTTCGTGCCCTCAAGTTCTACTTGCAGGCAACTAAAGATTTTCGCCAAACTTCTTCCCTGTTTGTCGTTTATTCTGGACAGAGGAGAGGTCAAAAAGCTTCTGCTACCTCTCTCTCTTTTTGGCTTCGTAGCATAATACGTTTAGCCTATGAGACTGCTGGACAGCAGCCTCCTGAAAGAATTACAGCTCACTCCACTAGAGCTGTGGCTTCCACTTGGGCCTTTAAGAATGAGGCCTCTGTTGAACAGATTTGCAAGGCTGCAACTTGGTCTTCGCTTCATACTTTTTCCAAATTTTACAAATTTGACATTTTTGCTTCTTCGGAGGCTATTTTTGGGAGAAAGGTTCTTCAGGCAGTGGTTCCTTCTGTATAATGAGCCTGCCTATCCCTCCCGTCATCCGTGTACTTTTGCTTTGGTATTGGTATCCCAGAAGTAATGATGACCCGTGGACTGATCACACATAACAGAAGAAAACATAATTTATGCTTACCTGATAAATTCCTTTCTTCTGTTGTGTGATCAGTCCACGGCCCGCCCTGTTTTAAGGCAGGTAAATATCTTTTAAATTATACTCCAGTCACCACTTCACCCTTGGTTACTCCTTTCTCGTTGATTCTTGGTCGAATGACTGGGACTGACGTAGAGGGGAGGAGCTATATGCAGCTCTGCTGGGTGAATCCTCTTGCATTTCCTGTTGGGGAGGAGTTATATCCCAGAAGTAATGATGACC
The DNA here is from genome assembly GCF_027579735.1 of Bombina bombina. Lineage (NCBI taxonomy): Eukaryota > Metazoa > Chordata > Amphibia > Anura > Bombinatoridae > Bombina > Bombina bombina. Next base: position 175,455,122 of record NC_069506.1, on the reverse strand, counting down.
CGTGGACTGATCACACAACAGAAGAAAGGAATTTATCAGGTAAGCATAAATTATGTTTTTCGTCCCTTTCGTAGAAACGGACCAGCCCAAAGTGCTACGTCCTCTAAGCAAGAGGGTAATACTTCTCAAGCCAAGCCAGCTTGGAGACCAATGCAAGGCTGGAACAAGGGAAAGCAGGCCAAGAAACCTGCCACTGCTACCAAGACAGCATGAAATGTTGGCCCCCGATCCGGGACCGGATCTGGTGGGGGGCAGACTCTCTCTCTTCGCTCAGGCTTGGGCAAGAGATGTTCTGGATCCTTGGGCGCTAGAAATAGTCTCCCAAGGTTATCTTCTGGAATTCAAGGGACTTCCCCCAAGGGGGAGGTTCCACAGGTCTCAGTTGTCTTCAGACCACATAAAAAGACAGGCATTCTTACATTGTGTAGAAGACCTGTTAAAAATGGGAGTGATTCATCCCGTTCCATTAAGAGAACAAGGGATGGGGTTCTACTCCAATCTGTTTATAGTTCCCAAAAAAGAGGGAACGTTCAGACCAATCTTAGATCTCAAGATCTTAAACAAGTTTCTCAAGGTTCCATCGTTCAAGATGGAAACCATTCGAACTATTCTTCCTTCCATCCAGGAAGGTCAATTCATGACCACGGTGGATTTAAAGGATGCGTATCTACATATTCCTATCCACAAGGAACATCATCGGTTCCTGAGGTTCGCATTCCTGGACAAACATTACCAGTTCGTGGCGCTTCCTTTCGGATTAGCCACTGCTCCAAGGATTTTCACAAAGGTACTAGGGTCCCTTCTAGCTGTGCTAAGACCAAGGGGCATTGCTGTAGTACCTTACTTGGACGACATTCTGATTCAAGCGTCGTCCCTTCCTCAAGCAAAGGCTCACACGGACATTGTCCTGGCCTTTCTCAGATCTCACGGATGGAAAGTGAACGTGGAAAAGAGTTCTCTATCTCCGTCAACAAGGGTTCCCTTCTTGGGAACAATAATAGACTCCTTAGAAATGAGGATTTTTCTGACAGAGGCCAGAAAAACAAAACTTCTAGACTCTTGTCGGATACTCCATTCCGTTCCTCTTCCTTCCATAGCTCAGTGCATGGAAGTGATCGGGTTGATGGTAGCGGCAATGGACATAGTTCCTTTTGCACGCATTCATCTAAGACCATTACAACTGTGCATGCTCAGTCAGTGGAATGGGGACTATACAGACTTGTCTCCGAAGATACAAGTAAATCAGAGGACCAGAGACTCACTCCGTTGGTGGCTGTCCCTGGACAACCTGTCACGAGGGATGACATTCTGAAGACCAGAGTGGGTCATTGTCACGACCGACGCCAGTCTGATGGGCTGGGGCGCGGTCTGGGGATCCCTGAAAGCTCAGGGTCTTTGGTCTCGGGAAGAATCTCTTCTACCGATAAATATTCTGGAACTGAGAGCGATATTCAATGCTCTCAAGGCTTGGCCTCAGCTAGCGAGGGCCAAGTTCATACGGTTTCAATCAGACAACATGACAACTGTTGCGTACATCAACCATCAGGGGGGAACAAGGAGTTCCCTGGCGATGGAAGAAGTGACCAAAATCATTCTATGGGCGGAGTCTCACTCCTGCCACCTGTCTGCTATCCACATCCCAGGAGTGGAAAATTGGGAAGCGGATTTTCTGAGTCGTCAGACATTGCATCCGGGGGAGTGGGAACTCCATCCGGAAATCTTTGCCCAAGTCACTCAGCTGTGGGGCATTCCAGACATGGATCTGATGGCCTCTCGTCAGAACTTCAAAGTTCCTTGCTACGGGTCCAGATCCAGGGATCCCAAGGCGGCTCTAGTGGATGCACTAGTAGCACCTTGGACCTTCAAACTAGCTTATGTGTTCCCGCCGTTTCCTCTCATCCCCAGGCTGGTAGCCAGGATCAATCAGGTGAGGGCGTCGGTGATCTTGATAGCTCCTGCGTGGCCACGCAGGACTTGGTACGCAGATCTGGTGAATATGTCATCGGCTCCTCCTTGGAAGCTACCTTTGAGACGAGACCTTCTTGTTCAGGGTCCGTTCGAACATCCGAATCTGGTTTCACTCCAGCTGACTGCTTGGAGATTGAACGCTTGATCTTATCGAAGCGAGGATTCTCAGATTCTGTTATCGATACTCTTGTTCAGGCCAGAAAGCCTGTAACCAGAAAGATTTACCACAAAATTTGGAAAAAATATATCTGTTGGTGTGAATCTAAAGGATTCCCTTGGGACAAGGTTAAGATTCCTAGGATTCTATCCTTCCTTCAAGAAGGATTGGAAAAAGGATTATCTGCAAGTTCCCTGAAGGGACAGATTTCTGCCTTGTCTGTGTTACTTCACAAAAAGCTGGCCGCTGTGCCAGATGTTCAAGCCTTTGTTCAGGCTCTGGTTAGAATTAAGCCTGTTTACAAACCTTTGACTCCTCCTTGGAGTCTCAATTTAGTTCTTTCAGTTCTTCAGGGGGTTCCGTTTGAACCCTTGCATTCCGTTGATATTAAGTTATTATCTTGGAAAGTTTTGTTTTTAGTTGCAATTTCTTCTGCTAGAAGAGTTTCAGAATTATCTGCTCTGCAGTGTTCTCCTCCTTATCTGGTGTTCCATGCAGATAAGGTGGTTTTACGTACTAAACCTGGTTTTCTTCCAAAAGTTGTTTCTAACAAAAACATTAACCAGGAGATTATCGTACCTTCTCTGTGTCCGAAACCAGTTTCAAAGAAGGAACGTTTGTTGCACAATTTGGATGTTGTTCGCGCTCTAAAATTCTATTTAGATGCTACAAAGGATTTTAGACAAACATCTTCCTTGTTTGTTGTTTATTCTGGTAAAAGGAGAGGTCAAAAAGCAACTTCTACCCCTCTCTCTTTTTGGATTAAAAGCATCATCAGATTGGCTTACGAGACTGTCGGACGGCAGCCTCCCGAAAGAATCACAGCTCATTCCACTAGGGCTGTGGCTTCCACATGGGCCTTCAAGAACGAGGCTTCTGTTGATCAGATATGTAGGGCAGCGACTTGGTCTTCACTGCACACTTTTACCAAATTTTACAAGTTTGATACTTTTGCTTCTTCTGAGGCTATTTTTGGGAGAAAGGTTTTGCAAGCCGTGGTGCCTTCCATTTAGGTGACCTGATTTGCTCCCTCCCTTCATCCGTGTCCTAAAGCTTTGGTATTGGTTCCCACAAGTAAGGATGACGCCGTGGACCGGACACACCTATGTTGGAGAAAACAGAATTTATGTTTACCTGATAAATTACTTTCTCCAACGGTGTGTCCGGTCCACGGCCCGCCCTGGTTTTTTTAATCAGGTCTGATAATTTATTTTCTTTAACTACAGTCACCACGGTACCATATGGTTTCTCCTATGCAAATATTCCTCCTTAACGTCGGTCGAATGACTGGGGTAGGCGGAGCCTAGGAGGGATCATGTGACCAGCTTTGCTGGGCTCTTTGCCATTTCCTGTTGGGGAAGAGAATATCCCACAAGTAAGGATGACGCCGTGGACCGGACACACCGTTGGAGAAAGTAATTTATCAGGTAAACATAAATTCTGTTTCTCTACGCATAGTATTTAATCTAATCTAAATATTGAGCTCTATTAAAAAAAGCCAATGTTTTTTTCTAATACAAAATTAGTATAAATATTAATTCAACAGTATTTCAAAGAGCATTTGAAGAACTCTGAATTTACAGGATTCAATGAAGCAATTCCAACAGAGGACTGAAGTATATAATTATGCTCATTGTTTTTAAAGCCGTGGGTGCCAAGCTGGATTTAGAATAGGATAAAAGGAGAGAAGCGCAGGACGCAATTCAAGTGTAGATATATTTATTCAGGTGGAACACACAAAATATTATACTCACAAGAGTTCAAATAAAAACAGGCACATCATAATTAAAGTTGTCCCTCATAAACGTCACCTCTTAGCCAAAAATTTTTTTTGCCGTGGGCTGCTGTACAAGGTAAAAACGGCGATCGATTGAATCAAATAAAGGAGCTTTCTACATAAAGTATCTTATACTTCATGAATGAAAGTCCCCTTTATTTGTTTCAATAGTAAATCCTAGCGTTTGTAAAACGCTAGGATTTACTTTCACTTTAATAGAAGTAAATTGGAAAGTTGTTTAAAATTGTATGATCTACCTGTATATGAATAATGAAAGAATAATGAAAGAAAAACACAATATAGACATGTAGAAGATAATACTGGAGTATAAATCCCAAACCTTTTAATAAACATAAAACCCAATCTTTTGAAGGCTGGACATCCCCACAGATACAACAGGACAGATGCATGTATGATTCATGGATCCAGTGATAATCATTGGAATACTCCTCACATGTTGCTTTGCCTAATTCTCCAAGTTTATGTTGAATACAATGACTATGTCCTCTACCATTCAGGTCTAACTAGGAAATGTTGTGTTGCATGTTGTGAAGCTGGTAAGATGAGAATATCAAAAGGCAACCTCAAAGGAGGGCGTTTGGACCCTTAAGTTTGTGAGCATGATATACTGAGAGGAGTAAAAATATTTCTTCATCTGTATAAAATTGCAAAATCTTCAATTACTGCAACAGGAAGAATCAGCCCTGATAGCCAGTAAATTCTTCCAAGCCCCGACCTCAGGAGAGGAGTGGCAGTGCAGTCAAGGTCCGGACTTTCAATCCTGCTCTCTTGTTGTTTGCCATGTGTGTTGGTAAAGCCGCTTCACTATTCTCTCCTCACTCTTTGGGCCTATTGATTAAAAACTCGCTGGCATGGAGAGAAATCATGCAAAATCATTGGGGGCTTTTTTTGAGCATTATATTACAATGTATATGTGTCTCCTAAAATTAGACCTCACAGTACTGCAAACACCTCTTAGGTAATCTTTCCAGAGCTTTAGCTCATCCAGCCCTTTGTGTCTTTTTCAGTTACCCCCTCTGAAACCTACTCCCAAGAGGGCGCAGGGCAGTTTGTCCCACTTGTGCCTAAATGTTTAGTCAACATGAGTGCAAAAAAGAATCATTCTTAAACGGATAATAGTTTATATAAAATATAGGGCCCCCCTCATCTAAGAAATATTAGAAATTTTACAGTTGATCTAAAAAGCTATACAGTTTTCTAATACTCATTAAGATGTATATAACTGTGCAAGAAACACTAGTATATAAGTAGGGATGCACTGAAATTTTGGCCGCAGAAACGTTTTGGCTATTTTGGTTTTTGGTTATTTTGCCTGTTATTTTCAATTAAAATTATTGTGTAGCATGTTTCAAATTTGGATAATTGGTATATAAAAAAAAAACATGTTAAATCTGATTCTGTTACATATAACTAAATTATACAGTATATTGATACTTAATATTGTTTTAAGTAAGGCTGCACCAAAATTTTGGTCGCAGACAAATTTAGCCGAAAATGGCATTTTCTCCAACATAGGTGTGTCCGGTCCACGGCGTCATCCTTACTTGTGGGATATTCTCTTCCCCAACAGGAAATGGCAAAGAGCCCAGCAAAGCTGGTCACATGATCCCTCCTAGGCTCCGCCTTCCCCAGTCATTCTCTTTGCCGTTGTACAGGCAACATCTCCACGGAGATGGCTTAGAGTTTTTTGGTGTTTAGATGTAGTTTTTATTCTTCAATCAAGAGTTTGTTATTTTAAAATAGTGCTGGTATGTACTATTTACTCTGAAACAGGAAAGAGATGAAGATTTCTGTTTGTAAGAGGAAAATGATTTTAGCAACCGTTACTAAAATCGATGGCTGTTTCCACACAGGACTGTTGAGAGGAATTAACTTCAGTTGGGGGAAACAGTGAGCAGACTTTTGCTGCTTGAGGTATGACACATTTCTAACAAGACTCGGTAATGCTGGAAGCTGTCATTTTCCCTATGGGAACCGGTAAGCCATTTTCTTAGTTTAAGTAAAAGAATAAAGGGCTTCATTAGGGCTTAAAAAACTGGTAGACATTTTTCTGGGCTAAAACGATTACTTTACTAAGTATATTTGGCAGACTATTACTTTTAATAGTTGTTAAATCTTGGGGATTGTTTTAATAAAAACGGCAGGCACTGTATTGGACACCTTTTTCACTGGGGGCCTTTTCTAGTCATAGACAGAGCCTCATTTTCGCGCCTCTAATGCGCAGTTGTTTTTGGAAAGCATGGCATGCAGATGCATGTGTGAGGAGCTAAGAACCACTGAAAAAGCTTATAGAAGGCATCATTTGGTATCGTATTCCCCTCTGGGCTTGGTTGGGTCTCAGCAAAGCAGATACCTGGGACTGTATAGGGGTTAAATGTAAAAACAGCTCCGGTTCCGTTATTTTAAGGGTTAAAGCTTTCAAATTTGGTGTGCAATACTTTTAAGGCTTTAAGTTACTGTGGTGAAATTTTGGTGAAATTTGAACAATTCCTTCATACTTTTTCACATATTCAGTAATAAAGTGTGTTCAGTTTGAAATTTAAAGGGACAGTAACGGTTTTATTGTAAAACGTTTTTTGTGCTTTGTTGACAAGTTTAAGCCTGTTTAACATGTCTGAACCATCAGATAACGATGTTCTATATGTATGAAAGCCAATGTGTCTCCCCATTTAAATATATGTGATATATTTGTGTCATAATGTCCAAACAAAGTAGGGATAATAATGCCATAGATATGATATTGCCCAAGATGATTCCTCTAATGAGGGGAGTAAGCATGGTACTGCATCATCCCCCCCTTCTGTGTCTACACCAGTTTTGCCCACACAAGAGGCCCCTAGTACATCTAGTGCGCCAATACTTATTACCATACAACAATTAATGGCTGTAATGGATAATTCTATTGCATGCATTTTTTTCCAAAATGCCTACTTATCAGAGAAAGCGTGATTGCTCTGTTTTAAACACTGAAGAGCAAGAGGACGCTGATGATATCTGTTCTGACATACCCTCACACCTATCTGAAGGGGCCAGGAGGGAGGTTTTGTCTGAGGGAGAAATTTCAGATTCAGGGAAAATTTCTCAACAAGCAGAACCTGATATTGTAACTTTTAAATTAAAATTTCAACATCTCCACGCACTACTTAAGGAGGTATTATCTACTCTGGATGATTGTGACAATTTGGTCATTCCAGAGAAATTAGGTAAGATGGACAAGTTCATAGAGGTTCCGGTGCCCCCCGATGTTTTTCCTATACCCAAGCGGGTGGCGGACATAGTAAATAAGGAGTGGGAAAGGCCCGGCATACCTTTTGTCCTCCCCCTATATTTAAGAAATTAGTTCCTATAGTCGACCCCAGAAAGGACTTATAGCATACAGTCCCCAAGGTCGTGGGGGCGGTTTCTACTCTAAACAAACGCACTTCTATTCCTATAGAAGATAGTTGTGCTTTCAAGATCCTATGGATTAAAGGTTAGAGGGTTTGCTTAAAAAGATGTTTGTTCAGCAAGGTTACCTTCTACAACCAATTTCATGCATTGTTCCTGTCACTACAGCTGCGTGTTTCTGGTTCGAAGAACTAGAAAAGTCGCTCAATAAAGAATCTTCGTACGAGGAGGTTTTGGACAGAGTTCAAGCTCTTAAATTGGCTAACTCTTTTTTATTTTAGATGCCGCTTTGCAATTAGCTAGATTAGCGGCGAATAATTCAGGGTTTGCTATCGTGGCGCGCAGAGCGCTTTTGCTTAACATCCCTTTCAAGGGTAAAACACTGTTTGGCCCTGACTTGAAAGAGATTATTTCAGACATCACTGGGGGAAAGGGCCACGCCCTTCCTCTGGATAGGTCTTTTAAGGCTAAAAAGAAGCCAAATTTTCGTCCCTTTCGCAGAAACGGACCAGCCTCAAATTCTACACCCTCTAAGCAAGAGGGTAATACTTCTCAAACCAAGCCAGCCTGGAGGCCGATGCAAGGCTGGAACAAGGGTAAGCAGGCCAAGTCACCTGCCACTGCTACCAAAACAGCATGAAGTGTTGGCCCCCGATCTGGGAAGGATCTGGTGGGGGGCAGACTTTCTCTCTTTGCTCAGGCTGGGGCAAGAGATGTTCAGGATCTTTGGGCGCTAGAAATAGTTTCTCAAGGTTATCTCCTGGAATTCAGGGAACTACCCCCAAGGGGAAGGTTCCACGGGTCTCAATTATCTTCGAACAGGCATTCTTACACTGTGTAGAAGACCTGTTAAGCATGGGAGTGATTCATCCTGTTCCATTAGGAGAACAAGGGATGGGTTTTTACTCCAACCTGTTCATAATTCCCAAAAAAGAGGGAACATTCAGACCTATTTTAGATCTCAAGATTCTAAACAAGTTTCTAAGGGTTTCATCATTCAAAATGGAAACCATTCGAACGATCCTTCCTACCATCCAGGAAGGTCAATTCATGACCACGGTGGACTTAAAGGATGCGTACCTACGTATTCCTATCCACAAGGAACATTTTCGGTTCCTAAGGTTCGCCTTTCTGGACAAGCATTACCTGTGGCACTTCCATTCGGATTAGCCACTGCTCCAAGGATTTTCACAAGGGTACTAGGGTCCCTTCTAGCGGTGCTAAGACCAAGGGGCATTGCAGTAGTACCTTACTTGGACGACATCCTGATTCAAGTGTCGTCTCTGTCAAAAGCAAGGGCTCATACGGACATTGTCCTAGCCTTTCTCAGATCTCACAGGTGGAAAGTGAACATAGAAAAAAGTTCTCTGTCCCCGTCAACAAGAGTTCCCTTCTTGGGAACAATAATAGTTTCCTTAGAAATGAAGGTTTTTCTGACAGAGGCCAGAAAATCAAAACTTCTAAGCTCTTGTCAGGTACTTCATTCTGTTCTTCTTCCTTCCATAGCGCAGTCCATGGAAGTAATAGGGTTGATGGTTGCGGCAATGGACATAGTTCCTTTTGCACGAATTCATCTAAGACCATTGCACCTGGGCATGCTCAGACAGTGGAATGGGGATTATACAGACTTGTCTCCGACGATACAAGTAGATCAAATAACTAGAGATTCACTCCGTTGGTGGCTGACCCTGGACAACCTGTCACAGGGAATGAGCTTCCGCAGACCAGAATAGGTCATTGTCACGACCGACGCCAGTCTGGTGGGCTGGGGCGCGGTCTGGGAACCCCTGAAAACTCAGGGTCTATGGTTTCGGGAAGACTCTCTTCTCCCGATAAACATAATGGAACTGAGAGCGATATTCAATGCTCTCAAGGCTTGGCCTCGACTAGCAAAGGCCAAATTCATAAGGTTTCAATCAGTCATCATGACGACTGTTACATATATCAACCATCAGGGGGTAACAAGGAGTTCCCTGGCGATGGAGGAGCATCCGGGGGAGTGGGAACTCCATCTGGAAATCTTTGCCCAAATAACTCAATTATGGGGCATTCCAGACTTGGTTCTGATGGCCTCTCGTCAGAACTTCATGGTCCCTTGTTACGGGTCCAAATCCAGGGATCCCAAGGCGACTCTATTGGATACAATAGTAGCACCTTGGATCTTCAACCTAGCTTATGTATTCCCACCGTTTCCTCTCATTCCCAGGCTGGTAGCCAGGATCAATCTGGAGAGGGCTTCGGTGACCTTGATAGTTCCTGTGTGGCCACGCAGGACTTGGTATGCAGACCTGGTGAATGTGTCATCGGCTCCACCATGGAAGCTACCTTTGAGACAGGACCTTCTTATTCAGGGTCCATTCGAACATCCGAATCTGGTTTTCCTCCAACTGACTGCTTGGAGTTTGAACGCTTGATTTTATCAAAGCGTGGGTTTTCAGATTCTGTAATAGATACTCTTATTCAGGCTAGAAAGCCTGTAACTAGAAAAATTTACCATAATATATGGAAAAAATATATCTGTTGGTGTGAATCTAAAGGATTCCTATGGAACAAGATAAAAATTCCTAAGATTCTTTCCTTTCTACAAGAAGGTTTGGAGAAAGGCTTTTCTGCGAGTTCTCTGAAGGGACAGATCTCTGCTTTATCTGTTTTACTTCACAAAAGGCTGGCAGCTGTGCCAGACGTTTAAGCGTTTGTTCAGGCTCTGGTTAGAATCAAGCCTGTTTACAGACCTTTGACTCTTCCCTGGAGTCTTAATCTAGTTCTTTCAGTTCTTCAAGGGGTTCCGTTTGAACCCTTACATTCCATAGATATTAAGTTATTATCTTGGAAAGTTTTGTTTTAGGTTGCAATTTCTTCCGCTAGAAGAGTTTCTGAGTTATCTGCTCTGCAGTGTTCTCCGCCCTATCTGGTCCATGCAGATAAGGTGGTTTTTACGTACTGAGCCTGGTTTTCTTCCGAAGGTTGTTTCCAACAAAAATATTAACCAGGAGATAGTTGTACCTTCTTTGTGTCCGAATCCAGTTTCATAGAAGGAACGTTTGTTACACAATTTGGACGTTGTCCGTGCTCTAAAATTCTATTTAGATGCTACAAAGGATTTCAGACAAACATCTTCCTTGTTTGTTGTTTATTCTGGTAAAAGGAGAGGTCAAAAAGCAACTTCTACCTCTCTATCTTTTTGGCTTAAAAGCATCATCAGATTGGCTTATGAGACTGCCGGACGGCAGCCTCCTGAAAGAATCACAGCTCATTCCACTAGGGCCGTGGCTTCCACATGGGCCTTTAAGAACGAGGCTTCTGTTGATCAGATATGTAAGGCAGCGACTTGGTCTTCACTGCACACTTTTACCAAATTTTACAAATTTGATACTTTTGCTTCTTCTGAGGCTATTTTTGGGAGAAAGGTTTTGCAAACCGTGGTGCCTTCCATCTAGGTGACCTGATTTGCTCCCTCCCATCATCCGTGTCCTAAAGCTTTGGTATTGGTTCCCACAAGTAAGGATGACGCCGTGGACCGGACACACCTATGTTGGAGAAAACAGAATTTATGTTTACCTGATAAATTACTTTCTCCAACGGTGTGTCCGGTCCTGGTTTGTTAATCAGGTCTGATGATTTATTTTCTTTAACTACAGTCACCACGGTATCATATGATTTCTCCTATGCAAATATTCCTCCTTTACGTCGGTCGAATGACTGGGGAAGGCGGAGCCTAGGAGGGATCATGTGACCAGCTTTGCTGGGCTCTTTGCCATTTCCTGTTGGGGAAGAGAATATCCCACAAGTAAGGATGACGCCGTGGACCGGACACACCGTTGGAGAAAGTAATTTATCAGGTAAACATAAATTCTGTTTTTTGCCTGTTTTTTTTTCTTGGTAAAATTATTGTATAGCATACGTCCTCCAAAAAAATACAGTTAATGACCGAGGAGGTACCCTACACGTCGTCGATCTTGGAAAGCGGTGGAAGCGATCCTGATCGCTTCCAGCCACTTTCTGGTTACTGCAGTGATGCTTTGATATAGAGGCATCCTGCAATAACCATACTTGGCCATCCGATGCAGAGAGAGACACTCTGTGGCCCTCTCTGCATTGGACATCGATGGCCGCAATCGATGGTGGGTGGGCGGCCATCGATGGCTCCTAGGCTGAAGAGGGGGGCGGGATCGTGGGCGGGTAGCCGGGGGCGCACGGGGGACGGGAGCAGGTGGGAACCACTACACTACAAATGTTTTGAGAAAAGTGGGAGAGAGAGGGGAGGGAATGGATATAAAAAGGATCTAAGGGATCTGGGAGGAGGTGGGGGAAGCTACACTTAAGATGGCGGGGACAATTGTGGGGTGGGGGAGGGAAGAGAGCTGTTTGGGAGGGATCAGGGGGTGTGATGTGTCAGGTGGTTGGCTGATCTCTACACTAAAGCTAAAATTAACCCTGCAAGCTCCCTAATTAACCCTTTCACTGCTAGACATAATACATGTGTGATGCGCAGCTGCATTTAGCGGCCTTCTAATTACCAAAAAGCAAAGCCAAAGCCATATATGTCTGCTTTTCTGAACAAAGGGGATCCCAGAGAAGCATTTACAACCATTTGTGCCATAATCGCACAAGCTGTTTGTAAATAATTTCAGTGAGAAACCTAGAGTTAGTGAAAAAGTGAACAATTTTTTTTATTTGATCGCATTTGGCAGTGAAATGGTGGCATGAAATATACCAAATGGGCCTAGATCAATACTTTGGGTTGTCTACCACACTAAAGCTAAAATTAACCCTACAAGCTCCCTAATTAACCCCTTCACTGCTGGGCATAATACACGTGTGGTGCTCTGTGGCATTTATCATCCTAATTACCAAAAAGCAAAGCCAAAGCCATATATGTCTATTTCTGAACAAAGGGGATCCCAGAGAAGCATTTACAACCATTTATGCCATAATTGCACAAGTTGTTTGTAAATAATTTCAGTGAGAAACCTTAAGTTTGTGAAAAAGTGAACAATTTTTTTTTTTTTTTTGATCGCATTTGGTGGTGATATGGTGGCATGAAACATAGAAAAATGGGCCTAGATCAATACTTTGGGTTGTCTTCTAAAAAAAATATATACATGTCAAGGGATATTCAGGGATTCCTGAAAGATATCCGAGTCCCAATGTAACTAGCGCTAATTTTGAAAAAAAGTGGTTTGGAAATAAAGTGCTACTTGTATTTATTGTCCTATAACTTGCAAAGAACATGTAAACATTGGGTATTTCTAAACTCAGGATAAAATTTAGAAACTATTTAGCATGGGTGTTTTTTTGGTGGTTGTAAATGTGTAACAGATTTTGGGGGTCCAAGTTCGAAAAAGTGTGTGTTTTTTTTTTTATAGTAAATTATAAGATATGATGAAAATAATGGTATCTTTAGAAAGTCCATTTAATGGCAAGAAAAACGGTATATAATATGTGTGGGTACAGTAAATGAGTAAGAGGAAAATTACAGCTAAACACAAACACCACAAAAATGTAAAAATATCCTTGGTCCCAAACGGATAGAAAATGGAAAAGTGCTGTGGTCATTAAGGGGTTAAACTAAAATTAACTAATGTTAAAACATTTTGCATAAATTGTTAACTCACTTTATGTTAAAATATGCAATTTTGTGCTTTGGATAGCTTAAGTGTAACATTTATAAATAGCAGAAAATGTTTTAATACAGCAAAGTATTACACTGTCCCTCCTGATTACTTCACAATTGGCAACATTTTTTGTGGAGATAGATATATATATTCCACTCTTGACTGGCAAAGCAATACTGGTCTGCAGCTGGGCATGGCTGCTAAGTCAATCAGATATCATGTTCAAATCAGGAACACCAGTGCATTGGTTATCCAGACCTGATTTTGACTATAGGTTTAATTCCCACAAAGGTTCTATTCAAGTGTAATAAGCGTAGCACAGAATAGTTTTGTAGCATATTATAATTATTATAAAATTGCGCCTTAAAATGTTGCTAATGAAAAACTTTAAAGGGACAGTTAAAGTGAAGGTCAACTTCACGCAACTGCCCCACGGCATTGGATAGACTTTGTAAAACGAGGGTGGGTTTAATTCATCAAATTTGTTATTTCATTATTTTTAAACAATTTTACCTTTTGAGCGTTCCGACGATAAGCGCAGCTCTCCTGCCCGGCATTTTGTCAAATTGATTGACAGATGACGATTCTTAAAAGGACGAATCCTTGTTTCCCCCGGGCCGTGACATTTATTGTCAGGATTCGTTCTTTTAAGAATCTTCATCTGTCAATCAATTTGACAAAATGCCGGGCAGGAGAGCTGCGCTTATCATCGGAGCGCTCAAAAGGTAAAATTGTTTAAAAATAATGAAATTTAACAAATTTGATGAATTAAACCCACCCTCATTTTGCAAAGTCTATCCAATGCCGTGGGGCAGTTGCGTGAAGTTGACCTTCACTTTGAGTCAGAATTAAACTTTCAAGATTCAGCCAGAGCTTGCACTTTTAAACAACTTTCCAATTTACTTTTGTTTAGAAAATTTGCTTAGTTCTCTTGGTATCTTTGATTGAAAAGTAAAACTAAGTAGACTCATAAGAGCTCAGGAGTGTGCACGTGTTTAGTACTCTATGGCAGCGTTGTTTAGCAACATTGTATAACAAAGCTACAAATAATGTTGCAAAACACAGCTGTCAGAGTACTAAAGACACGTGCACACTCATGAGATCTTGTTAGCCTACCTAGTTATACTCTTCAACAAAAGATACCAAGGGAACAAAGAAAATTAGATAAATAAATTGGAGTCGTTTAAAATGGCATGCTCTATCTGAATTATGAAAGTTTAATTTTGACTTTACTGTCCCTTTAATAGACTTTAGCTTTAGCTTTGACATATTGCTTCCATCAGTGCTCACTTTCCACATTTGCTAAGCTGCGTTTCTGGCCAATAATGTGTTTTTTGATATGAGACATACAATTTTAGCAAGCAGCAGTTTAATATTTTTTCAGTTTTATTTTTACAGTGTAAATTAGCATGAATTGACATAACACAAATTTGACTGTAAAGCAACTTACAGTGGACAGTCGAGTTTTCCATCAATAAACTGCTTTATACAGTATTTTATTCTGTCTTATAATAAAAGTATTAACGTGATCATGAAAGCATATCTGTGATTACATTTTTTGCCAGTAATATTTTATTGTATTTATTTGTAGGCACGTACTGATTTTTTGCGTAAAAAGGCTCGTCTCTCGCTGCCAGATAACCATAGGAATGATGAGACTGCACTGGTGGAGATTGGAAGAGATTCTTCCCATGTAAATTTCTTCCAAGATATAGAAGAGGGAAAAGGAATAAAAAAATCCAACAAGGAATACGAAGAGGAAAAGCGTCAGGAAAAGGTGACACTTCTCATCTGTGTTATTCGTAATTCTTATTTGTAGCAATGTTTTCATTGTGCATTAATTTAAAAGGCAATGTTTTAAATACTCCAAAAGAAGATTTTTTTTTTTTTTTGTAACAGTCCAAATTCCCACCATCTCTCCATTTGAAAAAATAGGTTACGATTAGCTGAAGAATGGATTACTGAAAATGTATTTCTTTCATGTAATTAACAAGAGTCCATGAGCTAGTGACGTATGGGATATACATTCCTACCAGGAGGGGCAAAGTTTCCCAAACCTTAAAATGCCTATAAATACACCCCTCACCACACCCACAAATCAGTTTTACAAACTTTGCCTCCAAGGGAGGTGGTGAAGTAAGTTTGTGCTAGATTCTACGTTGATATGCGCTCCGCAGCAAGTTGGAGCCCGGTTTTCCTCTCAGCGTGCAGTGAATGTCAGAGGGATGTGAGGAGAGTATTGCCTATTGAATGCAGTGATCTCCTTCTACGGGGTCTATTTCATAAGGTTCTCTGTTATCGGTCGTAGAGATTCATCTCTTACCTCCCTTTTCAGATCGACGATATACTCTTATATTTACCATTTCCTCTACTGATTCTCGTTTCAGTACTGGTTTGGCTTTCTACAAACATGTAGATGAGTGTCCTGGGGTAAGTAAGTCTTATTTTCTGTGACACTCTAAGCTATGGTTGGGCACTTTATTTATAAAGTTCTAAATATATGTATTCAAACATTTATTTGCCTTGACTCAGAATGTTCAACTTTCCTTATTTCCAGACAGTCAGTTTCATATTTGGGATTATGCTTTAATTATCATATTTTTCTTACCTCAAAAATTTGACTTTTTTCCCTGTGGGCTGTTAGGCTCGCGGGGGCTGAAAATGCTTCATTTTATTGCGTCATTCTTGGCGCGGACTTTTTTGGCGCAAAAATTCATTTCCGTTTCCGGCGTCATACGTGTCGCCGGAAGTTGCGTCATTTTTTTGACGTTATTTTGCGCCAAAAATGTCGACGTTCCGGATGTGGCGTCATTTTTGGCGCCAAAAGCATTTAGGCGCCAAATAATGTGGGCGTCTTATTTGGCGCCAAAAAATATGGGCGTCGCTTTTGTCTCCACATTATTTCAGTCTCATTTTTCATTTGCTTCTGGTTGCTAGAAGCTTGATGTTTGGCATTTTTTTCCCATTCCTGAAACTGTCTTATAAGGAATTTGATCTATTTTGCTTTATATGTTGTTTTTTCTCTTACATATTGCAAGATGTCTCACGTTGCATCTGAGCCAGAAGATACTACAGGAAAACCTCTGCCTGCTGGATCTACCAAAGCTAAGTGTATCTGCTGTAAACTTTTGGTAGCTATTCCTCCAGCTGTTGTTTGTATTAAATGTCATGACAAACTTGTTAATGCAGATAATATTTCTTTTAGTGATGTACCATTGCCTGTTGCAGTTCCCTCAACTTCTAAGGTGCAGAATGTTCCTGATAACATAAGAGATTTTGTTTCTGAATCCATAAAGAAGGCTTTGTCTGTTATTTCTCCTTCTAGTAAACGTAAAAAGTCTTTTAAATCTTCTCTCTCTACAGATGAATTTTTAAATGAACACCATCATTCTGATTCTTTGGACTCTTCTGGTTCAGAGGATTCTGTCTCAGAGATTGATGCTGATAAATCTTCATATTTATTTAAGATGGAATTTATTCGCTCTTTACTTAAAGAAGTACTAATTGCTTTAGAAATAGAGGATTCTAGTCCTCTTGATACTAATTCTATACGTTTGGATAAGGTTTTTAAAGCTCCTGCGGTTATTCCAGAAGTCTTTCCTGTTCCTAATGCTATTTCTGCAGTAATTGCTAAGGAATGGGATAGATTGGGTAATTCATTTACTCCTTCTAAACGTTTTAAGCAATTATATCCTGTTCCGCCTGACAGATTAGAATTTTGGGACAAAATCCATAAAGTTGATGGGGCTATTTCTACCCTTGCTAAACGTACTACCATTCCTACATCAGATGGTACCTCGTTTAAGGATCCTTTAGATAGAAAAATTGAATCTTTTCTAAGAAAAGCTTATCTATGTTCAGGTAATCTTCTTAGACCTGCTATATCATTGGCTGATGTTGCTGCAGCTTCAACTTTTTGGTTGGAAACTCTAGCGCAACAAGTAACAAATCGTGATTCTCATGATATTATTATTCTTCTCCAGCATGCTAATAATTTCATCTGTGATGCCATTTTTGATATTATTAGAGTTGATGTTAGATTTATGTCTCTGGCTATCTTAGCCAGAAGAGCTTTATGGCTTAAGACTTGGAATGCTGATATGGCTTCTAAATCAACTCTACTTTCCATTTCTTTCCAGGGAAATAAATTATTTGGTTCTCAGTTGGATTCTATTATTTCAACTGTTACTGGTGGGAAAGGAACTTTTTTACCACAGGATAAAAAGTCTAAAGGTAAAAACAGGGCTAACAATCGTTTTCGTTCCTTTCGTTTCAACAAAGAACAAAAGCCTGATCCTTCGTCCTCAGGAGCAGTTTCAGTTTGGAAACCATCCCCAGTCTGGAATAAATCCAAGCCTGCTAGAAAGGCAAAGCCTGCTTCTAAGTTCACATGAAGGTACGGCCCTCATTCCAGTTCAGCTGGTAGGGGGCAGGTTACGTTTTTTCAAAGAAATTTGGATCAAATCTGTTCACAATCTTTGGATTCAGAACATTGTTTCAGAAGGGTACAGAATTGGTTTCAAGATGAGACCTCCTGCAAAGAGATTTTTTCTTTCCCATGTCCCAGTAAATCCAGTGAAAGCTCAAGCATTTCTGAATTGTGTTTCAGATCTAGAGTTGGCTGGAGTAATTATGCCAGTCCCAGTTCCGGAACAGGGGATGGGGTTTTATTCAAATCTCTTCATTGTACCAAAGAAGGAGAATTCCTTCAGACCAGTTCTGGATCTAAAATTATTGAATCGTTATGTAAGGATACCAACGTTCAAGATGGTAACTGTAAGGACTATGTTGCCTTTTGTTCAGCAAGGGAATTATATGTCCACAATAGATTTACAGGATGCATATCTGCATATTCCGATTCATCCAGATCATTATCAGTTCCTGAGATTCTCTTTTCTAGACAAGCATTACCAATTTGTGGCTCTACCGTTTGGCCTTGCTACAGCTCCAAGAATTTTCACAAAGATTCTCGGTGCCCTTCTGTCTGTAATCAGAGAACAGGGTATTGTGGTATTTCCTTATTTGGACGATATCTTGGTACTTGCTCCGTCTTTACATTTAGCAGAGTCTCATACGAATCGACTTGTGTTGTTTCTTCAAGATCATGGTTGGAGGATCAATTTACCAAAAAGTTCTTTGATTCCTCAAACAAGGGTAACCTTTCTGGGTTTCCAGATAGATTCAGTGTCCATGACTCTGTCTTTAACAGACAAGAGACGTCTAAAATTGATTACAGCTTGTCGAAACCTTCAGTCACAATCATTCCCTTCGGTAGCCTTATGCATGGAAATTCTAGGTCTTATGACTGCTGCATCGGACGCGATCCCCTTTGCTCGTTTTCACATGCGACCTCTTCAGCTCTGTATGCTGAACCAATGGTGCAGGGATTACACGAAGATATCTCAATTAATATCTTTAAAACCGATTGTTCGACACTCTCTAACGTGGTGGACAAATCACCATCGTTTAATTCAGGGGGCTTCTTTTGTTCTTCCGACCTGGACTGTAATTTCAACAGATGCAAGTCTCACAGGTTGGGGAGCTGTGTGGGGATCTCTGACGGCACAAGGAGTTTGGGAATCTCAGGAGGTGAGATTACCGATCAATATTTTGGAACTCCGTGCAATTTTCAGAGCTCTTCAGTTTTGGCCTCTTCTGAAGAGAGAATCGTTCATTTGTTTTCAGACAGACAATGTCACAACTGTGGCATACATCAATCATCAAGGAGGGACTCACAGTCCTCTGGCTATGAAAGAAGTATCTCGAATTTTGGTTTGGGCGGAATCCAGCTCCTGTCTAATCTCTGCGGTTCATATCCCAGGTGTAGACAATTGGGAAGCGGATTATCTCAGTCGCCAAACGTTGCATCCGGGCGAATGGTCTCTTCACCCAGAGGTATTTCTTCAGATTGTTCAATTGTGGGGGCTCCCAGAGATAGATCTGATGGCCTCTCATCTAAACAAGAAACTTCCCAGGTATCTGTCCAGATCTCGGGATCCTCAGGCGGAGGCAGTGGATGCATTATCACTTCCTTGGAAGTATCATCCTGCCTATATCTTTCCGCCTCTAGTTCTTCTTCCAAGAGTAATCTCCAAGATTCTGAGGGAATGCTCGTTTGTTCTGCTAATAGCTCCGGCATGGCCTCACAGGTTTTGGTATGCGGATCTTGTCCGGATGGCATCTTGCCAGCCATGGACTCTTCCGTTAAGACCAGACCTTCTGTCACAAGGTCCTTTTTTCCATCCGGATCTGAAATCCTTAAATTTAAAGGTATGGAGATTGAACGCTTGATTCTTGGTCATAGAGGTTTCTCTGACTCCGTGATTAATACTATGTTACAGGCTCGTAAATCTGTATCTCGAGAGATATATTATAGAGTCTGGAAGACTTATATTTCATGGTGTCTTTCTCATCATTTTTCTTGGCATTCTTTTAGAATACCGAGAATTTTACAATTTCTTCAGGATGGTTTGGATAAGGGTTTGTCCGCAAGTTCTTTGAAAGGACAAATCTCTGCTCTTTCTGTTCTTTTTCACAGAAAGATTGCTATTCTTCCTGATATTCATTGTTTTGTACAAGCTTTGGTTCGTATAAAACCTGTCATTAAGTCAATTTCTCCTCCTTGGAGTTTGAATTTGGTTCTGGGAGCTCTTCAAGCTCCTCCGTTTGAACCTATGCATTCATTGGACATTAAATTACTTTCTTGGAAAGTTTTGTTCCTTTTGGCCATCTCTTCTGCTAGAAGAGTTTCTGAATTATCTGCTCTTTCGTGTGAGTCTCCTTTTCTGATTTTTCATCAGGATAAGGCGGTGTTGCGAACTTCTTTTGAATTTTTACCTAAAGTTGTGAATTCCAACAACATTAGTAGAGAAATTGTAGTTCCTTCATTATGTCCTAATCCTAAGAATTCTAAGGAGAAATCATTGCATTCTTTGGATGTTGTTAGAGCTTTGAAATATTATGTTGAAGCTACGAAATCTTTCCGTAAGACTTCTAGTCTATTTGTTATCTTTTCCGGTTCTAGGAAAGGCCAGAAAGCTTCTGCCATTTCTTTGGCATCTTGGTTGAAATCTTTAATTCATCTTACCTATGTTGAGTCGGGTAAAACTCCGCCTCAAAGAATTACAGCTCATTCTACTAGGTCAGTATCTACTTCCTGGGCGTTTAGGAATGAAGCTTCGGTTGACCAGATCTGCAAAGCAGCAACTTGGTCTTCTTTGCATACTTTTACTAAATTCTACCATTTTGATGTATTTTCTTCTTCTGAAGCAGTTTTTGGTAGAAAAGTTCTTCAGGCAGCGGTTTCAGTTTGAATCTTCTGCTTATGTTTTTTGTTAAACTTTATTTTGGGTGTGGATTATTTTCAGCAGGAATTGGCTGTCTTTATTTTATCCCTCCCTCTCTAGTGACTCTTGTGTGGAAAGATCCACATCTTGGGTAGTCATTATCCCATACGTCACTAGCTCATGGACTCTTGTTAATTACATGAAAGAAAACATAATTTATGTAAGAACTTACCTGATAAATTCATTTCTTTCATATTAACAAGAGTCCATGAGGCCCACCCTTTTTTGTGGTGGTTATGATTTTTTTTTTTGTATAAAGCACAATTATTCCAATTCCTTATTTTATATGCTTCGCACTTTTTCTTATCACCCCACTTCTTGGCTATTCGTTAAACTGATTTGTGGGTGTGGTGAGGGGTGTATTTATAGGCATTTTAAGGTTTGGGAAACTTTGCCCCTCCTGGTAGGAATGTATATCCCATACGTCACTAGCTCATGGACTCTTGTTAATATGAAAGAAATGAATTTATCAGGTAAGTTCTTACATAAATTATGTTTTCCTAAGCCAGAAACTTACATTTCAATAAAAAAATGTAAAGATTAAACTAATCAGTTTTAAATGAAAGCTAGAAAATATAGCATACTGACATCCTGTTTTGTTTTTAATGAATAAGCCATATTATTATTTTTTTCTCTCACAATGCATTCACTTACAAAAAATGAATACAACTTGAAAGTATTGTGCAAAAGTGAAAGTACTGTTCATTCATGTAAAATATCCCTTCATAAATTCAACAAGTTAAAATCTATAATTTCTTAATATCCTCTTTATAGTAATGTATGCTTGTACATAGAAATATAGCTGCACTTGGCAAATCCATGGAACCTGGAAGCCATAGCTTCTAAAATTTTAATTCAGGCTCCTAATGTTTACATTTAAATTTATTTTTTAATTTGATTGATTCTTGTTCAAATGAGGCCATAGTTGAACAATTTTTCTGACCCTCTGGAACTGGCCAAATTGAAAACATTTTTTAAAGCCAAGGGGTATGCGAATGAAATAATTGAAAAAGGCTATAATAAAGCAAGAGATTTGGATAGGTCAACTTTATTAACTTGCCAAAAAAGAAAAAAAGACAGAGCAATATGCAGAGAAACATTTTTCTAACTAAATATAACAAGGAATCATTGAGAATTAAACGAGCAGTTAAAAAACATTGGCATGTCTTATTACAAGACCCCATTTTGGGCAGAACTTTGGATCCAACACCTAGAGTAGTCTTTAGAAAAAATAGAAACTTGAAAGAAGTTCTAGCCCCAAGCAAATTAAGAGACAATAATAAAAACACTAGGGGGAATTGGCTAAATAAATTGGCCAAAGGCTTCTTCAGGTTCAATGGAAAGGGATGTAACACCTGCCCCATAATTCATCATGACAACAAAAATATAAAATCTGCGGTCTTCAAAATTGTTCTCTTGTTTTAACCCCTTACTAGTATAAGTTAGCGAAGCTCTGCATCTTCACACTGGGTTTCCCTTCAGCTTATATTTGTTTTGTAACCTTCAGTGTGCAAACAAACTACAAAAATGTCACTCTTCCACTCGGTATTATGTGAGCTAAACTGAAGTAACAGGTACAGCTGTCAAAAAGCTAGATCTGTAAAAGTACACTGCTTCTCTCACAGGATGCCACAATATGTGTGCTACAAGATGGCGGCGCCCAGTATAAAATGCAGAGCTTTACCAGCTGGATTCTGTAATTGGTTAAAATAAGATAATGTCTTTAAAGGGACAGTCTACTCCAAATTATTATTGTTTAAAAAACAAAATTTATGCTTACCTGATAAATTTATTTATGTATTGACACTGAGTACTATTGGGAATATCACTCCTGCCCAGCAGGAGGCGGCAAAGAGCACCTTGCTGTTAAATATCACCTCCCTTCCCTCCAACCCCAGTCATTCGGCCAAAGCAAAGGAGAGAAAGGAAGCAACAAGGTGCAGAGGTATCTGAAGTTTATAACAAAAAAAACCCTGTCCTTAAAGGAACACTCAAGTCAAAATTAAACTTCAAGATTCAGATAGAGCATGCAATTTTAAACAACTTTCCAAATTACTTCAATTAACAAATTGTGCACAGTCTTTTTATATTTACACTTTTTGAGTCACCAACTCCTACTGAGCATGTGCAAGAATTCACTGCATATACGTATATGCATTTGTGATTGGCTGATGGCTGTCACATGATACAGGGGGAGTGGAAACAGACATAACTTTGCAATTTATTTAACAAAAATCTACTACTCATTTGAAGTTCAGATTAAGTGCTATTGCATTGTCTTCTTATCATGCATTTGTTGATTATACAAATCTACTGTATTGACTGGTCCTTTAAGAAAACAGGGCGGGCCGTGGACTCACCGTGTCAAGATATAAGTAAATTTATCAGGTAAACATAAATTTTGTTTTCTTTCTAATGACACGGTGAGTCCATGGATCATCTAATTACTATTGGGAATCAATACCCAAGCTAGAGGACACAGATGATAAGGGAGGGACAAGACAGGGAACCTAAATGGAAGGCACCACTACTCAAAGAACCTTTCTCCCAAAAGAAGCCTCAGCTGAGGCAAAAGTATCAAATTTATAGAATTTAGAAAAAGTGTGAAGAGAAGACCAAGTTGCAGCCTTGCAAATCTGTTCCACAGAAGCTTCATTTTTGAATGCCCAGGAAGAGGAAACAGCCCTCATAGAATGAGCCGTTACTCTCTCAGGAGGCTGCTATCCAGCAGTTTCATAGGCTAAGCGAATGATACTCTTCAGCCACAAAGAAAGAGAAGTAGCCATAGCTTTCTGCCCCTTAAGTTTTCCAGAGAAAACCACAAACAGAGCAGAAGACTGACGAAAATCCTTAGTCGCCTATAAATAGAATTTCAATGCACGCACCACGTCCAGATTGTGCAGCAGACGTTCCTTCTGAGAAGAAGGGTGGGGACACAAGGAAGGAACAACAATCTCCTGATTAATGTTCCGATCTGAAACCACTTTAGGGAGAAACCCTAACTTAGTACGCAAAACTATCTTATTCAAATGAAAAATAAGGTAAGGAGACTCATACTGTAATGCCTGAAACTCTACGAGCAGATGAAATACCAACCAGAAACAAAACCTTCCAAGATAAATTAATATCTAAGGAATGCATAGGCTCAAACGGAGCCCGTTGAAGAACTTTAAGAACTAGATTAAGACTTCAGGGAGGAGTAACCGGCTTAAACACAGGCCTGATTCTGACCAAGGCCTGACAGAACGATTGCACGCCTGGTACATCCACCAGACGTTTATGTAACAAAATAGACAAAGCAGATATTTGACCCTTTAGGAACTTGACGATAAACCCTTCTCCAAGCAAGAAAAGACTAAATTCTAGGAATCCGAACTCTACTCCAATTGTAGCCTTTGGATTCACACCAATGCATATATTCTTTTGAATTCAATGTTTTTTATTGATTTAAGAAAGAAACAGGATCAGCAATAAATCATTAAAAATTGTACATTCTTACATGAAACATATTTAGAAAAATACATGCCAATCTTTGGTCGTAAACATGACCGGAAACAACCATATATACCATATAAATATCTGGACATTTATGGAGGAAATTCAGGAGCATATATTAATGTGGGGAAGTGAGGGAGGAAAAAAGGAAAAGGAAACTACAAGGGTTAAGGAAATTCTTTGCATCTCAGGTTTTAGTGATATTTAGCTATTCATTGAAGGAGTAGGTGGCAGGGAGTATATTGGTTCCAGAGGAAAAGGATATTAGCGAAATGCTCTGTTTTGTTGTAGTAATTGTGATATAATTCTTCAAGTGTTAAGACATGTTTTATTTCTTTTAACCATTGACTTAAGCTATGTGTTTGGGATGATTTCCACAAACGAGGTATAAGCCTCTTGGCGCTGTTGATCATTATCTGAAGCAAACCCATCTTGTACTGGCAATGTAGGTTCGGTAAATTATTAAGTAAGATCATCTGTGGATCAAGAGTTATATCTGTATTTAATATGTTGTTTATTTTTTCCTCAACTTGACACCAGAACAATTTAATATGTGGGCAGTCCCACCATAAATGGGATAGTGAACCAAGGCCTCCGCAACACCTAGGTGAGACTACTGGGTAAATTTTGTGGAGTCGAACAGGGGCCAAGTACCACCTTGATAAAAGCTTATAGTTAGTCTCAACTATATTCAGTGAAGGGGAGGACCTCTTGATAGATTTAAAACATCTTTCCCATACTGAGTCGTCGAATTGTAGGTTTAGTTCACTTTCCCAATGCGATCGGAAGGATGAGAGCTTTTGTGAGGATGAAAGTAACATTAAGTTGTATATGAAAGATATGAGATGTTTGGGGGTGTTGGGGAGAAGGCAGAATGTTTCAAACGGGGTCAAGGGGCTGGTAAATTGAGTCTTGTTTGGATGGTTGTTGATAAAGTGTCTCACTTGAAAGTATGAAAACCAGGTATGAAGCGGGGGGCCTATATCCTCTTTTATCTCTAGAAAAGTTTTAATCCGGCCTTCTTTTATTAAGGAGTAGCTGGGAACACGTCTAGGGTTCTTATCAATGCCAACTGGTTTACTTGAACTTAAATCTGGAAAGGTACTATTATGTAACATAGGTGTAAGAGGAGAATTTGGTGTGGAATTCTTGTTGTTTAGAGAGATAGCTTTATCCCAAACCCGTAAGGTCTCCTTTATAAGAGGATTGTGTGAGACAAGTTTAAGTCTGAGTTTGTGTGGTATCCAGCAAATGTCTCCTATCTTGACATCATGGAGAGCTTGTTCATCTAGAGTAACCCAAATCTTGGGGTTAATGGATTGGTTACAGCATATTATACGTGATAAATGAACAGCTATGTAATAATTTTGAATATTTGGGACTCCCATGCCCTCAAGATCTCTAGAGATATAAGTAGTGTGATTCTGGATTCTTGGTTTAGAGAAGGACCAGATGAATCGGTTTATTGTTTTCTGTAAATTACCAATATATGTTGTCGATGGGGCCAATAGTAGGGTCTGCATAATATATAGGCTTTTAGGGAGTATTGACATTTTAATAGCATTCACCCTACCCATCCAGGACAGGTGGCCTGAACGGTGCCAGGAATTGAGCTCTATTTCTACCTTTTGTTTGAGGTTTGTGTAATTGGTGTCTATCGTCTCTGATATGGTGGGTTTAATCACTAGTCCTAGATATATAAACTGTTTAGCTGAGACATATGGAGTTTTTGTTTTAATAAATTGAGTATCTGCAGTGGAGTACCTCAGACCCATTATGACCGACTTACCCATATTGATGGAGAAGTTTGACACTGATTTATACTCTGATAGGATATTTGCAAGTATCGGGAGTGACTTCTGGGGGTTGGCCAGGGTGAACAGAATGTCGTCTGCAAATAATAGACATTTGGTTTCACACGTCCCTATCTTTATCCCCTCCACCTCTTTAGTTGATCTGACTCTAGTTTCTAGTATTTCTACTGACAGAGCAAATAATAGGGGGCAGCCCTGACGTGTGCCATTTGTGATCTGAAAAGTGTCTGATAGCTTATTAACTATTACTTTGGCATTAGGGCAGTATATAGCCAAGATCTTGTTTATAAATTGTTGGGGGATTCCGAATTTTAAAAGGGCTGCCCAAATGAATTGCCACTCCACCCTGTCGAACGCTTTCTCAGCATCCGTTGACAACAGGGTGAGTGGCTTGTTGTTAATCGAAGTATGGTGCATAATTTGAAGGAGGCTGGTGGTATTATCCTTAGCTTCCCGAGTGGGTATGAAGCCCACCTGATCTTCATTGACTAAATGAGGGAGGTGATCTTTGAGTCTGTTCGCTAATAATTTGGTGTATATTTTAAGATCAACATTTAAAAGTGATATTGGCCTGTAATTTTCAACTCTGTTTGGGTCTTGACCTGGTTTGGGAATGACAGTAATTTTGGCCCCAAGCATCTGATCAGAGAAGGGATTTGTGTCAGTAAGGGAGTTATATAGTGATAGTTGTGTCTTAATGTGAGGTGCCATCAGTTTATAAAATTTTGGGGTGAAGCCGTCTGGTCCTGGCGCTTTTCCTGGGGTTAATTGGTGGATTACCTCTTGTTTTTCAAGTAATGTGAACGGGGAGATTAGTTCTGTTTTACTGGTTTCATCTAAGGTGGGGAGATCTATTTGTGAAATGTAATTTTCAATGTTTATACTTTTTTCAGTCGTAGGGTTGTTGGCATTTAAGTTATAGAGTCCCCTGTAATATTCTGCAAATGTATTGGCTATTCTGGAGTTGATGTGGGTTTGTTGCCCATCTTTACCTTGGATTGTTTTGATAAATGCTTTATACGTTTTTTGTTTTTTTTGAGTGATCTAGCCATAAGTTTCCCTGCTTTATTTTTTTTTCCCCAAAAAACTTGGCATTAAGTGCTAGAGCTCGGCGATGTGCATTTTTAATGAGATGTTGGTTAAGATCAAGTGACTTTTTGTAATAATTCATTCGAGGATGGGTTTTGTTTATGCTCAGCTTCTGCTGACTTCAATGTGTTTAGGAGAGTAAAGTAACAATTATTGATCTGTTTTCGGTGTTGTGCGGTTTGTTTGATTATCTCACCCCTGATAAAACATTTATATGTTTCCCAATTGTTACATTACGATGTGTTTATTTCGTTGTTAATATAAAAAAACATAGAGGTTTTCTCTGTAATATTTTTAAGGATCATTGCATCAGTAAAGATTGCATCATTTAGTCTCCATGAGTCTCTTATCCCGGATCTTTGGGGCCAGGTAAATAAACTAATAACCATCGCATGGTCTTACCATGGTGTCTGGGACAATTTAGAGTCAATAAGTAAATTAATGGATGATTGATCGCACAGTATGTAATCTAATCGGCTATATATTTTTTGAGGATGGGAAAAGAAGGTGAAATCTTTGGTCGTAGTATGGGTCAACCTCCATGTGTCGAAAGTGGGTATTGTTTGCAGAGCTAACCAGTTGGCTTTGATGTTTTTGGAGGATATGTAGGATTTCCCGGATGATACATCTAGTGAGGGGTCTAGGGGGAAGTTAAAATCTCCTGAGATGAATATGGAGCCCTTTGCGTGGTCTAGTAAAAAGTTAATTACCTTTCTAAAAAATGATGGGCTGGGTTTGTTTGGGGCATATAAATTTAGTAGGGTGATGGGTTTGCCATAGCAAAGCCCAACTAGCAGAATATATCTGCCTTCGTCGTCCTGGCTATGGTGTAACAATTCAAAAGGCAGTCCCTTTTTGATAAGTATACACACCCCGTTCTTAGTATGGTTGGAGTTAGTGAAGTGTTGGTCAAAGTAAAATGTGGGAAGTCTGGGTTTGTGTCTTTTCCTAAAATGTGTCTCTTGGACAAATACTATATCAAGATTTTATTTTTTGTGGAAATCATGCAGGCCTATGGAGCGTTTCTGAGGTGATAAAAATCCTTTAACGTTCTGGGTAGCTATTTGGAGATTATTGGAATGGATTCGCTTTCCATTAGTTATAATATCAATGGTCGTCATGATCTAAACCAGTGATTCAGTAATGATCTTAGAGCAATTTCCTTGTAGTTAGTCGGACAGGGAGTGTAGGGTGGCTAATGTAGAGGTGGGATGAATAGGTAGATTAGATAGAATGGTGTATAACTAACTATAGGTAAACCTGTCAATATTTTATTTAGGGGAAAGATATTAGAGGGTCGTGTAGTGGAATAATAAGGCTTTGCAAATCTACAGTGAGTCAGGAGGGTTAGATACTTATTAATTAGAAAACTACTTGCATTATGGGACTTTCATAAACAAAGTTTAAATAATGTTAAAACCTGATATAGTGCCTATTGATTATCTCTAGTTAGAAGTTACAGGTCACAGCAATACTAAAACAGTGTAGAGAAACAACGTTACATGTTTTATCAAAACGTGTATAACCAACAGGTGGTTCCCTGTTGTGGCAGGATTTCACATGCTTTAACACATATAACAGATAATAGTTCAGATAACTTGTGCTTTGGAGAAATATTGAATCGAGAACATAGAAACAACAAAACAATCAACTTACCAACAGCTAACAAACAAACCGGGAATTCTGAGGCTTTTTGTGGGTACTATTTACCTATAGAGAAAAGAAACAATTCCTCCGTAGAGCCTGTAAAGCCTATCTATAAAGATTAATAACTAATTAGGTGCGAGTCAAACATTTTCTAAGTCTGCAAAATCAATCTGGAGCTTCAAGATAAGAAGTCCTCCTACGAAGCTTGGATATCAGAGCCAATGGCTATCAGAGATAGTTTTTTTTTTTTTATTGGTCTTTTGTCTGATATGCGAAATGGTCGAAATCTTTAGAGGATGTGCCATATGACATAAAAAGTCTCTCATAACTGAGGGTGTCCATATAGCTTGACGTTACTCCTTCCCTGGGTCATCTCTCCAGAGGGGGTAGAAGAGAAAGAGTAGAGGTGACGGTTCACTCAGCAGGATTTTAGTCATCCTGGCTGGGAGGTTTCTAGAGATTTCTGTGTTTGATCCATCCGTTGGAGATCCTGGAGTTGATGTTGTTTGTTGGGAGGGTTCTTAACTATATCACTCCAGGCCTTGTTATTTGAGGACTGTGGTGTGAGTCTCTTTGAACTCAATGGCGGGGAGGTCTCTCTTTGTATCATGCTTGGTGGGGAGATGTTCAATTTGTTACAAAAGGTTGTGATCTCTTCTGGTTGTGTACAGTCAAATCACCTTCCATTTTTGGTGACTTGTATTTGGACAGGGAACCCCCATCTATATGGAATGTTTAAGTTTCAAAGGTGCTGGGTGAGGGCATTGACCAATGCATATATTTACGCCATATCTTATGGTAAATATTTCTAGTCACAGGCTTACAAGCCTGAATCATGGTCTCAATGACCGATTTTGAAAATCCACGCTTAGATAATATTAAAGGGACACTAAACCCAAAAAATTTATTTCATGATTCATGTAGAAAATACAGTTTTAAACAACATTCCAATTTACTTCTATTATCTAATTTGTTTCATTGTTTAGATATCCTTTGTTGAAGAAATAGCACACACATGGGTGAGCCAATCACACGAGGCATCTATGTGCAGCCACCAATCAGCAGCTACTGAGCCTATCTAGATATGCTTTTCAGCAAAGAATATCAGGAGAATGAAGCAAATTAGATAATGGAAGTAAATTAGAAAGTTGTTTAAAATTACATGCTCTTTCTAAACCATGAACAAAAAAAATTTATGTCCCTTTAAGCGTTCAATCTCCAAGCAGTCAACTTCAGAGAAACTAGATTTGGATGAAGGAAGGGCCCCTGAAGTAGAATGTCCTTTCTCAATGGAAGTCTCCAAGGTGGACGAGATGACATCTCCACCAGGTCTGCATACCAGATCCTGCGAGGCCACGCCGGTGCTATAAGGATAACAGAAACCCTCTCCTGTTTGATTCGAGCAATGACTCAAGGGAGGAGAGTGAAAGGGGGAAATAGGTATGCAAGACTGAAATTCCAAGGTACCGCCAGAGCGTCTATCAGTTCCGCCTGAGGATCCCTTGACCCGTACCTCAGAAGCTTGGCATTCTGCCGAGATGCCATGAGATCCAGCTCCGGCTGTCCCCATTTGCAAATTAAGCTGGAAAACTCCTCCGGATATAGTTCCCACTCCCCCGGGTCTGTCTGCTCAGGAAATCCGCCTCCCAGTTGTCCACTCCTGGGATGTGGATCGCTGATAGGCAGTTGTGGGACTCCGCCCAATGAATTATCTTGGCTACCTTTGCCATGGCCAAGGAACTCCGAGTTCCCCCTGATGGTTGATGTAAGCCACTGAAGTTGTGTTGTCCGACTGGAACCTGATAACCGGGCCGAATCTAACTGAGGCCAGGCCAGAAGAGCATTGAAGATTGCTCTCAGCTCCAGAATATTTATGGGTAAAACAGACTCCGACCCAGTCCATGTCCCCTGAGCCTTTAGAGAGCCCCAGACTGTTCCCCATCCCAGTAGGCTGGCGTCCGTTGGCACAATCACCCAGGTGGGTCTGCGGAAGCAGGTTCCCTGGGAGAGATGTTCCTGAGACAACCACCAAAGAAGAGAATCCCTTGTCTCCTGCTCCAGATGTACTTGTGGAGACAGATCCACATAATCTCTGTTCCACTGCCTGAGCATGCATAACTGCAGAGGCCTGAGGTGGAAACGGGCAAATGGGATGATGTCCATGGCTGCTAACATCAGACCGATTACTTCCATGCATTGAGCCACTGATGAAGCACTAGACAGGAATCAAAAATCTTTGATTTCCTGACTTCTGTTAGAAAAATTTTCATTGATAAGGAATCTATTATGGTTCCCAAGAAAACTACCCTTGTAGTTGTAACTAAGGAACTCTTTTCCAAATTCACCTTCCATCCGTGAGATCGCAGGAAGGATAACAATATTTCCGTGTGGGATCTCGCTTGTTGAAAGGATGGCGAACAAAAAAGAGAGTATACAAATAGGATGGTTATTTCCCTTTTAGTTAGAACCGCTACCTTCCAAACAGTCTCTCTTAAAACTGTACAAACGATGTATATTGGCAGATAGAGGCGCTGGCTCTAAGGGATCTCCAAAGGATTTTTCTCTGTTTCACAGTTTTCCCAGAAGAATTCTGTCTGTATCTGTGTTCAAAGAATATCACATTGGCATAGTATGTCTGAGCACCTGAATACATAAGTGCAGTATACTTGCAGAATAATATCAGACAAACGGCTCCACAGGTGATTTCACAATCTTCCCAAAAAGGGGTTCTGTCTGTATCTGTGTTCAAAGAATATCACATTGGCATAGTATGTCTGAGCACCTGAATACATAAGTGCAGTATACTCACAGAATAATATCAGACAAACGACTCCACAGGTGATTTCACAATCTTCCCAAAAAGGGGTTCTGTCTGTATCTGTGTTCAAAGAATATCACATTGGCATAGTATGTCTGAGCACCTGAATACATAAGTGCAGTATACTCACAGAATAATATCAGACAAACGGCTCCACAGGTGATTTCACAATCTTCCCAAAAAGGGGTTCTGTCTCTATCTGTGTTCAAAGAATATCACATTGACATAGTATGTCTGAGCACCTGAATACATAAGTGCAGTATACTCACAGAATATCATCAGGCAAACAGCTCCACAGGTGATATCACAAAAAAACAAACAAAAAAGAAAAATAGCAGGTAATTTCACAAAAAACAACAATCAGGAAAGGAAAAAAGCTGGCTTTTTAAAAAAAATAAAAAAATAATAATAAACATTTTATTTAAAAAAACAAAACAAAAAAAACCCCATCTTTTTTCCTTTCCTGATCGTTGTTTTTTTGTGAAATCACCTGCTGTTTTTTTTTTTGTGATATCACCTGTGGAGCTGTTTGCCTGATATCATTCTGTGAGTATACTGCACTTATATATTAAGGTGCACAGACATACTATGTCAATGTGATATTCTTTGAACACAGATACAGACAGAACCCCTTTTTGGGAAGATTGTGAAATCACCTGTGGAGCCGTTTGTCTGATATTATTCTGTGAGTATACTGCACTTATGTATTCAGGTGCTCAGACATACTATGCCAATGTGATATTCTTTGAACACAAACAGAATTCTTCTGGGAAAATTGTGAAAGAATGGCGCCTGAACCAGAATGTCGTCCATATAAGGTGCCACTGCAATGCCCCGGAATCGGAGCACCGTCAACAGGGATTCCAGAACCTTTGAGAAAATTCTAGGAGCTGTGGCAAGGCCGAATGGAAGAGCTACAAACTGGAAGTGTTTGTCTAGAAATCCAAACCTCAGAAACTTGTGATGGTCCCTGTGGATGGGAACATGCAGGTACGTGTCCTTTAAATATACCGTTGTCATAAATTGACCCTCTTGAATCAAGAGAAGAATGGAACCAATAGTTTCCATCTTGAAGGACGGTACTCTGAGGAATTTGTTCAGACTTTTGAGATCTATAATTAGTCTGAAGGTTCCCTCTTTTTTTGGGAACCATGAACAGATTGAAGTAAAATCCCAGACCCTGATCCTGCATTGGAACAGGAACTATCACTCCCAGGTCGGAAAGATCTTGAACACAGTGTAAGAACGCCTCTCTTTTTATCTGGTCTACAGATAATCTTGAGAGAAGAAACCTGCCCCTGGGAGGAACAGTTTTGAACTCTAGTTTGTATCCCTGGGACACAATGTCCACCGCCCAGGGATCTTGAACATCCCGAACCCAAGCGAAGGATAGTCTACCCCCCACAAGATCCAGTTCCGGATCGGGGGCAGACCCTTCATACTGATTGAGTCATTGGCGGGCTTCTTAGCTTGCTTTCCCTTGTTCGACGACTGGTTGGAGCTCCAGAAAGGCTTGGACTGTTCTTGTTTTGTAGAGGAAGGCTTACCCTTGAAGTTACGAAAGGAACGAAAATTACTCTGACATCCCTTCTGCTTATTCCTCTTATCCTGAGGGAGAAAATGACCTTTTCCTCCCGTAATGTCAGAAATTATCTCAGCCTGACCCGGCCCAAACAAGATATTTCCCTTGTAAGGGATCGCAAAAAAGCTTAGACTTTTGTAAACCCTGGTGTACATACATTTTCTTGAGTAACCCCTCTAATTGCTTGTCCATAGGATCCTTAAAGGAACAACTATCTTCTATGGGAATAGTGGTCCTCTTAGCTAGCATGGAAATTGCCCCTTCCACCTTGGGTACCGTCTGCCAAGACTCCTTGATAAAGTCTGTTATAGGAAACATCTTAAATATAGGGGATGGAGAAAAAGGGATACCTGGTCTCTCCCATTCCCTATCAATAATCTCTGTAGCTCGATCTGGTACAGGAAAAACCTCCACCATGGAAGGTATATCAAAATACTTGTTTAGTTTACTAGACTTCTTAGGATTGACTATGACAGTAGTGTCAGAGTCGTCCAGGGTAGCTAAAACCTCCTTAAGAAACAAATGGAGGTGTTTGAGCTTAAACCTGAAAGAAACAACTGCAGTATCAGCCAAAGGAATTACACTGTCTGAGATTTCACCCTCAGATGCTACCGAAGTATCTTCCTCCTCAGATTTCTGGGAGGGGGCATTCGGACTAGTCACTACTGTGTCAGCAACCTTACTCACTGATTGTTTACATTTCCTCTTGCACTTTCCCTGCAGCATGGGAAAAGCAGACAATGCATCAGATACCGCTGAAGGCATTAGGGAAGCGATGTCTTGCAAGTTAATTCCAGGTGGAGTAATAGAGGAAGCGCAGGGCACTGGCTGTGTGGACGATACATTTTGGGACGCTTGAGGAGAAAGCTGTGGCATATCTTGAACATTGTCAGAAGAGTCCTGAACAACATCCGTCTTAGACAATGTTGGCTCAGGAAAAGTCTATCCCTGTAATGTAAAGTTCTCTCAATACATGAGGAACAGAAAGGGATTGGTGGTTCCACATTGGCATCAAAACATAAAGAACATGTAACATCTTGCAGGGCCTCTTGGTCCATCTTTATTCACCAATAAACAGGATACATAGATAAACAATCTGACATTTTATTTAGAAAATACCCCACAAAAAAAGTTACTGTTCCTTTAAATTTTAAAAAGAAACTGCTTTATTTTTCTGCAAAGAAAAATATAAAGTAGCACAAAAACCACTCCGGACAACCTCTACATCTCAGCTTAGCTTTGCTGAGGTGCTTACCTGCCTGACTGAAAACGGGGTGATTATACAGCTAGAAAATCCGGACTCAACTGCTATCTTTCTGTAAAGTGACGACCGGTAATAGTTATTTAGCTAATGTCTGTGACGCAGCTATTTCTCCTCTCCAGAACACAGGAAGTGAAGTGGAAAAAAGGCGCGCAACAGCAAACCCTGCCCATCGTGGGCGTTACGTTAACCTCCCGATCGGCTAAAAGTATTACCAAAGCCGCAGGGAGTAAAGAAATAATAAAAACTCCACCTCTGAGCCATAAATCTCCTCGTCCCCTGTGCCTGCTATTGCTGCCAATAATAAAATGATCCCCCTAGCAATAGGTGAATGACTTTTGTCCCACAATCATATTGTAAAGTGCCGTCCTTTTTATTTTCTGCAATGTGTCCCAGAAAAAATAAAATTAGCACTTACCATTAGACTTCTGCCAGGCAGCACGGCAGCTCAAATATTAAAAATACCCACACTAAGAGATAGTGTCAAGCTTCTCAATACTGTACCTGTGTGACAGTCAATATTATATATAAGGTTAAAATAGAAAATTTGAGAAGAGCTCTATCTAATGGCTAAAGACACTATACTACCATTATCATCAAATGATGAGCGTAGGCTGAAGATTGTTAATGGTAAAATAACCCAATAGTAGTATCCCAATGTTACTCAATATTTCTGCGATAAGTAAACGTGAACCTGAAACCTCTCAGTGCAGTAAACAAATAACACAGTTAATCATCCTAAATTCAAAAGTATATAGTAGACTTTAGTTTATTTCATCAAACATGAATAATAAAACAATATAAAACAATATCATATATACTAACAAGCAAGTGCGCACTCTTCAATACAATAAAAACCAAGCGGTAAAACACATAAGCAGCTGTGTAAGTAAATGACCATCTGATGTGTGGTTTCTCCAATAGTCAGTTTTTTACTGGCCAGTAATATCCTTAGAATATCGTCACAAGAAATTTAAAAGTTGAAGTGGCTACTTTGAAAGTACATGTAGTAATCTGTATATAATCTGTATATAAACTGTTGCAAAATGTTTATATGTAAACAGCCAATCCTAGTGGCGGCAGCAGCAAAACAGTCTTATTATATTTCCACAACAGAGTGGTAGTTATGCCGTTAGCTTTCCAAACAGTGCTCTCCACACACTACTTATTCTCGCCCCTATCCGGCCTATATCGATCCCAATTACCTTGACTTCTGGTTATACGTTAGGAAGTCCTGTTGTATTCTCAGGCTGTCAGATCTTCTTAACGGCCGGATGGGTTCACACGGATTCAGTGGGGGTTTAACTCCTTATAATTATACACCTGTATTTTCCTTTATCCTTTTTATCCTTCTTGCGGTCTTACAAAAATCCTAGCAACAGTTCAATCCTTCAAAACTTTTACACTTCAGATGAATACATTTTCCCTTGACTCATAGTTCAGCACAACAATCTACGCATTTCAGCTCATATAGAGCCTTTATCAAGATGCTCTCTGAGTTTCCATCGTCCTTATATAGGCCTTTTTAATTAGACCAGGTGTTATCACAGAATTTTTTTATATACATTAGAGATATTACGGTTAGATAATTACAAGCATATATGTTTTATTCTATTTTAGTTATTTTTTAGTATTTCAATAATTTATAGGGATCCCTTTAAGTTAACAAATGTGAAAAATGACCATCTGAAACTATACCTTTAAGATTGAAGAGTGGAGGAAAAAACACCTGGTCTAATTAAAAAGGCCTATATAAGGACGATGGAAACTCATAGAGAGCATCTTGATAAAGGCTCTATATGAGCTGAAACGCGTAGATTGTTGTGCTGAACTATGAGTCAAGGGAAAATGTATTCATCTGAAGTGTAAAAGTTGAAGGATTGAACTGTTGCTAGGATTTTTGTAAGACCGCAAGAAGGATAAAAAGGATAAAGGAAAATACAGGTGTATAATTATAAGGAGCTAAACCCCCACTGAATCCGTGTGAACCCATCCGGCCGTTAAGAATATCTGACAGCCTGAGAATACAACAGGACTTCCTAACGTATAACCAGAAGTCAAGGTAATTGGGATCGATATAGGCCGGATAGGGACGAGAATAAGTAGTGTATGGAGAGCACTGTTTGGAAAGCTGACGGCATAACTACCACTCTGTTGTGGAAATATAATAAGACTGTTTTGCTGCCGCCACTAGGATTGCCTGTTTACATATAAACTACGTGCCTGTCATGTTAAGTGGAAGCAGTTGACTTTGTATTACATTTTGCAACAGTTTATATACAGATTACTACATGTACTTTCAAAGTAACCGCTTCAACTTTTAAATTTCTTGTGACGATATTCTACTGGCCAGTAAAAAACACGTGACTATTGGAGAAACCACACATCAGATGGTCATTTACTTACACAGCTGCTTATGTGTTTTACCGCTTGGTTTTTATTGTATTGAAGAGTGCGCACTCGCTTGTTAGTATATATGATATTGTTTTATTATTCATGTTTGATGAAATAAACTAAAGTCTACTATATACTTTTGAATTTAGGATGATTAACGGTGTTATTTGTTTACTGCACTGAGAGGTTTCAGGTTCACGTTTACTTATCACAGAAATATTGAGTAACATTGGGATACTACTATTGGGTTATTTTACCATTAACAATCTTCAGCCTCCGCTCATTATTTTACTTATCGCAGAAGTACTGAGTAACATTGAGATACTACTATTGGGTTATTTTACCATTAACAATCTTCAGTCTCCGCTCATATAGTGTCTTTAGCCATTAGATAGCACGGCAGCTCACTAGGTTTGAGAAGGCCAGTTCCCTCACATGGACCTGTGGATAAAAACAGACTTAGTAATCTTACTCAGGCTTGCACGATTAGGGCAGCATTAAATACATGGGAGGCGCAGTGATGATTTTACCCCACAAGTTCCCATTGCTTGAAAGCCACCACTGCTCTACTGAAGAGACTGATATGGACTACGGCTACACCCTAGGACAAAGCAGAACAATCTTGCACTGCTTGAAAAATAATAAAATCTTACTTGAAGAAACATAATTTATGTAAGAACTTACCTGATAAATTCATTTCTTTCATATTAGCAAGAGTCCATGAGCTAGTGACGTATGAGATATACATTCCTACCAGGAGGGGCAAAGTTTCCCAAACATTAAAATGCCTATAAATACACCCCTCTCCACACCCACAATTCAGTTTAACGAATAGCCAAGAAGTGGGGTGATAAGAAAGGAGCGAAAGCATCAAAAAATAAGGAATTGGAATAATTGTGCTTTATACAAAAAAATCATAACCACCACAAAAAAGGGTGGGCCTCATGGACTCTTGCTAACATGAAAGAAATGAATTTATCAGGCAAGTTCTTACATAAATTATGTTTTCTTTCATGTAATTAGCAAGAGTCCATGAGCTAGTGACGTATGGGATAGCAGGTACCCAAGATGTGGAATTTCCACGCAAGAGTCACTAGAGAGGGAGGGATAAAATAAAGACAGCCAATTACGCTGAAAAATTAATCCACTACCCAAATCAAAAAAAGTTTCAATATTTATAATGAAAAAAAACTGAAATTATAAGCAGAAGAATCAAACTGAGACAGCTGCCTGAAGTACCATTTTACCAAAACTGCTTCTAAAGAAGAAAAAACATCAAAATGGTAGAACATAGTAAAAGTATGCAAAGAAGACCAAATCATTGCTTTGCAAATCTGATCAACAGAAGCTTCATTCTTAAAAGCCCAGGAAGTAGAAACTTACCTAGTAGAATGAGCCGTAATCCACTGAGGCGGGAATCAACCCGACTCCAAATAAGCATGATGAATCAAAAGTTTAACCAAGATGCCAAAGAAATGGCAGAAGCCTTTTGACCTTCCTAAAACCAGAAAAGATAACAAATAGACTAGAAGTCTGTGTGAAATCTGAATAGCTTCAACATAGGATTTTAAAACTCTTACCATATCCAAAGACTGTAAGAATCTTACCAAAGAAGTCTTAGGAAAAGACAATAATTCCTCCCTAATGTTGATAGAAATCACAACCTTAGGTAAGAATTGAAATGAGGATAGCAAAAACCACCTTATCCTGATGAAAAAAAATCAGAAAAACATAATTTATGTAAGAACTTACCTGATAAATTCATTTCTTTCATATTAGCAAGAGTCCATGAGCTAGTGACGTATGGGATATACATTCCTACCAGGAGGGGCAAAGTTTCCCAAACCTTAAAATGCCTATAAATACACCCCTCACCACACCCACAATTCAGTTTAACGAATAGCCAAGAAGTGGGGTGATAAGAAAGGAGCGAAAGCATAAAAAAACCCATAATTTATGCTTACCTGATAAATTTATTTCTCTTGTAGTGTGTTCAGTCCACGGGTCATCCATTACTTATGGGATATATTCTCCTCCCCAACAGGAAGTTGCAAGAGGATCACCCAAGCAGAGCTGCTATATAGCTCCTCCCCTCACATGTCATATCCAGTCATTCGACCGAAACAAGACGAGAAAGGAGAAACTATAGGGTGCAGTGGTGACTGGAGTTATAATTTAAAATTTAGAACCTGCCTTAAAAAAGACAGGGCGGGCCGTGGACTGAACACACTACAAGTAAAATAAATTTATCAGGTAAGCATAAATTATGTTTTCTCTTGTTAAGTGTGTTCAGTCCACGGGTCATCCATTACTTATGGGATACCAATACCAAAGCTAAAGTACACGGATGATAGGAGGGACAAGGCAGGAACATTAAACAGAAGGAACCACTGCCTGAAGAACCTTTCTCCCAAAAACAGCCTCCGAAGAAGCAAAAGTGTCAAATTTGGAAAATTTGGAAAAAGTATGAAGTGAAGACCAAGTTGCAGCCTTGCAAATATGTTCAACAGAGGCCTCATTCTTAAAGGCCCAGGTGGAAGCCACAGCTCTAGTGGAATGAGCTGTAATTCTTTCAGGAGGCTGCTGTCCAGCAGTCTCATAGGCTAAACGTATTAGGCTACGAAGCCAAAAAGAGAGAGAGGTAGCCGAAGCCTTTTGACCTCTCCTCTGTCCAGAGTAAACGACAAACAGAGAAGAAGTTTGCCGAAAATCTTTAGTCGCCTGTAA
The DNA here is from genome assembly GCF_027579735.1 of Bombina bombina. Lineage (NCBI taxonomy): Eukaryota > Metazoa > Chordata > Amphibia > Anura > Bombinatoridae > Bombina > Bombina bombina. The sequence continues at coordinate 175,416,024 of NC_069506.1, read as the reverse complement.
GTAGAACTTCAGGGCACGGACCACGTCTAGATTATGCAAAAGACGTTCCTTCTTTGAAGAAGGATTAGGACATAATGATGGAACAACAATCTCTTGATTGATATTCCTATTAGAAACAACCTTAGGTAAAAACCCAGGTTTAGTACGCAGGACTACCTTGTCTGAATGAAAGATCAGATAAGGAGAATCACAATGTAAGGCAGATAACTCAGAAACTCTTCAAGCCGAGGAAATAGCCATCAAAAACAGAAATTTCCAAGATAAAAGTTTAATATCAATGGAATGAAGGGGTTCAAACGAAACACCCTGAAGAACTTGAAGAACCAAGTTTAAGCTCCACGGAGGAGCAACAATCTTAAACACAGGCTTAATCCTAGTCAAAGCCTGACAAAAAGCCTGGACGTCTGGATTCTCTGCCAGACGCTTGTGTAAAAGAATAGACAGAGCAGAAATCTGTCCCTTTAGGGAACTAGCAGATAAACCCTTTTCTAAACCCTCTTGTAGAAAAGACAATATCCTAGGAATCCTAACCTTACTCCATGAGTAACTCTTGGATTCACACCAATATAAATATTTACGCCATATCTTATGGTAAATTTTTCTGGTCACAGGTTTCCGAGCCTGTATTAATGTATCAATAACCGACTCCGAGAAACCACGCTTTGATAGAATCAAGCGTTCAATCTCCATGCAGTCAGCCTCAGAGAAATTAGGTTTGGATGGTTGAAAGGACCCTGAATTAGAAGGTCCTGCCTCAGAGGCAGAGACCATGGTGGACAGGACGACATGTCCACTAGGTCTGCATACCAGGTCCTGTGTGGCCACGCAGGCGGTATCAGAATCACTGATGCTCTCTCCTGTTTGATCTTGGCAATCAGTCGAGGCAGTAACGGAAACGGTGGAAACACATAAGCCACGTTGAAAACCCAAGGGGCTGCTAGTGCATCTATCAGCACCGCTCCCGGGTCCCTGGACCTGGATCCGTAGCACGGAAGCTTGGCGTTGTGGCGAGATGCCATGAGATCCAGTTCCGGTTCGCCCCAACGAAGGTATCAATTGAGCAAATATCTCCGGATGAAGTTCCCACTCCCCCGGATGAAAGGTCTGGCGACTTAGAAAGTCCGCCTCCCAGTTCTCCACGCCTGGGATGTAGATCGCTGACAGGTGGCAAGAGTGAGACTCTGCCCAGCGAATTATCTTTGAGACTTCTAACATCGCTAGGGAACTCCTGGTTCCTCCTTGATGATTGATGTAAGCTACAGTCGTGATGTTGTCCGACTGAAACCTGATGAACCTCAGTGTTGCTAACTGAGACCAAGCAAGAAGAGCATTGAATATTGCTCTTAATTCCAGAATGTTTATTGGAAGGAGTTTCTCCTCCTGAGTCCACGACCCCTGAGCCTTTAGGGAGTTCCAGACTGTGCCCCAGCCTAGTAGGCTGGCATCTGTTGTTACAATCGTCCAATCTGGTCTGCGAAAGGACATTCCTTTGGACAGATGAACCCGAGACAACCACCAGAGAAGAGAATCTCTGGTCTCCTGGTCCAGATTCAGTAAAGGGGACAGATCTGAGTAATCCCCATTCCACTGACTTAGCATGCATAATTGCAGCGGTCTGAGATGCAGGCGCGCAAATGGCACTATGTCCATTGCCGCGACCATTAAGCAGATTACTTCCATGCACTGAGCTACTGATGGGCTTGGAATGGAATGAAGAACACGGCAAGTATTTAGAATTTTTGATAACCTGGACTCCGTCAGGTAAATCTTCATCTCTACAGAATCTATAAGAGTCCCTAGGAAGGGGACCCTTGTGAGTGGAAACAGAGAACTCTTTTCCATGTTCACTTTCCACCCATGCGACCTCAGAAATGCTAGAACTATCTCTGTATGAGACTTTGCATTTTGAAAACTTGACGCTTGTATCAGAATGTCATCTAGGTACGGAGCCACCGCTATGCCTTGCGGTCTTAGTACCGCCAGAAGCGAGCCCAGAACCTTTGTAAAAATTCTCGGGGCCGTAGCTAACCCGAAGGGAAGAGCTACGAACTGGTAATGCCTGTCTAGAAAGGCAAACCTTAGGTACCGATAATGATCTTTGTGAATCGGTATGTGAAGGTAGGCATCCTTTAAGTCCACTGTGGTCATATACTGACCCTCTTGGATCATGGGTAGGATGGTTCGAATGGTTTCCATCTTGAACGATGGAACCCTTAGGAATTTGTTTAAGATCTTTAGGTCTAAGATTGGCCTGAAGGTTCCCTCTTTTTTGGGAACCACAAACAGATTTGAGTAAAAACCTTGCCCTCGTTCCGTTTGTGGAACTGGGTGGATCACTCCCATCACTAAGAGGTCTTGTACACATTGTAGAAATGCCTCTTTCTTTACTAGGTTTGTTGATAACCTTGACAGATGAAACCTCCCTTGTGGAGGAAAAGTTTTGAAGTCCAGAAGGTATCCCTGAGATATGATCTCCAACGTCCAGGGATCCTGGACATCTCTTGCCCAAGCCTGGGCGAAGAGAGAAAGTCTGCCCCCCACTAGATCCGTCTCCGGAAAGGGGGCCCTGTCTTCATGCTGTCTTAGGGGCGGAAGTAGGCTTTCTGGCCTGCTTGCCCTTGTTCCATGACTGGTTGCCTTTCCAACCTTGTCTGTAACGAGCAGTAGTTCCTTCCTCTTTTGGAGCGGAGGAAGTTGATGCTGCTCCTGCCTTGAAATTACGAAAGGCACGAAAATTAGACTGTTTGGCCTTTGATTTGGCCCTGTCCTGAGGAAGGGTGTGGCCCTTACCTCCAGTAATGTCAGCAATAATTTCCTTCAACCCGGGCCCGAATAAGGTCTGCCCTTTGAAAGGAATATTCAGAAGTTTAGATTTAGAAGTCACATCTGCTGACCAGGATTTAAGCCATAGCGCTCTGCGCGCCTGGATGGCGAATCCGGAATTCTTAGCCGTAAGTTTGGTTAAATGCACTACGGCATCCGAAACAAACGCATTAGCTAGCTTAAGCGTTCTAAGCCTGCTCAAAGTCTCATCCAATGGTGCTGTGCGAATCGCCTCTTCCAGAGACTCAAACCAGAATGCCGCCGCCGCAGCAGTGACAGGCGCAATGCATGCAAGGGGCTGTAATATGAAACCTTGTTGAACAAACATTTTCTTAAGGTAAAATTCTAATTTTTTATCCATTGGATCTGAGAAAGCACAACTATCCTCCACCGGAATAGTGGTACGCTTGGCTAAAGTAGAAACTGCTCCCGCCACCTTAGGGACCGTCTGCCATAAGTCTCGTGTGGCGGCGTTTATAGGGAACATTTTTCTAAATATCGGAGGAGGGGAAAAGGGCACACCAGGTCTATCCCACTCCTTGCTAATAATCTCTGTAAGCCTTTTCGGTATAGGAAAAACGTCAGTACACACCGGTACCGCATAGTATCTATCCAGCCTACATAATTTCTCTGGGATTGCCACCGTGTCACAATCATTCAGAGCCGCTAACACCTCCCCTAGCAAGACGCGGAGGTTCTCAAGCTTAAATTTAAAATTTGAAATTTCTGAATCCGGTCTCCCCGAATCAGAACCGTCACCCACAGAATGAAGCTCTCCGTCCTCATGTTCTGCAAATTGTGACGCAGTATCAGGCATGGCTCTCGTGTCATCGGCGCGCTCTGTCCTTAACCCAGAGCTATCGCGCTTGCCTCTTAACTCGGGCAGATTAGATAATACTTCTTTCATAACATTAGCCATATCATGTAAAGTGATTTGTAAGGGCCTTGATGTACTTGGCGCCACAATCTCACGCACCCCCTGAGCGGGAGGTGAAGGTACTGATACGTGAGGAGAGTTAGACGGCATAACTTCCCCCTCGTTGTCTGGTGATAATTTCTTTACCGGTAAAGACTGGCTTTTATTTAAAGTAACATCAATACAATTGGTACACATATTTCTATTGGGCTCCACATCGGCTTTTAAACATAATGAACAAGCAGATTCCTCTGTATCAGACATGTTTAAACAGACTAGCAATGAAGCTAGCAAGCTTGGAACTTACTTTCAATAAGTTTACAAGCAATATAAAAAACGCTGCAGCGCTTTTAAAAAACACAGTTGAATAACAATGAACTAATTCAGTTATAGCAAACAATTTTTAATAGTAAATGTATTAAATTAGCAGAGGATTGCACCCATTAGCAAAAGGATGATTAACCCCTTAATACCCAAAACGGATAATCAATTTAAGATTTAACGCTTTAATCACAGTCAAACACACTGTCACAGGTCTGCTGTGACTGATTACCTCCCTCAAAAATGAATTTTGAAGACCCCTGAGCTCTCTAGAGACGTCCTGAATCAAGGAGGAAGAAAGCAGGAAGACTGTGCTAGAATTTTAACTGCGCAACAAGGCGCTAAAAAAGGCCCCTCCCACTCATTATTACAACAGTGGGAGACCTGATATAACGGTTTCTATGCAGAAATATACGTTAGCCATATGGAAAAAAATCATGCCCAAAAAGATTTATCACCAAAGTACCTCACAAAACGAATAACATGCCAGTAAACGTTTTAAAAACCAAACTTTTTCAATGTCATGCAAAGTTATTACTAAGCCTGCTACCAGTCGCAGTCGCTTCTACTGCAGTTAAGGCTTATACATTATTTCAGTATTAACAGTATTTTCTCAGTCAAATTCTAGTCCCTAGAAAATAACTCAACTGCGCATACATTTATCAGCCTGATACCAGTCGCTACTGCATTTAAGGCTGTACTTACATCATATGGGTAACAGCAGTGTTTTCTTAGTCAATTCCATTCCCAGAAAATATTGTACTGCACATACCTCATTTGCGGGGGACCCCGCATGCTATTCCCATTATCTGAAGCTACCCCACTCCTCAGAATGTGCGAGAACAGCCAGTGGATCTTGGTTACGTCTGCTAAGATCATAGAAAACGCAGGCAGATTCTTCTTCTAATGCTGCCTGAGAAACAAACAGCACACTCCGGTGCCATTTAAAATAACAAACTTTTGATTGAAGAAATAAACTAAGTTTAAAAACACCACAGACCTCTCACAACGACCTATCTTTAGTTAGGTTGCAAGAGAATGACTGGATATGACATGTGAGGGGAGGAGCTATATAGCAGCTCTGCTTGGGTGATCCTCTTGCAACTTCCTGTTGGGGAGGAGAATATATCCCATAAGTAATGGATGACCCATGGACTGAACATACTTAACAAGAGAAATAAGGAATTGGAATAATTGTGCTTTATACAAAAAAATCATAACCACCACAAAAAAGGGTGGGCCTCATGGACTCTTGCTAATATGAAAGAAATGAATTTATCAGGTAAGTTCTTACATAAATTATGTTTTCTTTCATGTAATTAGCAAGAGTCCATGAGCTAGTGACGTATGGGATAATAAATACCCAAGATGTGGAACTTCCACGCAAGAGTCACTAGAGAGGGAGGGATAAAATAAAGACAGCCAATTCCGCTGAAAAATTAATCCACTACCCAAATCAAAAAAGTTTCAATTTTTATAATGAAAAAAACTGAAATTATAAGCAGAAGAATCAAACTGAGACAGCTGCCTGAAGTACCATTCTACCGAAACTGCTTCTAAAGAAGAGAAAACATCAAAATGGTAGAACATAGTAAAAGTATGCAAAGAAGACCAAGTCATTGCTTTGCAAATCTGATCAACACAAGCTTCATTCTTAAAAAGCCCAGGAAGTAGAAACTTACCTAGTAGAATGAGCCGTAATCCTCCGAGGCGGGAATCCACCCGACTCCAAATAAGCATGATGAATCAAAAGTTTAAGCAAGATGCCAAATAAATGGCAGAAGCTTTTTGACCTTCCTAAAACCAGAAAAGATAAAAAATAGACTAGAAGTCTATCTGAAATCTGAATAGCTTCAACATAGAATTACAACAACTCTTACCATATCCAAAGAAAGTAAGAATCTCACCAAAGAAGTCTTAGGAAAACAATAATTCCTCCCTAATGTTTGTTAGAATTTACAACTTTAGGTAAGAATTGAAATGAGGACAGCAAAAACCACCTTATCCTGATGAAAAAAATCAGAAAAAAGAGATTCACAAGAAAGAACAGATAATTCAAAAACTGTTCTAGCTGAAGAGATGTCCAAAAAGAACAATACTTTCCATGAAAGTAATTAATGTCCAGAGCAAGCATAGGCTCAAATAGAAGAGCCTGAAAAACCTTCAGAACCCAATTAAGACTCCAAGGAGGAGAAATTGGCTTAATGACAGGTTTGATACGAATCAAAACCTGAACAAAATGATGAATATCAGGAAGTAACACTGCCTTATCCTGATGAAAAATCAGAAAAAGATATTCACAAAAAAGAGCAGATAACTCAAAAATTCTTCTAGCAGAAGAAATAACCAAAAGGAACAATACTTTTCCAAGAAAGTAATTAAATGTTCAGAAAATGCATAGTTTCAAACGGAGGAGCCTGTAAAGCCCTCAGCACCAAATTGAGACTCCAAAGAGGAGAGATTGAATTAATGACAGGCTTAATACGGACCAAAGCCTGTACAAAACAATGAATATCAGGATGATTAGCAATCTTTCTGTGAAAAAAGAACAGAAAGAGTAGAGATTTGTCCTAACAAAGAACTGAAGACAAAACCTTATCCAAACCAACCTGAAAAAATAATAAAATTCTATGAATTTTAAAAGAATGCCAAGAAAAGTAGGTCTTCCAGACTCAATAATAAATCTTTCTAGAGACAGATTTACGAGCCTGAAACATAGTATTAATCAATGAGTCACAGAAACCTCTATGACTAAAAACCAAGCGTTCAATCTCCATCCCTTCAAATTTAATGATTTGAGATCCTGATGGAAAAAATGGGCCTTGAGAAAGACGCTCTGGTTTAAACGGAAGTGCCCAAGGTTTGCAACTGGCCATCCAAATGAGATCCGCATACCAAAACCTGAGAGGCCATGCTGGAGCCACCAGCATAACAAACAAATACTCCATAAGAATTTTGGAAATCACTTTGGAAGAAGAACTAGAGGCGGAAAGAAATAGGCAAAAAGATAATTCCAAAGAAATGTCAATGCATACATTACTTCCGCCTGAAGATCCCCGGACCTGAATAGGCCCCTGGGAAGTTCTTTATTCAGATGAGATGCCAACAGATCTATTTCTAGAAATGCTCACATCTGAAAAATTGAAAAACATATCTGGGTAAGAGAGACCATTCTCCCGGAAGTAAAGCTTGATTAACAGAGATAATCCACTTCCCAAATATCTATACCTGGGAAAAAAACCACAGAATTTAGATAGGGCTGGATTTAGCCCAAGCTAATATCCGAGACACTTCTGTCACAGCCCAAGGACTGATAGTCCTACCCTGATGATTGACATATACCATAGTTGTGATATTGTCTGAAAAACAATAAACGTCTCTTCTTCAAAAAGAAACTAACTGAAAAACTCTTGAGAAAGCACAGAGTTCTAAAATATCAAAGGGTAATCTCGCCTCCTGAGATTTCCAAACCCCTTGTGCTGACAGAGATCCTCAGACAGCCTCCCAACCAAAAAGACTCACATCTGTAGAGATCATGGTCCAGGTTGAAAGAAACGAAGAGACCTGTAGAACTAAATGATGGTTATCTTAACCACCAAATCAAGAGAGATAAATATTAGGATTCGAAAATTTAAAATGTGAAATCCTAGAATCCCTGCACCATAATTCAGAATAAAAGGCTGGAAAGGTTCTTTCTATTGAAAATGAGCAAAGGGAATTGAATCCAATGCTGTGGCCATAAGACCTAAAACTTCTATGCATATATAGCAACTGAAGGAAATAATAGAGACTAAAGGTACCGACAGACGAAACCCAATAAAATTGTCCCTTGTCTGATAGAGACAAAGACAGTGACACAAAACTATCTGGAAACCTAAAAAAGGTGACCCTTGTGTGAGGAATCAAGAGCTTTTGAAAAAAAGATCCTCTAACTATGTCCTGGAAGAACAAAGTGAATCATATGAGATTCCGCATCCTCAGAAAATAATCTGAATGAAAACAGAAAAATGAAAATATGCATTTATTGTATCTAATGAAAACAAATAATGCTATCACTGACCAAAAAAAGGCAAAATAGTTTGAATAAAACTCCAAAACCCGGTTCCTAAAAATAGAACTGGAAGAAATACCCCAGAAGATTCCAGGTCTGAGCAGCGCTTGAACCCCACGGGTGATCAGCCATGCTTCAACAGTATCCAAAATATATAGGACCGAAACACACTTAAAGAAAGTGTTAGCCTTACTGGAATATATCAAAGAAATTTGGACCGAATAGAACCAAATAAATTTCAAAAAAGTCTTAACCTGCCCCTTACCAGCCGAGCTGGAATACGGCACGTACATCGCAATTTTAGGGAGCTGATTTTGAACTGAAAAATTTCCAAATAAAAACATGTTACTTGGGAAAGAATTCAGGAATTCGATCCTTAATAAGAACAACCAAACTAAAATAAGCTTAATGTTTTAGTCTTAGAACTCAATCTTGAAGCCCAGAGTAACAGTTAAGAATTGAATCCAATTATAAAACAAATAATTGATTATCTTAGAACAAAAGAAATATGGATTTTTAGAAATCACAAAATTCTTCTAGCTAAAACAGCTAGACATAGATTACACCTCATTTGCAAAAAAATTCAATAAAATGAAGATACAAATGAAATTATTAGCATGATAGTCCAGTTAAAGGACCAGTCAATACACTGGACTTGCATAATCAATAAATGCAAAACAACAAGACAAATGCAACAGCACCTAGTCTAGTAAATTTTGTCCTTTTAACAATGCTAAAATAAATCATAATCTGATACTTGATCTTAAAGTAAACAGAAAAAATGAAGCAATTGCAACATCATCCAAATAAATCACAGGTCCAAGAAAAGTACCTGAAACAAAAATAATTTTCCATAAATAAGATACAACCATCTAAAGGAAAAATAAATACTATTTTGCTATAGAAACAATAGCATAATTAGTAGGAGTAGAGATAGCCCCAATAAATTGGAGAACCCTCCAAATTGAATTTAACTGCCGGCAAAGAATATAGTTTAAAACCTTTGAAGAAGGAATAAAAGAAAATTCTCAGCCTATTCCATTCCCTAGTATGAGGAACTGGAAAAAACCTCTGAAAACACAGAAGAATAAATAAGCAGAAATAAAATGTTAGCTAGTCTTGAAAAAGAACTAGTTACCTTAATATCCAAAATAACCACTTATGTACTGAAATAAAAAAATAAAAAAAAAACAGAATTTATGTTTACCTGATAAATTACTTTCTCCAACGGTGTGTCCGGTCCACGGCGTCATCCTTACTTGTGGGATATTCTCTTCCCCAACAGGAAATGGCAAAGAGCCCAGCAAAGCTGGTCACATGATCCCTCCTAGGCTCCGCCTACCCCAGTCATTCGACCGACGTTAAGGAGGAATATTTGCATAGGAGAAACCATATGGTACCGTGGTGACTGTAGTTAAAGAAAATAAATTATCAGACCTGATTAAAAAAAAAAACCAGGGCGGGCCGTGGACCGGACACACCGTTGGAGAAAGTAATTTATCAGGTAAACATAAATTCTGTTTTCTCCAACATAGGTGTGTCCGGTCCACGGCGTCATCCTTACTTGTGGGAACCAATACCAAAGCTTTAGGACACGGATGAAGGGAGGGAGCAAATCAGGTCACCTAAATGGAAGGCACCACGGTTTGCAAAACCTTTCTCCCAAAAATAGCCTCAGAAGAAGCAAAAGTATCAAACTTGTAAAATTTGGTAAAAGTGTGCAGTGAAGACCAAGTCGCTGCCCTACATATCTGATCAACAGAAGCCTCGTTCTTGAAGGCCCATGTGGAAGCCACAGCCCTAGTGGAATGAGCTGTGATTCTTTCGGGAGGCTGCTGTCCGGCAGTCTCGTAAGCCAATCTGATGATGCTTTTAATCCAAAAAGAGAGAGAGGTAGAAGTTGCTTTTTGACCTCTCCTTTTACCGGAATAAACAACAAACAAGGAAGATGTTTGTCTAAAATCCTTTGTAGCATCTAAATAGAATTTTAGAGCGCGAACAACATCCAAATTGTGCAACAAACGTTCCTTCTTTGAAACTGGTTTCGGACACAGAGAAGGTACGATAATCTCCTGGTTAATGTTTTTGTTAGAAACAACTTTAGGAAGAAACCCAGGTTTAGTACGTAAAACCACCTTATCTGCATGGAACACCAGATAAGGAGGAGAACACTGCAGAGCAGATAATTCTGAAACTCTTCTAGCAGAAGAAATTGCAACTAAAAACAAAACTTTCCAAGATAATAACTTAATATCAACGGAATGTAAGGGTTCAAACGGAACCCCCTGAAGAACTGAAAGAACTAAATTGAGACTCCAAGGAGGAGTCAAAGGTTTGTAAACAGGCTTAATTCTAACCAGAGCCTGAACAAAGGCTTGAACATCTGGCACAGCTGCCAGCTTTTTGTGAAGTAACACAGACAAGGCAGAAATCTGTCCCTTCAGGGAACTTGCAGATAATCCTTTTTCCAATCCTTCTTGAAGGAAGGATAGAATCTTAGGAATCTTAACCTTGTCCCAAGGGAATCCTTTAGATTCAGGAGG